>NC_134015.1:28751613-29351613 GCF_040712315.1 Castanea sativa | reverse complement strand
ACTTTCATCCCCCAAACTTTTTTAAGGTTATGTTATGTTCATCATCGTGAGCATGAAGTAATCTTTTTTCCTAATAAAATAGCTTTCCTTATTTAAAAATTAAAATTAGAAAAAAAAAATCCCTATCATGTCCAATCCTTTCCCCCTGGCATCATACATGTATAATGTCCTAGCAGTACACTTAACATGCATATTGCAGTAGTCAGCTAGACCAGAAAGGCACATCAACTCTTGATTTGAAACATACATGATTCAATGTCTCTGCATAACGTGCTTTATAGTTCACTACCAAATGCCATCTTGAGACCTCTTAAATAGCTTCCTTTTAATAGTTTTATGTAGAATATTCTTTTTGATTCATGAATTAGCAATTTATCAAGTTGTTATTAAAGCCCCATCCCTTATGTCTTTCTAGTGGCACTAGCTCATCTACTGCCTGGTTATCTAATCCTTGAATCATTATGTGGAGAGGAGATGCACTGCTGATCCTTCCATTATTCAGTTTCTACATGAGTCAATATGAAGTTTACAATAAAGTGATGCATTGATTTTGCATGTTTTCCCACACTTCAGAGATGTTTTGTAGGTATCTTGGCCTTCTAGATGATTCTTTAGGCTTAAAGGGTAACATAAATGTTAACTAGTGTCATATGATCTCATGTTGCTTTCACTTTGTCATGTTCTTTGTGGATCTGGTAAGATGTTAACTATTAATATGTAAAAGTAAATTTGAGCCTTTAGCTTTGCGAACTACTGGTTCATCCATGAGAGTCCTTGTCATTTATATGTACAGCTTCATTTGTGTCTTAGTGTATGTGTTTTAATGTTCAGAAAACATTCTTATGTTATATCTGCAATATCATCCATGTTCTATAAATCTCAATCTGAATTGTCAGTCTTTACCATCTTTCACTATCTAAGGTCTAGAATGAAGCATAATATTCTTGCCATAAATTAGTACGTAGAGAAATTGCTAGTCATCCGAGGAGTAATTGAAGCCGGGACTCTTTCCTATGCTACAAATATCTGGCAAGCAGTTAAGAATAATAATTTGCGAGAAGTATATCGCCTTATTATTATGTCAGACGTAAGTCTCATCAACACTACCTTTGATCATGTGGATGGTGTCAATCTATATCACCATGTGGATGCACAAGACTCAGATGCAATTGAAAGGAAACAGTATGATCCAGCGGACTGTGATAGAATCAAGGACTCTAATGAGCCAGCAAACTGTCTTCAAGGTTGTTCATTATTGCATCTTGCGTGTGACTGTAGCTATCCGTTGATGGTTGAATTGTTGCTGCAATTTGGTGCTGATATAAATATGCGCGACTTCCATGGAAGGACTCCTTTGCACCTTTGCATCTCTAGAGGGAACAACCCACTAGCAAAGGTTCTACTTAGAAGGTAATATATCTGTCATGAATATAAGTTTTGGAGGTCTTTTATTTTTCTAACAAATTGACTATAATCTATATATATAATAATAGGTAAAGCTGAGAGAAAATTTAATTAGATTTCAAATTGGAATTCAATTAGAGTCTAATTTTGCGCCATGTATTCCATCTAATCTAAGTTTTTAAATTTTTGTGCCAAGTGAGTTAATTCAATGTAAAAATTAGATTTCAATTAGAGTTTAATTTTGCAATGTGTCCTATTTGATTTAAGTTTTTTAATTTTTGTACCAAATGAGTTAATTTAATGTAAAAAATGAGGAGTCCAATATAAGTAAACCATAAAAAGCATAATTTTTGAATTATTTTATATTTATGAGCCTTTTTTGTAGAACTAAAAACAATTTAAGTTTATAAGTCATATATATTAATAAGTAAAGCTGAGAGAAAATCTAATTAGATTTTAAATTGGAATTCGATTAGAGACTAATTTTGTGTCACGTATCCATCTAATCAAAATTTTAAAAATTTTGAACTAAGTTAGTTAATTCCTTGTAAAAATTGGATTTCAATTAGAATTTAATTTTACGGCACGTGTTCCATCCAATCGGAATTTCTTAATTTTTGTGGCAAATGAGTTAATTTAGAGTAGAAAACGAGGAGTCCAATATAAATAAATCATAAAAAATATAATCATATATTTAACACTATATATAAAATTAGAAGAAGAGAGAATTTGAATGATTTTATATTTATGAGCGTTTTTTATAATTAAAAACAATTCATTTGCACAAAAATTATATATATATATATATATATATATATATATATATATATTAATAGGTAAAGTTTTGAGAAAATCCAATTAGATTCTACAATTGAAGTCCAATTTTGTGTCATATGTCCTAAATTATTTATTTTTAGAGAGTTTTATTCTTAATTTTGGAGTCAAATGTGAGACCATATCACAAATATCTATTCAAGTGAGATATTGTTTAAAAAAACCAAAGAGTCAAAAATTAATGAATATAAAAATATTTAAAAAATGGGCAATTTATAATTTCTATCTAATAATATTCTTACAAGACTTTTTAGAGATAAAAAAAAAATATAAGAATGATTATCAATAATATTTAAATTATATATGTAAGATTATTATACTATTCACTTAATGTGTATTTTTTAAATATATTCATGCATATGCATGGGGTTACAAGCTAGTGAATATAAAGTCTTGTTTCTTATGATTAACTTGCAGCATCATGTAAAAAATTACTGTGACAGCTTTTGTAATTGTCAAATAGAGGATTCTTGTTTTTATTAGGGACAGACCAAGCGATAGAATGCAACTTCTGTCTTTTCTGTTGATCAGATTCTTTTATAACTCCTAACGTATAAGTCATGCAGAGGTGCACGTCCATCAATTAAAGATGGTGGAGGGCTTAGTGTACTGGAAAGAGCAATGGAGATGGGAGCAATTACTGATGAGGAGCTATTTATATTGCTTACGGAATGCGAGTAAACTAACATTGCTACCTGATGTAAGCTTGCTTAGTCTGTTTTTGACCCCCACTGCTGACTACCTTAATCTGCATAATCCTCTTTCATCTTTTAGAACAAGAAAAACCCTTCTTATTAATTAATTTTTGATATCTATTGACATTATTTCCCCTCAATTTATAGCAGTCTGTTGAATATTGTTCTCTAATAATATTTGAGATAAAAATATTCTTGTGTTCTAATGTAGTTCAAAATTTCTAATCTTATTCTATAACGATATCCACTGGAAACAGTTAACCGTCTTCAAATTTGATCAATGTTTTATTCATTAGTTGAATACTGGTGTCAAAATTAAAGATTAGTTTCCCTATGGATAATGATGAACAGTGACGATTATTTAAAATTTGGATTAAGTTTCTTTGCTGTGGTTTTTGTTTACTTTTTATGTTTCGAAACGTGCACGTACCTTCTACTTCTAGTTGCTATGAATTTATATGGACATAGAGAACAATAGGTTGAATAAAATGGTCCAAATCCAGTGTTTCGCATGGCCATATGAATTGGGTATAAAAATCCTTCTGGATTTTTTAATCCTCAATCTTTAGATTTTAAGGTTTATTATTTATTTTTAAAATAATCCATTGAATTTATCGATTTAATAGTAAACTAGTGGATGTATGCAAGTGCGTGTACAATGTAAATTTAGGATTGCTCACTAAATTTTTGAAATGGCAATTTGTACTTGGTTCAATGAAAGCCCTTTTTTTTTGGTAAATTATAAAGTTAGTCTCGATCCTTTACCCCATATCTCAATTTAATTTCTAACATTTCAATTATGTCAGTTTAATCTTCAACTTTTTAATGTCATTTCAATTTGGTCTTTGTTATTATTCCTTAGATGGAAAAGACTAACATGTGAAATAGAATAATATAAAACTGATTTACTTGTCAAGTCAACTGCCAACTGTGCCACGTCATATTAAAAAATTTTTTAATAAAAAAACTAGATTTCAGTTCTCGATCTCTCTCTCTCTCTCGTCAGTTTTCTCCATCCTCACCGCTTCGTGATCCTTGCTCAGGGGAATTAAAGTCATATCTTTCTCTTCGATTTCACGAACTGATATTTTAATATTTTGAATATTGGTGCCTATTGCATGATGAGGTTTTACTTTCTTTCTTTTTTTTACCTATTTTGTGGAGGAAAGCATCAAATCCTTTCTCGTGACAATGCTCTGCAGCATGAAGAATGTATTCGTCTAGAACATCTTCAATATGATAGTCTACCTCTCCAATTCATCTAAAATACCCAAAAATTCCATTCCATTGCCATAGGAACATTACAGCAAACAATAGAGCAACAAAACCAACCAAAAACAGAGAGAGATACTGACCCAATTAAAGCCAACAAAATCAAGAAAAGAAAATAGACAAGCAATATCAAACACTTATTTGAAGCAAAATTGAAACAGAAATCTTATTAAACGAAAATACTAAAACAATGAATATCTAAAACCATACATTTAAATGGAGAGATAAGAGTGAAATAGTGTTTGGATTACAGTGGGTTCTTCACTCTACAAGATTTTTTTTTGGTTATCTTATTTAGAGAACTCAAATGGGATATTTAAAGACCCACAAAATTTGCCAAAGTACATTTCAGTTCCTACAAATTAGGACATGAGCATTAAAGTTTTTAATGTTTATTTAAACGTTAAAATCAGCTCTTTTATTCACCTCACTACCTCTACTCGCAACTCATTGTCCCTGAGAAATCTCAACTGCATGTTTGACCATGTCAAACACAGCCAATCATGGCCAAAACATGCAATTCCATTATTCAAACAATTTTATTAATAATAATTATTTTATGTACAATATTTTGTAAGGTAATTTCTTTTGAGAACTACACACATACACATTGTGAGTTATTTGACCACACAATTCAATATGCATATTGTGGGCTATTTGGCCACACAATCCACACAATTCAAAAATATTTAATATTTTTTATAACATACCCCTATGTGTTTTAATATTTAATGGACCACATACATCGGAATGTACAATAGCTAATAATTTATTGGATCTTTGTCCCTTAGTAAAAGGAAGTCTAGTCATTTTACTAGATATGCAAGGTTCACAAGTAGTAAAAACAATGTTCATGTTTGGAATTAATCCCATACTAATCATCATCTTCATGTTATTTTTATTAATGTGTCCCAATCTCATATGTCATATATAAGGATCATCTATACATAAGCAAGCATCATTATCAGCATAAGAATGACTAATAGATATATATCGAAGTAAGCAAAAAAACCAACTAATGCATTATTATTAGTGAAGGAAATGTCATTAAGATGATACAAACCATCCATCTCATTACCTCACATTAAGATTCTACCATGTTTTCCAATTGACACTTTTCCAAAACGAAAATGAATCTCAAAGCTTTTTCATCCAAGCAAGGGGTAAAAATGAGATTACGTCTCATGGTGGGTGCAAAACGTTGATGGTTAGATATATGTTTGTATCGCATACAAAACATATACAGCGGAAAATTAACGGATTTACTTCATTCACAATTGTTAACATGTACTTTGCAAATTTCAGAATTCAAGAACAAAAGAGCGTACCTTGGTGCGGTGAAATTCAAAACAAAAATCAAAAGTACTCGGGAACACTTTTAATCTTCACTCCAATTCCACTTTACGCCCAAGAAGTGTGGTCTTTCAATCAGTTTTCAAAGGGAGAATAAGAGAGTGTCTCACACACACACACACACACACACACACACCATTTCATGTTCCTGTCTCACACTAAAAATTCTGTATGTTTCTCTCCTTATAACTGATTATCTAATTGGGCTAGCCTTTTGGGCCTTTCTAGTTGGGTTTTGAGTGGGACCAAATGGAACAAATAAGACACTAGCTTCAATGGGCCTTGGGCTTTTCTGTCAACTCTTGACAAGTTTAAAGTTACCATTAACTATATTTAATACCACTATATAAATATAGTTACACTTTAGGTCTTATTTATAAATTATATCCCAAGACTTTATTGTACATCCAACCCCTTCATAAAATATTCGTAGTAATACAAAGTCATTAATGTAGACTACCACTTTGTATATTACTACATCTTAATCTTTGAGTACCCAGTTTAATCCTTTAAAGTTATTCATCATATATTTATAAAATACAATTTTATAAATATATACTTTAGTAACTTCTTACCAAAGTTGTTATGCCTAACTCTCTGAATAACTAAACTCATTAAACTTATCTCAATGAAATATTTTTGTAGGGGTATTGGGCCCAGTAATTTATGAAGGACGGCCCAACGAAGTCTTTTGGGCTAGAAACCCAAATCCGAAAACATCAAAATGATCGTGGAGTATTTAAATGTCCCAAAACGTCCGAGGAGTAGATTTGTCCTCGGAATGTTAAGCCGAGGACATAGGAATAGAAATTTAGTGTCCCCGAGTTAGGTTATAAAGAGTCCTATAACTATGGGGATACACAGTATACGTGGAGGACAATAAGAAAGAACGGTGGAATGTCTAAAGTAAAGCTGCTACCACCGCCCATACATTAAAAGCTCTGTAATTGATACGCTGACTGTATAGATGGAAGGATGGGACCTGAGCATAGAACTTGGAACTTGGTCCCTAATCCCAGCGGACTTTAGGGAAGAATGGATGGGACAAGTATCCAGAAATCAGGATTGCAACCAGAAAGTGGAAGATGATGAAGAGAAGGAAAATGATATAAATAGAAGGGAAGGCATACGAAGAAGGGGGGGCTTTTTAAGAAAGAAAAAGTGTATGATAATCAAGATTTGTATCCAAACTTGAGAAATACTATTATAAACTATCCTCGGAAACAGTCTGAGGAGGAATTCTCAGTCTTACTCTTTGCAAACGATTCTTTGTTTTGTTCCATTGGGCCCAAAGCCCGTTCTTTTTGTAATTGTCTAAGCCATCCTTGAAATCTAGATTACAAACCCATCCTCTACAAATTCATTGTGAAGAAAGGCCTTTCAAGCCCATTTCCTCCCAGTCGTGGTTTGGGAATTTGAATTGTGTCCTTACAATTTTATACCTCCATTAAGAGGCTATGAATTCCATTTTGAGAATATATGTTCCATCAACACTAAATGTAGCTGCCCAACATACTGAGGTTTTGACTGTTACTTTAGATCTCACTCCTGATATATTAAAGCAACCTACACTTCATAATCAAGTCCATTATCCTCTCAGGATTAAGAGTCCATGTAAATAGAAGTTGTGAGATTTATTATTCATTTGATAGTCCTCTCAGGATTAAGAGTTCATGTAAATAGAAGTCGTGAGATTTATTATTCATTTGACAGTCGTTAGGAGAATAATAAATCTCATAGCGGTCATGTTCAATATATTTTAACTCTTAAAACATATCAACGCATCAACTAGAAGTCTCCACTTCCATGATCAAGACAAATCATCTTAGTTAATATGTTATAGTCTTTGTAGATGAAATGTCTAATTTCATCACTAACTACGAACTAAATTTTGAGTTTACAAAGAACTTGTGATTTATATCTTCTATGACTTTTCACATAAATCACATACTATGCATTTCATGAACTATATGATAATGTCCAATATTCATGTTACCATTATTTTAGATTATAATAAAACAACTTTATTAATCATATATTAAGTCATACATAATGTCATACATAATATCATACATAGCATCATACAATAGGATTTAAGGGAACTAATCCTAACAATCTCCCACTTGACCTAAAGACTATTGTGCACTAATCTAACTCTCATTCCCTCTAAATGTGACACGAAAGTCCTTTGAGACAAGGTTTTGGTAAAGGGATCTACTAGATTATTTGCACTTTCAATCTTTGCTACTACTACATCTCCACGAGCAACAATGTCTCGAATGATATGGTACTTTCTCTCAATGTGCTTTCCTTTCTTATGATTCCTTGGATCTTTGGATTGTGCAACCGCTTCACTATTGTCGCAAAACAATGTGATAGGAACTTGCTCCATTCTCACAACACCAAGATCACAATTTCTTGAGCCAAACAACTTCTTTTGCCGCTTCACAAGCAGCAACATATTCAGCTTCCATGGTGGAGTCCACAATACAAGATTGCTTAACACTCCTCCAACTTATGGCTCCACCTCCTAAGGTGAACACAAAACCTGAAGTGGATTTTCTGAAATCAAGATCTGATTGAAAATCTAAATCTGTATAGCCAATGGGAATCAAATCCTCACTATGGTAATCAAGCATATAATTTCTCATTCCCCGTAGATATTTGAGAATATGTTTTATAGCTTGCCAATGTTTTGGTCCTGGATTTGATTGATATCAGCTGACCATGCCAACTGAATAACAAATATCTGGTCTAGTACAAAGCATGGCATACATAAGACTTCCCATTGCAGAAGCATAAGGAATTTGTTTCATCATATTTTCTTTTTCAAGAGTCTTAGGCCTTTGGTCATCAGACTGAGAAACTCCATGTCTGAAAGGAGTTTGTATATTTTTTGGCTTAAGATATCAAATTGATGCAAATGATTAATTTTGAATTTGGGATTGGGCTTAGTAATGGATACCAAGCTATCTACGTACAAAAAATGGATCAAGTTATCTTGTAGTTTAAGAAAGAATTTTTTTTACATGTGATTGAATTTAGAAAGAAAACTAAGTTGCCTACATATCCAAAAGGAATCAAGTCATCATGTAGTTCAAGAAAGATTTTTTTACGACTTAGTAAGGAATGCTAAGTTGTCTACACACCCAAAAGGGATCGCGTAGCCATAATAGCATATCGGTTGCGTTCAATATGCGGGAGATTTCTGTTGGATTAGAAATTTCGCTTTGACGGAAGCTATTAGACTTAGAGAAAAGGACTTTAAGCCTTCACGTAAGCAAGCGCGAGAGAAGCAAGCAAAGTAGAAGCTTTGCCAGTAGCAAGACGAGGAAGCGGAGCTTTCGTATAAGTGGCAGCTTCCTCCGATTGACTAAAATACAATGGTTGCGACCTACTTTGACTCAAAAGAATGGCAATGGGTTTGGCAACAAGCAAACAACTTTCTACTAGTGGTTGACTTCCTAAAATTGTGACACGTAAGCTTTGCAACCTCCACAAATTTTCACATCATTAATGTTATTTAGTTATTTATTTAGGTTTTATTTGCTTAAAAAAAAAAAAAAAGCCTAAACTCTCTTCCAATATCTACCCAAAAGGGACTAACCAAGTTTGTGACCTTTGAGGCTTATGGGCTTTGTGGAGCTTCCTTTGAAAGATGACTTAATGTATTTGAATATTTGATTTATTTAAATAAAGTTCTACGAAGTGTTTATGCTTGATTACACAACTTTTTTCTCTCTTGATTCCTACAAATTATTGTGTATTTGTTATTATATTTTCCTTGTATTTATCCTTTGGAGTTTTTTGTGACTTGTGCGCAAATCAGTTCAACATAACGGCTCAAACAGTGCGCATTGAACTGAGCCTAGTTCACCCATTCAATACTCTTATTTTACTCCATGCCCCTTTCAACAACCCGGAATTCATACTTTTAAATGGCAAAGGTGAATTCTAATTGCCCTTTTTATGTTTGTTTATATAAGAGAGACTATAAATGTCAAGAGCCTTATAACTCTACCAGCACCTTCTAGTGTTTTCAATGGAGATTTTTGGGTTTCAAATCCCCCCTCTGCCATTATAACCGTATTGGGTTTGAGCCCGAGGAACTGTCCTAAAAAGGGGCACCACAAACATTAAACTTCATATTGTTAAGTCAAGGTTAAACAAATTGAAAGAAAAGTTAGTTGGTTTGGAGAAGTTGGTGTCTTAAATTGGGTTTAGACAAACCAAGCAAAATGTTATTGAACAAGTTTTAGGGGAGGAGCTTAAAGGCATTAAGTCGATGTTGTGATTGAAGACCAGGATGGGGAGGCTTTGAAGTAGGTATCCCTTTCCTAGAGAATGGACATTTTGATTTAAAGAACTTGAAGCGGTTGCCATGACTTTTTTTTATCCTTACTTCATTTGTAGATGATTATTACCTTTGTTGTTAATTTCTTTTGTGCATTTTTTTTTAAAATCATCATAATGCACCAATAAATAGTAAGAGAATTAATTTTATATAGAGTTTGGCTTGAGATATCAAAGTGATGCAAATGATTAATTTTGAATTTATGATTGGGCTTAGTAAGGGATACCAAGCTATTTACGTACCAAAAATGAATCAAGTTATCTTATAGTTCAAGAAAGAATTTTTTTTTTTATTTTATATGTGATTGAACTTAGAAAGGAATCAAGTGATCATGTAGTTCAAGAAGGATTTTTTTACAACTTAGTAAGGAATACTAAGTTGTCTACACACCCAAAAGAGATTAAATTATTGTCTAATTCAAGAAAGAACTTTTTGTGAACAAATTTAAAAGTGATGAGGAGACATCTAAGGCCTTTAAAGTATTATTTTAGGCAGTTTAAGCCCTTAACTTCATGCAGAATAGCATTTCAAGAATTTGTCGTTGATATTGTTAACTCTTAAATCATCCTCAACGACCAACTTGTATACAACATTTATTTAGATGAACCACATATGGTCCATCCCACTTTAATATAAACTTATTTCTCCTGTTATATGTGATGATGATAGGTCTTCATACAACAAGAACCAAATCTCCAACTTGGAAAGATTGAGGATGAACCTTCTTATTGAATGTCCTAGAAAGGCAAGCTTGATAACATTAGCATCATTGTTGTACCTCAAGCCTTTTTTTCTCCAAACATTTGCAGCAAAGCTAGCCTAATTATGAAGAGTGAGTAATTTTTTCAATAAAAGAGCCTATACTTTACATCAATAAATCACAATAGATAATCTGATAACTTACAACATATTTACAAAGTTATACAAACAACATCAGCACAACAGTTTTAGATTTTACAAAAATAGTTGAGAGAAAAAAAAAAAAAAACAAGTATTGACTTTGATAACCGTAAAAAACAAAATTGATAAAATGACTACGCTGTTAAGAGAGAAATTAGACTTGAGAAGACAAGTAAAACATACATACATACAAATTGATAAACTGCTTCCCTACGTTTAATATATACATACATACATACATACATATATATATATATACACACACACACACCTATATATGTATATATGCTAGTTAGAGCTGCAACCCAATAAAGAGCAGCATGAACACATGCAAATCTGTTCATGCATCACACATTGCAGTCCTCAATTGAATATACTGCCATCATTAACAATAAATATACATGTATGTAAATAAGATCATTGTTCCTTAACAAACCAAAATGCCACCCCGCTATACCATACAATCAATAGAACAAAAAATGGTTCTAGTAGTAATTAAACATAATACATAACAAGAGAAATAGTAGCTGCAACCCACAGAAAGTAGTCCAAACTCGCCCCCTACATTAAACTAATAACCAAATCCATCCAGCCCCTTCTCCTATTGGACCTCAGCAAAATGAAAGCAGCCCTACTGTCGGAATTATGGAGTTCCATAAGGACTCTGAATATGGTGAAATCGTCTACATTTTCAATAGAGTTAAGAATTTTGATGGCCCTATCCATCGAGAACCTATCACCCCCCGGCACAGAGTCAATAGGTTACGGCCTACTATCGCTATCCTTACTAAGCCTCTGCCTTGACAGTTCGGTGAAGTTATTGATAGCATCGATCATCTCACTAAGGGGCCTTCCTTTCCTCTTCTTCCCTGCTGAGCTCACTATGTGAGATGGTAGCTTTCTAGCATGCTAGCTGCCTTGCCCTTTAATTGGGGTGGGTAGCTCCTCCACTATCGGCTTCCACATTCACGTGTACTCCATGTGTTAGGAAAGTCACATCGAGCTCTCACTCTTCATCGCTGTTAGGAGTAGGTTGGGAAGAGGAAATTTGTAGAAATCCAGTTGCAGTGCCCAAGTTGGACAGCTGTCCTAGCAGGTCATAATGATCTAGCCCCTTTTTAATTAAGAAAATAATTGCACCTAGGGTTGACCTATCAACAATCGTATATATGGGGTTAATCACATGTGGTATTTATTTATATGACTACTACGAATCAATGGCATGGAAATTATGAAGCAAACCTATAACACTCACTGCCGCTGCGTGTGCCTAAGCCTCGTCACTTCTTGTGACCGTCTTAGTGACAAAATCCCATCCCATTCCGGTGCAACCGATTAGCTCGAAAAAAACTCGATGTCTTTGCTTTAACCTTTGAAATTTCTAGCATAATTGATCTTTCTAATAGTTTTTTCCGGCTTGTCAATTGAACTTGTTTTGGATGTCTATCCAAAGACCTTTTTTAAATTACCCACTGGGCATATTCCCTTTGACCCCTTCTTCAACTAAGACATCTATGAAGTGCTTTTCAATGGGAGGAGGCCATAACTTCCCATCCTTAGCATCGCTTGATGTAGCTATCTAATAAAAGATTGACGCACATTACCAAAAAATATCCACTAACATGGATATATAATAGGCAACACAGAGTGTACATAATCTTCTATTGAATTCTAGGTTTCCAATTTAGTAAATTATTTTTATGATTACTAAGACTTGAACCTAATCCTCACCAATAACAGTAACTGTAGAATAGCAAAATGGGCTGTCCTTTGCACAGAACAACTCTACCAAACATGTTGTAGCATTATTAATTCCTAAGTTAAGATACAGCTACATCAACACATTTAGATCCACGACTCCCAGTGGCAATTAACTCAAACAAGTTATTATAGGTAGATACAAAAGATTGCAGTGAAGACAAGTTACATACAGCATGGGGAAACAAAACAAAGTTCACAATTATAAATGATTTATATGAAATCAAATATAAATTTTAGGCCTTTACAAATGATTTTTGAAAAGCCCATTTTCCTAAACCCTATTGTGATTCAAAAGCCCATTTTTTCAAACTATACTTAGCTTTAGTTAGATGGGCATGGGCAAAAATCATGTCCAAAATTCAAGTGCAAAAATGAACAGCAAATAAGAACAAATATGAACACCATGGGTGAAGGATTGGTCAATAGCAAATAAGAACAAATTCAAGTGCAAAATTCAACATTTAATTGAAGGGAAAAATTCAACACTTTGGGGGAGGATGAATAAGGCAAAAATGTTGTGGAGGAAGATGCTGTGTTTGAGCAGTCCATAATATACCTGTGCTAATGGTTGAGGAGATGTGCTAATGGGACTTAATTTGATTTAAGATAAAGTTTGTCCCTAGTTTGAAATTTTTTTGGCAAAAACTATGATGAAGGTGTGTCTGGATTGGGTGAGTTAAATGTGATGATTGAAGAGAGAGAGCAAGCCATACGAATTTGAGATAAATGGGGGTGATTTTAGGGTTTGGTAAGTTTGATTGAAGGATTTATGAGAGCTTTGGGGTGGGCATTGGGTAGGAGTACAGAGGGATTGGGTTGGATGGGATTAATGATAGGATTAGCTAATCTATGATGATGGGATGTGGATGTGGGGATGCCGTTGTGGAAGAGAAAGAGAGGATAGAAGAGAGCTTCAACGTGAAGGATGGAAAGGGTAGAGAGAGGGTAAATACTGAAGGGATAGATGGCATGGGGGAGAAGAGTCATTGAGGTGTAGTCTTGTCAAAGTGGGACCCATGAATTTCAAAGTATTTACAATTGTGCCACTTAACAACATTGTTTGTATCTTGAAAACTAGCATGAGGAGCTTTCTAAAATTAGAGTTTGAATAACATATTTTGAACAACATAACTCAAACACCACTTTAAAAAAACACCTTACCAAACAGGATGTTTTTTTTTAACAATAGTTTTCAGAGTTTAAACACTAAAAATAGTTGTTTAAACAAATGTATCAATCAAGCTATTAGTTCTTTAAGACATAGAAGAACATTGTCTTCAGCAAAAAGACCTTCTTGAATGGCAATCCTTTGTGAAGGGATTTGGTGTTCAAGTGGTAATATAGATTCTAACCCATAGACAAGAGAGTATGCAGTGGCCTGGTTAGGTATTTAATATGTTTTATGATCCATAAAGCTTTTTTCAACTGGCGAGAGGCCGCCCTAATTGGGTTGCTCTTAAAAAAAAAAGAGATTTGGGTGCTTTTTAAGACGCCTCTCTTTTTGGGTAAGTGGTGTGGAGTTGCTACTTATTTTTTTATACAAAAAAAATAAGAAAAAAAAAAAAATCAAATACAACTTTACATGACTGAAATGTTCCATTATCATTAATTGAATAAAAGAAGTACAAAATTGATAAATTGAGTATTACAAGGCTTTGGGTCCTAGTTACAATCTACCAAAAAATAAAAATAAAGAGAAAGCCTAGGTCTACCTATCCAAAAGAAATTAAGTTCAGAGGCTAGGTTATGGAATAGGAAGGTGTTAGACACTTATTCCGCCCAGATAGAATCTAGTCTTCTCGACTTTCATATCCAATATACCCTTTTATGCATGGATATGAATGATATGTTGCATACATGACAAACTTAACCAAAACTGACTCACATAAATCTATTCTATGAATGTGTCTTCTTCTTTTTTTAAAAAAAAACTCAGATCTATTTTTGTGAATAAAAAAATTTGATTTGGTTCATAAAAATAAAAATAAAAAGAAACCAGATCTGTTTTTGTATATGTAAAAAAAAGTTTTTGTAAAGAAAAATATTAGATCTATTTTGGAACAAAGTAAAAAATTGGTTTTTGGTTTGTGTGTGAAAAAAATTAGATCTGTTTTGTAAATAGAAAAATCTAGATTTGTAGAGAACTAGAAGAGTCAGATCTGGTCTATTATGTGAAATAAGAAAAAGATTTTTTACATGAGGACTGCACTCATGAAATAAACCTACGCTACTTGCATCAAACAAAACATCACTACTTATGACCTCCTTTTTTATTTCAAAATCTGCTTGTGTTTAAAAAAAAATTCAAATCTGCATCTAAGGAAGATACAAATCATATTTTGTATTAGAAAAAATTCAGGTCTGCATCTAAGGAAGATAGAGATCTGTTTTTATGTTTTGAAAAAGATTTGTTAATGAGCAGGTTTTTGAAACTCACAAAGGTAAATCATGAAAAAAAGCATTAAGAATGTATTTCAACAAAAATATTGACAACACATGGTAGGAACATTAGAAATTAAAACTAAAAGAACATCTACTCATGGATCATCAAAATAAAAAAGCTGAAAAAATGGTAAAGAAAGACCACCTCTTGCATGGACGTACTCTTCTTATTGAAGGAATATTTTAGGGTTCAAATAAATTTATTTAATTATCTTTGAATCCTAAAATACCTTGCTTACAAAAAAGAAATTCTTAAGGCTAGAGCCTCTAAAACTTCTTTAACGTAAGAGAGAAAATAATAGAAAAGGAGAGTCAAAAAGAGGGAAAATTAGAGAGCGTGAAAAAGTGTGCTGAATTTTGAGGGGCATCCCTTGTTTATAGAGGTTGGAATGCTTAAAAAATAAGCAAAAAACGTATGGGGAAAATCCTTAAAAAAAAAAAAAGATTTGGATAAGAGTAAGCTGATTTTTCAGATCAGAACCAATTTTAGTATTTTGATCATATATTTTTACAAAAAATTCGGATTAAGCTGAAATTTTGACATCTGAAGGAAAATTCGATTCTCTACAACCTTTCCAGAAATAACCTAGTCCTAATTTTGAGTTATACTATGCCAAAAGTATCTTGGAACATGAATCTGAAATCTGCTACTTGATTAGCACGTTTTTGAAGTGTTTTCCAACTCTAAAACTATATTTGGACGAATTTGAGAGTTATTTTCATGGTAAACCTCATTCCAAAGTGATAATTAGGATTTTTTTTAAATAATTTTTTTGAATATAATTATCCCAAAAGCCTAATTATCTATGGTCTTTAAATATTGTCAGCTTATTTGTTTTAATCCCATGCAACAAATCTCACTTTAAGAAAAATACTTAACCAATCACAAAAATTCATTTAATTAATTTTAATCATTAACCAATCAAAATTAATTTCAATTAATCACACGTGATCGGCTTCACCCCATACAATGCATGCAAACCGTGTAAACTTGAACATGCGATATCTTTCAATCTGACGGTCCGATTTGAAAACCGGACACATCATCGTGACCGTTAGAACCTCAAGATCACTTTTATGATATGAAATGAATGAATTAATGCATGTAATGTAATCATGAATTTTGGGTATATGAATGATCACTCTAGTCATCTTCCTTGATTAAATCATGAGTGCGAATTTTGGGTATATTCTCTTTTTACTTCCCTGCAATCTTCTTAAGCAAATTGCAAATAATTGTTAAAGTTTTTAGGGGGACCATTATTTAGATGAATTATACATGGAAGCCAAAGTCATTACAAAGCTAATTCATTAACTTATTGTATAATTCCTTCCCAATATTAGTGATGCTGTCATGGGGGACACCATATCTGTAAATGATGTTTCTCATGATCAAGTTCATGATAGTTTATTTACGTCATAAAATTCAATGGCTTCAAACCATTTGGAGAAATAGTTTTTCACAACTATGGTATATGAGACTAAAATAGTATTGACTTATTCCTCTATCTCACCTTCATTGAAAATTGGAGGAACTACTCACATTTGACAAATAGGAATTTGTAGACACCTCATTTTGCGACTCCTATTTAACCTCACTTGCATTGCATTGCATATCATCACTATTTCATGTCTCCAAGGTAAGACTATAATCTTGACCATTTGATCTCCAAATACTTTTCATAAAACAAATCTTGAGGTAACAATTATCAAAATGATAGTTCATGAGCATTAATTGGACTATTGGATTAAAAGATATCATAGGATTAAGTTTTAATGGTGAAGTACACTTGCATGAAACTGGTCCCAACCATAGGTGATAAATGATCACTTAATTCTAATTGGTCTATGCTTAGTCCAATTTAAATTAAATGATGTGCCATATTCCTATTGGCAGAGGATAGGGTTTATGGTAAGGTTGCATGCATCCAATTTAATCCAATATCAGAATTTATAGAGTCCCAACAAAATAGGCAGAAATTGATTAATTATACAAATAATTAATTAATTGAACTTATTTGGAATTAATTTTCTTACCTTGAGGACCAAGAAAAAAAAAAGGAAGTCAAAATTCGAAGGAAATTAGATCACAACTAAAACAAAAGTAGACGGACCCGAAAAGGAAAAGATTCGGGAGGATTTGGACCAAGGACCAGATTCTCTAGATATTCCTTCCTTTTTAGTTCAGCTTGCTCCCCACTCAGTTTGAGCTTGATTTCTAAGTTTTTTCTTTAGAAAACCTATTTTTCTAGGAATCTCTCATTTCCAAGAGACTAAAACGTAACTCACGCACATCGAGTATCTAAGAAACTCTTAGGGCTTCCTAGCAAACTAAAGTTTCTCTCTCTTTCTCTCTAGAGTTTGTACATAGAAGGGATAGTTTAGACCTCCTAGCCTTAAGTTACCAACTTCTTGTTAGGATTAGTGCCTTTAAATCCTATTGTATGATGCTATGTATGTTATTATGTATGAATTAATGTTATGATTAATAAAGTTGTTTTATTATTATCTAAAATAATGGTAACATGAATATTGGGACATTATCATATAGTCCATGAGATGCATAGTATGTGATTTATGTGAAAAATCATAGAATATATAAATCACAAGTTCTTCGTAAACTCAAAATGTAGTTCGTAGTCGGTGATGAAGTTGGGCATTTCATCTGTGAAGACTATAACATATCAACTAAGATGATTTGTCTTGATCATGAAAATGAAGATTTTTAGTTGGTATGTTGATATGTTTTAAGAGTTAAGACATATTGAATTGGACCGCTGTGAGTTTTATTATTCCCTTAATGGCTGTCAATTGAATAATAAACTCCCGACTTGTATTTGCATGAACTCTTAATCCTGAGAGAATAATGGACTTGATCATAAGGTGTAGGTTGCTTTGATATATCAAGAGTGAGATCTAGAGTAACGGTCAAAACCTCGGTATGTTGGGCAACCACATTTAGTGTTGATGGAACATATATTCTCAAGATGAAATTCATAGTCTCTTAACGGAGATACAAAATATTCTCTTGAGATAAGTTTAATGAGATTGTTATTCAGAGAGTTAGGCCTAACCACTTTAGTAAGAAGTTACTAAAGTGTATATATATTTATGGAATTGGATTTTATAAATATATAATGAATAACTTCAAAAGATTAAACCGAGTACTCAAGGATAAGATGTAGTAATTTACAAAGTGGCAGTCTACATTCATGACTTTGTGTTACTATGAATATTTTATGAAGGAGTTGCATGTACAATAAAGTCTTGGGATATAATTTATAGATAAGGTCTAGAGTGCAACTATATTTATATAGTGGTATTAAATATAGTTAATGGTAACTTTGGACTTGTTAAGAGTTGACAGAAAAGCTCAAGGTCCATTGGAGCTAGTGTCTTATTGGTCCCTTTTGGTCCCACTCCAAGCCACACACTTAAGCCCAATTAGAAAGGCCCAAAATGCCAGCCCAATTAGATAATCAGTTAGATACAAAGGGAGAAACATACAAATTTTTTTGTAGAGAATTTGGATGAACACTATTGAAATGGTGCAAAAAGTGTTAGAGACTTTTTGACATTCTCCCTTTGGAACTGATTGAGAGACCACACATCTTGAGCGTTAGTGTGAAGATTGAAAGTGTTCCCAAGTGTTTCTGATCTTCAGTTTTAAAATTCACCGCTCCAAGGTACACTCTCTCGTTCTCAAATTCTGAAACTTACATAGTACATGTTAACATTTATGAATGAAGTACATCCGTTATTTTTTCCGCTGCGCACATGCATATTTCCATCACCTCTTGCTAACGAATCCCTCTAGAAGTGTCGTCTAGCTCAAAGTGCTTAGGAGTGCTGGTGCATGTTTATATACTCTTAGACTAGGTTTTGTCACACATCATACACATATTTACCATCTCTTTCAATATCCAACCTAGGCATGCCTAGAATAGGCTTTTATTGTGTTCTTGCATGTTTTACCTTGCAATAAGATGTTTTGGATGATATAACCTCCTGAATGATATGATATGATCATTACCCACCATTGTCTATAAGAATTGTTTCACCAGGAAAGTTTGATGCCTAACACCTTCTCAATCCTATTGATGAGGAAAATTTTGGACCTACCCTAAAAAAGGGACGGCTAAAACTCGAAAGGGAAGATTGCCCCTCAAAAGGGATGATCAGTCCCTGCAAGGGATGATCTATTGGAAAAACATAATTTGTTTTGCATACAAAATATATGTAGCGAAAAATTGATGGATCTATTTCATTCACAATCGTTAACATGTACTATGTAAATTTCAAAATTCAAGAACAAGAGAGCGTATCTTGGTGCGGTGAAATTCAAAACCAAAGATTAGAAGTACTTGGGAACACTTTTAATCTTCACTCCTAATCCACTTCCGCCCAAGAAGTGTGGTCTCTCAATTACTTTACACATATGTGTTCAAGGGAGAATAATAGAGTGGCTTACACTCACATACACACCATTTCATTCCTTACAAAATTCTATATGTTTCTTTCTTTATATCTAACTGATTATCTAATTGGACTAGCCTTTTGGGCCATTCCAATCGGGCTTTAGTATGTGGCTTGGAGTCGGACTAAAAAGGAACAAATAAGACTCTAGCTCCAATGGAAGTTGAGCTTAGCTGTCAACTCTTAACAAATCTAAAGTTACCATTCATATATTTAATACCACTATATAAATAAATTGCACTCTATGCCTTATTAATAAATTATATTTCAAGACTTTATTATACACGCAACCCCTTCATTAAAATATTTATAGTAATACAAAGTATTGAATGTTAACCGCCACTTTGAAGATTACTACATTTTAATCCTTGAATATACGGTTTAATCCTTTAAGTTATTCATCATATTTTTATGAAATCCAATTTTATAAATATATACTTTAGTAACTTCTTACTAAAGTAGTTAGGCCTAACATTCTGAATTACCAAACCTATTAAACTTATTTCAAGGGAATATTTTATATCTTCGTTAAGAGATTATGAATTCCATCTTGAGAATATATGTTCCATCAACATTAAATGCGGCTACTCAACATACTAAGGTTTTGATCATGAATTTAGATCTCACTCCTAATATATCAAAGTAACTTACACTTCATGATTAGGTTCATTATTCTCTCAAGGTTAAGAGTTCATGTAAATAGAAGTCGTGAGATTTATTATTCATTTGATAGTTGTTAGTAGAATAATAAATTTCACAGCAATCCAGTTCAATATGTCTTAACTCTTAAAACATATCAACATATCAACATATCAACTAGAAGTCTTCACTTCCATGAGCAAGACAAATCATCTTAGTTGATATGTTATAGTTTTCGTAAATGAAATGCCCAATTTTATCACCGACTACAAACTAAAATTCTGAGTTTACAAAGAACTTGTGATTTATATCTTCTGTAACTAAATCACATAAATCACATACTATGCATCTCTTGGACTATATGATAATGTTCAAATATTCATGTTACCATTATTTTAGATAATTATAAAACAACTTTATTAATCATAAAATAATGCCTACATAGCATCATACAATAGGATTTAAAGGGCACTATCCTAACATGATCATTCCTTGAAAGGGACAACTAGCCCCTGCGAGGGACGACCCTCTAGGGGCCGACGGGTTAGAAGACCCCTGGTCCAAATGACCCATCCCCTAGGGTTTCCCCACAGCTACGTGGGGCCCATCCACACATCCTTACATGGAAATTACTTGCACACCACGACCAAAGGCCCTACCACGCAATCATATCTCTTATAAATGGAAAGGTGATCCCGAGTATCTTAGGACCCTTCTCCCCACAAGTAAATTCTCCTGTATCAAAGGATTCGGGTCAGCTCTCTACCACTATATATGCCATAAACCTTATCTTTCTTGAGGTACGTGAATTCTCCCTAGCTCTTGTGCTCTTAAGTTCTTGGAGATTCTTCTATCACTGACTTAACCTTCGGAGGGTCTTTAGTTGGTACTCCACCGGTACCCTTTGATTGGTTCTTCTCTTTTGTTCTTTGTTGTGAAATTTTAAAATACTCGCAAGTGTACGAACCGTACCGAAGTATAGTTTGACAAGAACGAGGTCAAACCCACAGGGACTTGAATGAATTTAGGAAAATTAATTAAATCTTAACCAAATTAATCCTAATCTAGTTTAATAAAAATTGGTTGTTTTGAAATTAAATAAACTAAGTAAATAGTCAAATTAAGCAAATAGTTAAACTAAGCAAAAGATATAAAGCAATAAAAAGATGTAAAAAATCAAGGGAAATGAATTAAGGTTTTGGAATCCGCCTTGTAAGTCACATCAGCATATATTTATGATCATTAATTTTTCCCAACTCACTACATGATAATCTAGAAATCAATCTTGCTATCATGGAAAATATTCTCATTAAATTCCTTATTTTAAAAATCAAAAGCATTTTCTTCTTCGCTTCTTAAGTATAAAATCAAATCATCAATTGTATCTATAGCCAAACAAATCACAAGATATATCCAATTCTAAAAATCAAATCATAAATTGTATCCATTGACAGATAAATCACAAGCGATACCCATTTTTATAATCAAGAATTAATAAACCAAGCATTCAATTAATTAAGACAAATCCTAAATCATGAGAAAAACATGATTGAACTCATATCTAGAATCTCATCTTAGTCAATTGATATGAAGCAAGAACAATTTAAATCATTAAAGAACAACTATTGTGGGAAAAAATCAAATTACATAAATATTACTAATAATACTTAACAAGGTTTCATCCTCAACCCTAATTATAAATTTAGCTACTCATAGTAATTAAAATAAAACACAAGAATAAAATACTAAATATTAAACTAGACAAATAAAATAAAACTAACTGTCATGGAAGAAAACCAAAGAAGTAGCCGCACTCTCTATGTTCAACCCTTAGCCCTAGCACTGGCCCCCCTTGAATTTTGCCCTAAAGAGCCTTTAAATAGGTTAAATAATCCTATTACAAGTTGGATTCCTGTTTGGGGAAAATCTCAGATTTTTAGGTTTCACTTAACCGACGATTTGGGCCTATTTAATGTCAAAATTCGGACTTTTGGTAAACTACAAAATTGTATCCCTTTAAGTTAAATTTCCAGCCCAACTTGAATCATCTTGATTGGACATTTGAGCCGAAAGTTATGCCAAAAATACTAACTGATATGCAGGCTGGAATCCTAATCCAAATTGAACTTGGATTTGATGCAAATTTCCTTTGATTCCCTGCTCCAATTGGACTTAAATTTAATTGGGTTGGTCTTCTTTAACTTTATCATGGCCCTTATAAAATTAAAGTCCATTAGCTTTCTTCTTTGCACAAATCCACTTATTTAATTCTATTCTCCTACAAAAGATAAATTCACACAATAAGATTCAATTAAGCACAAAATTGATTATTCACCATTATTCCAAAACCAAATATAAAATGCATGAATTATCTCAAAATAAGTATGATAATGCTTTCTAACAATGATATTAATATGCAAAATTAAGCTATTATCAATGCACATCATTCTTCAGGTACACCCATTGGCGTGTGTGTGGACGATCAACTCACTGATATTTTTGTGCATCGCCAGTTGGCGCTGTTTGTGGGAACGAGTGATAAGCCATATCCGTTTCAAAGACAAAAAGTTGTATGGTCCTAACGTGATTAATGGCCACCACCAACTAAGAGATTGGGAACCTGCCCAACGCATTGGAAAGGCAGGTGCAAACCCTGGGCACAGCGGTTGAACGACTTACTCAATGAAACCACGACTTGGTGCAACAGTTAGAGCAGTAAAATGATCAGGAACTGAACGGTCAGAACAACGGGCAGAATAGGGATGAACGCGACAACGATCGTCCCTTGACGAATGACCATCAAGAGAGGGATGACTAGAAGGAAAGCAATGCCATCAGTAGATGGGACCAGCAAGATACCAATCATCCCTCCGAGTTGGAAGTCAGCGCATTGCGCATGGCGTAAGAGATGCAAATAATGAAAGAAAAGATGGATATGATGATGAATTCCTTAAAAGGTTGGGTGTCCACTAGCTTGGATGAACTAGTCCATCGCACCGGTTCTCCTTTCACAACAACGGTCACATCTTTCCCCCTTCTAGCCAAGTTCAAAATGCCGCAAGTGGAAGCCTACAATGGATTGAGGGACCCTCTCAACCACCTAGAATCATTCAAAACCCTCATGCATCTACAAGGGGTTCCGAACGAGATCATGTGTAGAGCCTTCCCCACCACACTGAAAGGACCAGCCTGAGTATGGTTCAACAAGATAACTCCTAATACTGTCTTAACCTTCAAGGATTTAAGTGGGCTTTTTGTCACACACTTCATTGGGGGTCAGCGATACAAGAGATCCGTGGCAAGCATTCTCAATATCAAGCAGCAGGACAATGAGAGCTTGAGGTCGTATGTCACTCGGTTCAACAAGGAGGCACTACTAATTGACGAAGCCAATGATAAGGTCCTGGTCACGGCCATCACCAACGGACTCCAATCCAAAAAGTTCTTATTCTCAGTTTATAAGAACGACCCGAAGATCATGGCTGACATGTTATACCGAGCCACGAAGTATATGAACACTGAGGATGTTGTGATTACTAGAGGGAGTGGACCAAAGAAGCGATAGAAGCATGAAAATCCCCGTTTGGAGAGGGGAAGGAAGGTGGCCAGAACAGGCGACAGAAGGGACGAATGAAGGTCAAAACCCCCACCAGGGCGAATGGCCAACTTCACTCCGCTCAATGCCCCACTTGATCAGGTTTTGATGCAAATTTGGGACAACCCCGCTTTGGCATGGCTCGATAAGCTCAAGGGTGACCCAAATTGAAGGCTGAGGAATAAGTATTGTCGCTTCCACTGTGACCATGGGCATAACATTTCCGATTGCTATGACTTAAAACAACAGATAGAAGCCTTCATTAGAAAGGGAAAATTTCAATGGTTTGTAAGGTGAGAAAGGGCAAGAGAAAGCCCATTAAGGGACCAAGAACCAAACCGACGGGTTGAGGAGTGACCCAAAGCCCTACTTGGAGAGATAAGAGTGATCGTTGGGGGAGGCACGATGATCAGATCCTCAAGGAAACAAGGAAGACATACCAACGGATGGTGCAAAACATCCAACTCACCGATCATCCACCTTAGCTTTTTCGGATGGACGACCCAGTGATCAGCTTCACTAAAGAGGATGCCCGCAAGTCTATCACTCGTATGACGATGTCTTGGTGATCAGTCTGACCATTGCAAACTTCAATACCTGACAGGTCATAGTGGACAATGGAAGCTCGGCTGACATCCTCTACTATATAGTCTTCCAATATATGCAGATCGGTAGGGAACGACTCATACCATTGGATGCCCCTTTAATGGGCTTCAGTGGAACGAAGGTCACACCCATCGGATCTGTTACATTGCCAGTCACTATGGGCACCCATCCTCAGCAAATCATAAAGGATGTCACTTTCTTGGTAGTAGATTGCTCGTTAGCTTACAATGCCATTATATAGCGACCAACGCTCAACACATGAAAGGCAGCCACATCCATATATCACCTACTTCTAAAGTTCTCAATAGAGTATGGGATAGGAGAAGCTCGAGGAGATCAGGTGGCAGACCGAGAATGCTATGTGGCTATGCTAGAAATGGACGAACGGGTAACCACCGTGAATATTGAAGAGCGGCAAGTAAACATAGAGCAGATAGAGGAATTGGAGACCATCTCCCTAGATGAAGGACACCCAGATTGGGTCATTCGCATTGGCATGCAATCCAACCCTTCGATTCAAGATGGGTTAGTCCTTTTCCTAAATAACAACTTGGAAATCTTCGCTTGGAGCCATGAAGACATGCCTAGGATTGACTCGAGCGTCATGGTCCATCAGCTTAACGTTTCCCCATCCTTTCCACCCGTCCGCCAAAGAAAACGGGTCTTCGCCTAAGAAAGGGACAATGCCATAGCCGAAGAGGTCCATAAACTTTTGGATGCAGGCTTCATTAGAGAGGTTTACTACCTCGAATGGTTGGCCAACATGGTCATGGTCAAGAAAGCAAATAGGAAGTGGAGAATGTGTGTGGACTTCACTAACCTAAATAAAGCCTGCTTAAAAGATAGCTACCCCCTCCCACGGATCGACCTCCTCGTAGATTCAACGGCTGGACACTAGCTGTTAAGCTTCATGGATACTTTCTCCGGATACAACCAGATCATGCTTGAGGAGTCAAACCAAGAGAAGACATCGTTCATCACTAGCTAAGGCCTTTTTTGCTACAAGGTCTTGCCCTTTGGACTAAAGAATGCGGGAGGAACATACCAAAGTCTTGTGAACAAGATGTTTGCCCTGCAGATCGAACGGAACGTTGAGGTATATGTAGATGACATGTTGGTGAAAAGTAAAGAGGAGGATCACCACCTAATTGATCTTGAGGAAACATTTGAGACTCTTTGCCTCTACGGAATGAAGCTCAACCCCAGCAAATGTGCGTTTGGGGTATCATCGAGAAAGTTCCTTGACTTCATGGTGTCCCAATGGGGTATCAAAGCCAATCCTGATAAGATCCAAGCAATCTTAGAAATAAGCCCCTGGAAGAACGTCAAAGAGGTGCATAGCCTAAATGGAAGAGTCGCGGCACTCAATAGATTCATCTCAAGGGCAACGAATAAATGCCTACCATTCTTCAGGATCCTAAGGAATGTCAAAAAGCATTCGAAGAACTAAATGCATACTTAGCCTTCCCATCACTCCTAAGTCCATCAAAACCCAATGAAGATCTCTTCCTATATTTGGCCGTATCTCCCACGGCCATTAGTTCGGACTTGATCCGAGAAGAAGATCACGTATAGTTGCCAGTGTACTACACAAGCCGAGCACTCAAGGGGGCGGAAGTGAGATACCCACCCATGGAGAAGTTAGTCTTCGCTTTGATCACACCAGCTCACAAGCTCAAACCATACTTCCAAGCACATACCATAGTGGTTCAAACAGACAGGTCTTTTTGGAAGACAAAGGATAAACTAGAGGCTGCCGAATGATTGGTCCTTTGGACAATAGAGTTGAGCAAATTCAATATACAGTACCACTCGAGGAATGCGATCAAGGCCCAAGCCTTGGTTGACTTCATCGTAGAATTCACAATGGGCGAAACCGACGACTAGGGAGTAACCCCCTGGAAGGTTCAAACAGATGGATTGTCCAACAAATGAGCTGGAGGGATTGGAGTGGTCCTTCAATCCCCTAAAGGGGATATCATCGAATGCGCCTTCTGACTCCAATTCTTGACAACTAATAATGAGGCTGAATACGAAGCCATTCTCATAGGGCTCGATTTGGCCAAAGTAGTTGGGGCCTCAGTAGTCGTCCTTCATAGCGACTCCGAGGTTGTCATTAGACATATCAATGGGGATTACGAGGCCAAGGGTGAAAGAATGAGAAAGTATCTTGACCTTATTAGAAGACAAACAAATCAAACCTTTACAGTAAATTTCTTACAAGTCCTAAGAGAAGAAAATGAACACGCCGATCAATTGGCAAAAGCTGCATCCGTAGAACACACTATGGTTGATCGACCGGTCCTATCCTTCGTTCAACAATCCCCTGCCATTGAGGAATTAGAGATATAGATGATTTCAAAGGGTGTTGATTGGACAACTTCGATCGTCTTTTACCTTAAGAACGGGACACTTCTCGAAGATCGCGATGAATCCCGATGATTGAAAGTTTGGGCAGTACACTTCGTGCTGATAATGGATGTACTATACAAAAGAGGTTTCTACCGACCATACCTAAGGTGTTTAATCACCGATGAAGCGGACTACGTTATGAGGGAAGTCCATGAAGGGGTGTGCAGAAACCACTCAGGGGCACGATCATTGGTCCACAAGCTCATACGAGCAAGGTACTATTGGCCTACAATGTAAAAGGATGCCTTATCCTAGGTGAAGGCATATGATAAGTGCTAACACTTCAGTAATGTCATCAGCCAACCTTCCAAACCGCTCACCCCAATGAATACTCCATGGCCTTTCGCTCAGTGGGAACTGGACATCATGAGACCCTTTTTGATGGCAATGCGAAAACTCAAGTTCCTAATTGTGGGGATCGACTACTTCACCAAATGGGTAGAGGTAGAACCATTGGCAACCATCACAGAAAAGAATGTCTGTAGCTTCGTCTAGAAGAGCATCATTTGCTGATTTGGGATCCCTAGGGTCCTCGTCTTTGACAATGGCAAACGGTTTGACAATAGTGTGTTCAGAGGCTTTTGCAATCAATTAGGGATCAAAAACCACTACTCTTCACCCACCCACCTACAAGCCAATGGGCAAGTTGAGGTTACAAACAGATCCTTGCTCAAACTGATCAAGCCTCGACTGGAGGGGCCAAAGGGGATATGGCCAGACGAACCACCGAGCGTCTTATAGGCAAATAGAACAATCGCTCGAACACCCATAGGAGAAACACTATTCCGTCTAGCATTTGGGAGTGAGGCTATCATCCCTGCGGAAGTGGGAATAACAAGCTACAGGATAGCCCACCATGACGAAGGGAAGAATGAAGAGGGGATCCGTTTGCACTTGGATTTGCTGGATGAGATAAGGATGGTAGGATTAGTGCCCTTAAATCCTATTGTATGATGCTATGTTTGATATTATGTATGACATTATGTATGACTTAATATTATGATTAATAAAGTTATTTTATTGTTATCTAAAATAATAGTAACATGAATATTCGGACATTATCATATAATCTATGAGATGCATAGTATGTGATTTATGTGAAAAGTCATAGAAGATATAAATCACAAGTTCTTTGTAAACTCAAAATTTAGTTCATAGTCGGTGATGAATTTGGGCATTTTATCTGCGAAGATTATAACATATCAACTTAGATGATTTGTCTTGATTATGGAAGTGGAGACTTCTAGTTGATATGTTGATATATTTTAAGAGTTAAAACATATTGAACTAGACTGCGGTGAGATTTATTATTCTCCTAATGACTGTCAAATGAATAATAAATCTCACGACTTCTATTTACATGAACTCTTAATCCTAAAAGGATAATGGATCTGATTATGAAGTGTAGGTTGCTTTGATATATCAGGAGTGAGATCCAAAGTAACGGTCAAAACCTCAGTATGTTGGGCAGCCACATTTAGTGTTGATGGAACATATATTTTCAAGATGAAATTCATAGTCTCTTAACGGAGATATAAAATATTCCCTTGAGATAAGTTTAATGGGTTCAGTTATTTAGAGAGTTAGGCCTAACCACTTTGGCAAGAAGTTACTAAAGTATATACTTATGAAATTAGATTTCATAAATATATGATGAATAACTTTAAAGGATTAAATCGAGTACTCAAGGATTAAAATGTAGTTGTAAGTGCACAATTGCACCTGGACCCAAAAACAACTACGGGCTCAGGCCCAATGAGCCTTAGACAATAAAACTTGTAGAGCGTGGGTTTGAAACCTAGATTAGAAGTGCTGAGAACTTAATAACGGGCTAGGAGTTACAAACACAGGTAGATAACAAAAGATAACTGAAAATAGGCCTCCTCGGATGTTAGCCGAGGACTACTTCTGTATTATTGCTATTTCTTCCTTAAAAGTTACAATTCTTAGTCTCTTTCTTTGTTGCTGATCCCCCTCTCTCTCTGGCTTCCACCCCCTTTAAATACTGCCTTCCCTGATAGTTTTTGGACAGTGACTAGAAGTTTCAGCCCTACTATTCAGTTGTCACCTCCCCATTAATGCGGCCAGGGAGGTAGATGCAGAGCCTTTAATACGGAGGTGGCAGCCTTTGCACTTGATATTTTCTTTAATACTGGTACATCTAGAAGGTTCAGGGTATTCCCTTTTAACCATTAGTCTTTCCAGAGTTATACCTTGACCTCCATAATGAAGTTTTGAGTTTTCTTGGATTTGTCCGCAGAGAAGCTCGTTCTCGGCTGTACCCTCGGATCCTCGGCGTATGGGCCAATTCGTAGAGTTTAATTCTGGAGCAGGTCGGCCCTCCATGCTACAGTCCAAAGGCCCATATGCCCACTTGGGTCCTTTTACCCCCCACAATAGCCCCTCAAAACTCTATTTTTCATCATCCGAGGAGAAAAATAGGGTTTTGATCCAACAAAAACTTTCCCCACACGTTCAGTAAATAACTACGCGTGTGAAGACCGTTTCGTGTTCCAGAGGATGCCACTTGGCGGTTTTATTTTCAAAAACTCGCGCATTTATTACTGTAAGTTATACTTTGTCCCCCACGTTCAACGGTGAGATGAGCATCCAACGGTCCTTGTTACTCCATGAAAATTTGGGCGGGACAAATACAATTTCGAGGCCGCTTCCTGCACGTCGTGACGCTTCGGGAACCTGCGCCTTCATTTATTTCTCTAGAGGCTAATCCCATCAAAACATCAGCAATCACCTTTTGTCTACAGACATCCGTGGAAATTTGCACAGCTTGAAATTTGTAAGTTCTCATTTCTTTTCTCTTAATCCTTTCTCCTCGGACCCTGTCCTCGGCTCCCCTTATAACAGTTCTCCCTCTTAGAACCTAGTTTTTCGTTTCTTTCTGATGGGAAAGTTTAAATGTCTAGTTGATACCGCCGTTGGGATGGAAGGCTTTAGAGCCAAGTATCGTATTCCCAGCGACGTAGGTTTAGAATATTGCCCGGTGGAAGCTGTGGCCGGTTCTAGGAAGGCTGGAGAGGTTATCATCCCAATGGTAGCCTTTGTAGAAGGTGGGATGACCCTCCCAATGAAGCCTGTAACTAGGGAGTACCTCCGCAACCACCGGTTGTGTCCCGATCAATGCGCCCCAAACGTTTTTAGAGTTTTGGGTAGCGTCGACGCTCTAAACGAGCAAATGGGTCTGAACCTCACCTGGCATGATGTCGTCTTCATGTACGAATGCCACAAACTCACTGGAGTAGGTTACTACATCAAATCCCGCTCCAACGTAGTTAGGTTGATCTCCTGTTTGCCCAAGTCCAATAAAGGCATGAAGGATGACTACCTCATCGTTTCTGGCAACTGGCACGACGGCCCCCACTGCCCAGTCGAGTGGGGAGTTCCAGGTGCGACACCTTAGGATTTAACTTCCCATCCTATAACTCCCTAAATCATCTAGGAATGTGCATTTGCATTTACTTGAGCGTCTACCTTTATTTTATTATATGTTCTACGCCTCTGACCATGTTTGTTTATTTGGATGTTTTTCTTTGCAGATAAACAAAACGTACGCCCTCGCTTGAGCCACTGCAACGTTGCAAATTTGAACAGAGTGCTACGTTCCGAGGTGTTCGTCAGCAGAGACTTACAACTTAGGGCAGCCCACTTGATTCTGGGGTACGATCCCGTCTCCTCGGACTTCCAGGAGATCGAGAACGCAATAATTGCGGGTGACCGAAGGCGTAGAAAAATCAACGTAGCCAGACCTCACTTTTTGGCCGATCACGACATCCCTGACGCCCCTCACACCGTATTGTACGCACAGCCCATCGCGGCTATCCCACTCGCCGTGCACTCTCAGGCAATTGCTGTCCCAGAGGAACGAGTGCCTTCTTCGAACACATTGGACGAGGAGATGGACCAGTTTCAGCCCGAGGACTCCCCACGACCTCGCGAAAACCCATTTGTTATCCTTTCCGACGAGGAAGAAGAAGAAGCCGAGGCCTCTGGGATCGCGGGTCTAGTGACAGCGCGCCCAGACGATAGTTCCATTGAAGAAGAGATGGACAAGCTAAAGGACCTTATGACTGATAGAGGCGCCCGAGTGGCAAAGAAAGGAGCAAGAGGGTCCCAAGCTCCCCCTGCCTTGCCACCACCCCCTCCTCCAGCCGAGCCAAAACCTCCCACTGACGATTCTAAGAAGAAAAGAAAAGTGGATGCCGAGGGGGCTGGTGGCGAGAAGCCAAAGAAGCTGAAACAACAGCCACCGCCGGCCCAGCAGCAGAAGCCGGACAAAGGCAAAGGGCGCGCCCGCTCAGTTGAGAGTGGGGAGATCAGGGACGTGGCCGAGGTTCACCAAGCACCAGCCAGCTGGTCTCCTGACTTGAGGCTGGACGGCGCCCCAATTCCCTGCCACTCTAGCATTAGGGCAGTCCAACAGGGCCACGCACACCACTTAGCCGAGGTGTTGGAGCGTCCTCTTCTGCTGCCCAAGGATATGGAATCCTTGGAGAAGATGGGCCAGCCGCAGCTGTTCCTCTCGTTAAAGAGGGGTTTAGCTCTGGTAAGTTCCATCTTACACTCCTATTCTATTTTTATTTGGAAACACTTCACTGCATTTAACCTCCTAACATTTTTGCAGTCCATCCAAGAGGTTTTCGCGGCCGAGAAGTTCGTGGATGACTCTCGGAAGCGCGCTGGGATGGAGCAGGAGCTAAGACAAGAGGCAGAAAAGTCCCTAGGCCAGGCCCTAGCTGAAAACGGGAAGCTCACGTCACAGGTGGCCGACTTGAAAAGAGAAAGAGATGGTGACAAGGCCAGCCTGAAGACGATGGAGAGCCAAGTGGAGGGGCAGCGTAAGCTTCTCCGCCAAAAGGATGACGAGCTTGCCCAAGTCCAACAGGCACGCTCTGACTTGGAAAAGGAGCTTACACGGGCAAAGGAGGAAGCTCGCGCCCACAAGCACACCCTGGAGGCCGCGAAGAAGGCCAGTTATCAGGAGGGGGTGACTAGAACACAAGAAGAGCTGACAGAGGCTTTTGCGGCCTTGTGCCGAGAGTACTGTCAGCAGGTCTGGGGAGAGGCCATGAATGCAGCAGAGGTTCCTCAAGCTTCCGAGCTGAGGAAGCCCGAGAACATCTGGCTTCCCCTAGACATACAGGAGATTGAAGACCCTCCTGTTGCTGCCTCTCCTGCCCTTCCTCCTGTGGTGCAAGAGCTTGTTCCTGCTCCTACAGAACCCGAAGGTTCCCATAAAGAGAAGGACGAGTGTAGTGGTGCCGAGAAGGAGCAAATCCAAAGCGTGGAGCCCTCCATTCCTTCAACAGACAAAGGGAAACAAGCCTTGTCCACCTTTGAGCTGGAATTGAAGAGTACTGAGGCTGGCAGCAGCTCCCTTCAAGACCCTCATTCCCTAGTTTAGGGCCTAGTATAGGAACTTTCTGTACTCCCCTTCTTTGTATATAATTAATGAAGAAAATTTTTATTCAACTTTCGTTCATGTTGTCTTTGTTTTACTTTATTCTTTTTGTGCTTGCCATGAAAGTTTTCAATAACAAATAGTTAAAGGGAAAACAGAACAAATAAGTATAACTCCACCATGCAAACCACTATGACTTCAAAACAGCCACGTAACTTAATTTAGACATCAAATAATGCCACAGTTAGACAACTCACATGACAGCTAAACCGTTGTAATCTGAAATATTGCTTTCAGTAGGATGTAAGGTCCGAAGACCATTCCTCACAAAAATTTGTTTAACACTTAAAAAATGAAGAACTTGAGATCCAAATTAATGAATGGTGAGATAATGATTTCCACAAGGTTTGTGGTCCGAGGAATACACTTAACCAAGTTTCTGTTTGATTCTTAAGAACTGTAACTTCAAATGTTAATTTTCCCAAAGTAGGAGGTCCGAGGACCCGGCATAACTAAGGTTCTGTTTAACAAATGACAAGACATCAATTTCCACAAGGTTTGTGGTCCGAGGACTACACTTAACCAAGAATCTGTTTGATTCTTAAGAACTGTAACTTCAAATGTTAATTTCCCCAAAGTAGGAGGTCCGAGGACCCGGCATAACTAAGGTTCTGTTTAACAGATGACAAGACATCAATTTCCACAAGGTTTGTGGTCCGAGGACTACACTTAACCAAGTTTCTGTTTGATTCTTAAGAACTGTAACTTCAAATGTTAATTTCCCCAAAGTAGGAGGTCCGAGGACCCGGCATAACTAAGGTTCTGTTTAACAGATGACAAGACATCAATTTCCACAAGGTTTGTGGTCCGAGGACTACACTTAACCAAGTTTCTGTTTGATTCTTAAGAATAGTAATTTCAAAAATGTAAGAGGTACTTATAACCTTTGAAATGTTAACTAACAAAAGCACATTTTATTAATAATAATACATTCTAAGGTTATTTACATTCTATGGGCGTGGTACAATTCTTTCATCTAAGTCAGCTAGCCGATATGACCCTATGCCTGCTACTGAAACAATGCGATAGGGGCCTTCCCAGTTGGGTCCTAACTTACCCCAAGCTGGGTTCTTAGAAGTGCCCACAACTTTCCTCAGTACAAGATCACCAATTGCGAGCGGCCTTAGCTTCACGTGAGCATCATATCCCCGTTTTAGCTTCTGTTGATAATAGGCCATTTGGACCATAGCTGCCTCGCGTCGTTCCTCGAGTAAATCAAGACCTTTCTCCAGGAGCCCACTGTTATTCTCCGGGCTAAAAGAGCTCGTCTTTAGGGTGGGAAAACCAGATTCCAGAGGTATCACCGCCTCGGCTCCATAAGTCATAGAGAATGGCGTTTCTCCCGTGGACCTGCGCGGTGTGGTCCGATACGTCCACAGAACATGAGGGAGCTCTTCCACCCATCTGCCTTTCGCATCGTCCAACCTTTTCTTGAGCCCACTAACTATGACCTTGTTAACGGCCTCGGTTTGCCCATTTCCCTGAGGATAAGCTGGGGTGGAGTATCTATTCATGATACCCATGTCACCACAATATTGCCTAAAGGCCTTACTGTCAAATTGAACGTCATTGTCTGAGATAAGTGTGTGTGGTATACCGAATCTAGTGACAATATTTTTCCAGACAAACTTCTTGGAATCAACATCTCTGATATTTGCTAAGGGCTCGGCCTCAACCCATTTAGTGAAATAGTCTGTTCCCACAAGAAGCCATCTTTTGTTTCCTGTAGCTCTCAGAAACCCACTATGTCCAATCCCCACTGCGCAAAAGGCCAAGGACTGGAGAGAGGGTTTAGAACCCCTCCAGGTTGATGAATATTAGGGGCGAACCTCTGGCATTGATCACATTTTCTGGCATAGTCTTGAGCCTCTCTCTGCATATTGGGCCACCAATAACCCTGAGTCAAGGCCCTATGGGCTAAGGACCTTCCCCTAGTGTGGCTTCCACAAATCCCTTCATGCAGTTCCTCCAGAAGTGCTTCCGTTGATTCAAGGTGCACACACAACAAGTACGGTCCTGAGAAGGATCGTTTGTACAGTTTTTGGTCCTCGGACAACCAAAAACGTGGCGCCTTTCGACGTATCTTATCTGCTTCAGACTTGTCTTCAGGAAGGATATCATTCCTAAGAAAAGATATGACCGGGTCAATCCAACTAGGTCCAGGCCTTATTAGATGGATGCGGGCCGCCTTGGCGGGGGTAAGAGTTGGCTCCAGCAAATCCTCCACAAGGACAATCCTGGGCAAGCCCTGAGCCGAGGATGTTACTAACGTAGCCAAAGAATCGGCATGGGTGTTTCCACTTCTAGAGATGTGAGTTAGGACGAAAGAGTCAAATTCAGCTTGCTGACGCTTGACCTGGGCCAAATATTCCTGCATTATGGGGTCTCTAGCCTCCATGGTCCCCATGACTTGGCCGACCACTAACTGAGAGTCCGAGAACACATGGATTTTCTTTCCACCCATCCTACATACCATCTGCATGCCCACCAAGACTGCTTCATACTCGGTCTCATTGTTAGTAGCCGAGAATGCCAATCTCAAAGATTTTTCGAAGACAATTCCCTCAGGGGACATTAGAACAAGTCCAACACCAGACCCTCTCTGATTAGCAGCCCCATCCACGTACACTTTCCAAGTCGAAGGCATTGCGGCCGTGATCACACCAACTGATTTTCCATCCGTGTGTGCTTCTTTTAGAGTTTCTTCTAGCAATGGTTCAGTAAACTCTGCCACCAAGTCAGCAAGGACCTGGCCCTTCACCGAGGTGCGAGGCTTGTATTTAACGTCAAAAGCCCCTAAAATGGTTCCCCACTTTGCCACCCTACCAGAGTAATCGGCGCTGCGTAACACCACCTTGAGAGGCAATTGGGTCAGAACCACTACGGTGTGAGACTGGAAATAATGAGGAAGCTTGCGCGTGGCGTGAACTATGGCCAGAAGTGCTTTCTCCAAGAGCAAATAGCGCACCTCGGCCTCATTTAAAGACTTACTGACGTAGTAGACCGGTCTTTGCACCCCGCTTTCATTCCTTATAAGGACCAGGCTGACCGCGTGGACGGCCACTGCCAGATAAGCAAACAAGACCTCGTCCGCCTCAGGGCGAGACAAGATGGGTGGCCGAGAAAGATATTGCTTAAGCTGCTGAAAAGCTAACACGCAATCCTCGGTCCATTGAAACCCTTTCCATTTATTCAACAATTGGAAGAAAGGACGGCATCGGTCAGCGGACCGAGAAATAAACCTATTCAATGCGGCAATCATTCAGGTCAATTTCTGGATCTCTTTTGGGTTCCGAGGTGGCTGCAAATCCTGAATAGCCTTGACCTGCGCTGGGTTCACCTCTATGCCTCTGTGAGTAATCATATAACCCAAAAACTTTCCGGACCCCACGCCAAAAGAGCACTTTGAGGCGTTAAGGCGCAGCTTGTACTTTCTTAGCACTTGGAAGGTGTCGGCTAGATCTTTGACGTGTGAAGGTATTGTTTTACTCTTCACCACCATATCATCTACATACACCTCAATGGTCTCCCCTAGTTGCTGTTCAAACATTCTAGTCATCATTCTTTGGTAAGTAGCCCTAGCATTCTTCAACTCGAATGGCATGACCTTATAGTGGTAGTTCCCTGTTGGAGTAATGAAAGCAGTTTTCTCCTGATCCTCCAATGCTAGTGGAATCTGATGGTAACCCTGGAAGGCGTCCAAAAAACTCATTCGAGGATGTCCGACAGTGGCATCCACCAGTTGATCAATACGCGGCATTGGGAACGAATCCTTGGGGCAGGCCTTGTTCAAATCTGTGAAGTCCACACATACTCTCCACGTTCCATTATTCTTTTTAACCATAACCGTATGCGCCAACCATTCGGGGTAGAAAATTTCTTTAATAGCCCCAACCCTCTTGAGTTTGAGCACCTCTTCCTTTACAGCCTCGGCATGCTCTTTGGACGAACGTCGAGGTGGTTGCCTTCTCGGCACAATGGCAGGGTTGACGTTCAAACGATCACAAATGAAGTTCGGATCTACGCCTGGAGCCTCATAAGGGTCCCATGCAAAAACATCAATATTGTCCTTCAGAAATTCCAACAACTCTATCTTCTCCTGGTGTGGCAAACGTATGCCTACTTGGAAGAACCTCTTTGGATCATCGGATATCAGAAACTTCTCTAACTCCTCACAATGAACCTCCTCTCCTGTCACCATTCTAGGTGCATCAGGAGCCGTTAACTGCTATAAGTCTTTGCTGATCAGAGCCAAAGACTAGACTTCCGTCTGGTGCAGCACTGCAGCCGATATGCATTGTCTGGCCACCGATTGGCTGCCGAGGACCTCTTCAACACATTCCCCTGAGGGGAACTTAACCTTAACATGCAAGGTAGAGGAGACAGCTTCAAGAGCGTGCAGCCATGGCCTGGCCAGGATGGCTGTATATGGAGAGTACGCGTCAACCACAATGAAATCCACCTCAACCGTTTCTGAGCCGGATTGAACGGGCAAACGGATCTGTCCCTTCGGCACAACGGCTCTCCCTTCGAAGCTTATAAGTGGCGAGTCATAAGGAGTAAGATCTTCCAGCTTCAATCTTAACCCCTTAAATATATCAGGGTACATGATATCTGCACCGCTGCCCTGATCTATCATCACCCTCCTCACATCATAGTTCCCTATCCTAAGCGTAACTACGAGAGCATCGTCGTGGGGTTGGATAGTCCCTACCTTATCCTCCTCGGAAAATCCCAAGACGGGCAAATTTAGCTTCAACCTCTTCGGCCTGCTGCCCGACTCCTCGGCCTGAGGATGTGAAACTGCCATCACCCTGGTGGGACCCGAGCCGGTTCTACCAGGTGCAGCAAAAATAACATTAATTGTTCCTAACGCCGGCCGAGAAGAAATATTCCTCTGATTGTTTGAGCTAGATTGACTGCCCTGCCCGCTAGGATGGCACAAGTGCTGCTTCAGTTTTCCCTCACTGACAAGCTGCTCCAAGTGGTTCCAAAGGGTCCGACAGTTCTCGGTAGTGTGGCCCACATCCTGATGGTATTGGCAGAAGAGGTTCTGATTCCTCTTTGTAGGATCTCCTGCCATCTTGCTAGGCCACTTGAAGAAGGGCTCCTTACGAACTTTTTCCAGCAACTGATGTACTAGTTCTCGAAGCACAGTGTTCACTGCCTGAGGTGCTGCCGAGCCGGGCTGCCCAACGTAATCTCTCCTCGGCTTGTTATTGTGGTACCTGTCCGACCTGAAATCCCTTCTCTCCTGCGAGATAACCTTCTCCTTACCCTTTCCTTGCTGTTGGTCTTCCTCCACCCTCTTGTACTCGTCAATACGGTCCATGAGGCGACGTACGCTGCGGACGGGCTTTTTAGTCAAAGACTTTCTCAGGTCGTGATCAGTAGGAAGACCTACTTTAAAGGTATTGAGCGCCACCTCATCAAAGTCGCCATCTATTTCATTAAACATCTCCCAGTAACGGTCGGAGTATGCTTTCAACGTCTCACCTTCCCTCATGGTCATGGATAACAGCGAGTCCAATGGCCGAGGTACTCTGCTACACGTAATGAACCGCAAAGCGAATGCTCTAGTAAGCTCCCCGAACGAACCTATAGACCCCGTTTTAAGGCCGTTGCACCACCTCATAGCAACAGGTCCCAAGCTAGAGGGGAAAACTTTACACATCAGGGTCTTGTTGTGAGAGTGCACCGCCATCCTCTGGTTAAAGTGACTCATGTGCTCCACCGGATCAGTCCGGCCATTGTAGATGGTAAAGGTGGGTTGAGTAAACCTCCTGGGAAGCCTCCCCTTCTCAATCCTCCGTGAAAACGGAGATTTGGAGAGTTGGTGCAACGCCCGACTCATAACATCGTTCCCTGAGCCCCTAGAAGGAAGCTTCTTGCGTCTGCGAGCTGGCTGGTCGTCCTCCTCACTAGAGGACATTGCACCGGGGGGTGAGCATGACCTTGAGCTGTAGCTACCTCCCCGTACCTCCTCTGAGGAAGGATCAGATGAGGATGGTGAAGATCTGCGTTTGGCGCGGCATAGCTTTCTCTTCAAACGATTAATTTCCTTCTGCATGGCTTTAGCACCATCCTCATGGGTGGTGCTACCCCCACCACGAGTATGGCTAGCCCCGGGGTGTTCTGTATGGACACTTCCCTCACGATCCCTTCGATGCTCGAGACGCTCGAAAAGATCCTCCGGCTGTGATCCCTGTGACTCTGCATGGTGAGAACCCAAGCCTGCCATAGTATCCCAACTCCTTCCAGACTAGATTCCCCACAAACGGCGCCAATTGTAAGTGCACAATTGCACCTGGACCCAAAAACAACTACGGGCTCAGGCCCATTGAGCCTTAGACAATAAAACTTGTAGAGCGTGGGTTTGAAACCTAGATTAGAAGTGCTGAGAACTTAATAACGGGCTAGGAGTTACAAACACAGGTAGATAACAAAAGATAACTGAAAATAGGCCTCCTCGGACGTTAGCCGAGGACTACTTCTGTATTATTGCTATTTCTTCCTTAAAAGTTACAATTCTTAGTCTCTTTCTTTGTTGCTGATCCCCCTCTCTCTCTGGCCTCCACCCCCTTTAAATACTGCCTTCCCTGATAGTTTTTGGACAGTGACTAGAAGTTTCAGCTCTACTGTTCAGGGGTCACCTCCCCATTAATGCGGCCAGGGAGGTAGATGCAGAGCCTTTAATGCGGAAGTGGCAGCCTTTGCACTTGATATTTTCTTTAACACTGGTACATCTAGAAGGTTCAGGGTATTCCCTTTTAACCATTAGTCTTTCCAGAGCTATACCTTGACCTCCATAATGAAGTTTTGAGTTTTCTTGGATTTGTCCGCAGAGAAGCTTGTTCTCGGCTGTACCCTCGGATCCTCGGTGTATGGGCCAATTCGTAGAGTTTAATTCTGGAGCAGGTCGGCCCTCCATGCTACAGTCCAAAGGCCCATATGCCCACTTGGGTCCTTTTACCCCCCACAGTAGTAATCTACAAAGTGGCAGTCTACATTAATGACTTTGTATTACTACGAATATTTTATGAATGGGTTGCATGTATAATAAAGTCTTGGGATATAATTTATAAATAAGGCCTAGAGTGCAACTATATTTATATAGTGGTATTAAATATAGTTAATGATAACTTTGGACTTGTCAAGAGTTGACAGAAAAGCCCAAGGCCCATTGGAGCTAGTGTCTTATTTGTTCAATTTTGATCCCACTCCAAGCAACACACTAAAGCCCAATTGAAAAGGCCCAAAAGGCTAGCCCAATTAGATAATCAGTTATAAGGAGAGAGACATACAGAATTTTTAATGAGAGAGAAAAAGATTATGAAATGGTGTGAATGTGAGTGTGAGACATTCTCTTATTCTCTATTTGAAAACTAATTGAGAACCACACTTCTTGGGTATAAAGTGGAATTGGAGTGAAGATTAAAAGTGTTCCCGAGTACTTCTGATTTTTGTTTTGAATTTTACCGCATCAAGGTACACTCTATTGTTCTTAAATTCTGAAATTTGCATAGTACATGTTAACAATTGCAAATGAAGTAGATCCGTTAATTTTCCGCTGCGTATGTTTTGTATGCGATGCAAACATGCATTTAACCATCAAAGGATGGCCGCTGAGCAACGAATGACTTGATTCCAAGACCTCATGGCCAAACACTATAACGCTAAGGTGAAGCCTCGACACTTCAGCATCGGGGACCTTGTCCTGAGGAAAGTGACCATGACCACCAAAGGTCCCATGCAAGGGAAGTTAGGACCTAACTGGGAAGGTCCATGTAGAATCATCGATTGCAACAGGAAGGGTACCTACTACTTGGAGACACTCAACGAACAAAGGTTGCATCATCCGTGGAATACTGACCACCTCAGGAGATACTATCAGTAGTACACCAGCAACAACTTATGTTATCGCTTATGTTGTCGCTTTCCTTTTTGTTTATGTAGTTGATAGACCTATTTTTTGGCTGATCAAATAGCAAGTTATCGACATTTTTATTCAGCTATTTTTAAATGGAATTATTTTTATCTATGAATCAAGAAAGGCTTATAAAAATTGAAGCCCTATTTCAAGGGCAAACCGACAATCAAGGATGCCCTCGTGCACCTGATCAAATCCTAAGTCCTACCTGAGGGGCGGATCGACAATCAATGATGCCCTCGTGCACTTGATCAAATCCTAAGTCCTACTTGAGGGGTGGACTGACGATCAAGGATGCCTTTGTGCACCCTGACCAAATCCTAAGTCCTACCTAAGGGGTGGACCAACGTCAAGGATGCCCTCGTGCACCTGACCAAATCCAAAGTCCTACCTGAGGGGTGGACCAAAGATCAAGGATGCTCTCGTGCACTTGACCAAATCCTAAGTCCTACCTGAGGGGTGGATCAACAATCAAGGATGCCCTCGTGCACTTAATCAAATCCTAAGTCCTACCTAAAGGGTGGATAGACGATTAAGAATTCCCTTGTGCACCTGATCAAATCCTAAGTCCTACATAAGGGGTGGGCCGACAATCAAGGATGCCCTCGTGCACCTGATCAAATCCTAAGTCCTACCTAAGGGTGGACCGACGATCAAGGATGCCCTCATGCACCTGATCAAATCCTATGTCCTACCTACAAGGTGGACCGACGATCAAGGATGCCTTCGTGCACCTGATCGAATCCTAAGTCCTACATAAAGGGTGGATCGACGATTAAGGATGCCCTCATGCACCTGACCAAATTCTAAGTCCTATCTAAAGGATAGGCATGAGTACACCTACTCCTTGAAAAAACCCAAAAAATGGGGCACTGATGACTGGGGAGCAGAAGGGTTGAGATGAAGCAACCGACGAGTCATCACCCTTAGTACCCAATAATGAGATAAAAACTGTCAAATCGATGATTCAATAATAACTAAAGTGAACTGACGATTCAATAAAAAATTAAAGCAAAACCAATGAGCATCGACACTTATGCAAAATACGTTATAAAGTAAAGCTTTGAGGTGTAAAATTTCAACCCAAGACAAGGGGCAAAGATAAATTTAAAACCCAAAACAAAGGGCCGTCGTTGTCTTTAAATTACAAAAAAATAAATAAATAAGTAAGGTATAAGTAAAATATTTTTCAAGGATTGGCAAGAGGGTTATTAGTCTGCTCTTAAGGGTTCATAGGATCGACGGCCACACTGCCAGGCCCGTCGGTCACCACCACCTCTTCATCGGTCTCCATATTGTCGAGAATTGGTTCAGCAGCTAGAGTTGTTGGGGTAGTGAGCTTGATCTAGATCTGTGTGAAGTCCAGGTCTGAGAACATGAGGACAGCTTATTTATGAAAGTCCTTAAACCTGTCCCCATAGTAACCCCCCATTTCATTGAAATAGGGATGGGATACCTGGTACTCCTTTATGGCCTCCTCCTTCACTTTTTTTATGTGCTCATGGAGTGCAGCCACTTTAGACTTCAAATTGGCATTCTCCTTCCCTAGATCGTTGGTCTGATGGGTTATCCCGCTCAACTTGACCTTCAGATCAATCACCTCTTGGCCAAGGGTTCGAGAAGATTCTTTGAATTTCTTCAAGGCATCTTCTTCGGACCCTATATGCTCCTTCAAGCGTTTGATCGACACCTCCCAAGATGCACAACAGACCTGTAAAGCCTGCATCCTCACTAAGCCTTGGGTAAGAAGGGACGAGTCAATGTTAGAAAGGGACGAATAAAGCAAAGGGACGACTTTACACGAAGGGATGAGTGGAATAGAAACGCTTACCCTCATCATGTCATGAAGACTAAAGTCACCCAAAGGATCGGTCTTATGCTTTGAGCACTTGTCTAAATCAACGTTCCAGACGATAGATTGGGCAGTATCCACAGCATACTCCTTATCCTTCACCAGCAAAAGGAGAGGACGAGGAACGAAGGGCCTTGGGAAGTTATAAGACCCTTCTCGAATCCGTGATGAGGAGCGTCAGCAGCTACCTCGCGTGCCTCTGGACGAATGGACGAACCACTGACACCTTTGCCAGATGACTGAGTATCGAAGGTGTGCTGGAAACATGAGGGGGTTAGGCCAATGATCCCCCATCTTGAGCTCTTAAGGAGGCGGCCTTTTTAATCTCCTCCTGCCTGTTTTTTGCTACTTGCTTGTTCTTTGACGACTTCATCTCTGAAACCAACGGGTGAGTTAGAAAGTGCGCAAGTCCAAGCTAAAACAAAGTAAGCACGACAGACAAAAAGAAAATAAGAAGTGGTCTAATCGTCGGGCTTCCTTAGAAGGGATAGGTCCACCATAGTAGGCGTGAAGTGTGTCCAAGTTGACGATCTTCTTCGAAGACCTCTCTTCGAATGGTATCTTAAAAACCCTCTCCAGAAATGCCTCTTGCTCAGGAAGGATCTTCAGGCAAGCTTTGGCTGAAATAAAACAAAAAATTGAGTTAGTTTGATAATTAATATTGACCGATGACTCATACAGACCTAACGATTCAGATGAACCCGACTACTCACCAAACTTGTTTAATTGCCTCCAAGAATGGTCACAAAAGGACCCTATGCTATCCCACTCGTCAAGACGACACACCTAATTAACCCCCTACATGAAGAAGAACCTAGCCTTCCACTAACGGTTAGAATCGGGCATATTAGATATCAGCCTTAAGGCAGCTAGACAACACACGAAGTTGTAAAAACCCTTCGATTAGGGAATTTCTTGGGGTTTGTAACAATAGAAAAATTCCTCCAAAGTGAGGGAGCGATTGCCCCCACTAGGTTAACCCCGTAACACCTCAGCCCCAATGAAGATCCTCCAAGCATTTGGAGCTATCTGACTAACAGACACACCCATGTAAGAAGCCAACCCACGATGAAGGGTGCAGAGAGGCAGACGAAGCCCCGCTATGAAGGCAGTCTCATAAAAACCTACGTCAAACAACCTCCATTATAACACATCTCCCCTATATCACCCTTCCTAATGGGCACATTATCGGGTATTTGAAATCGGGGTCTTAGCCTGCCAAAAACCTTGTCACTCATATTGACAGGGAAGTCATGAATGGACCAGTCGTCGGGCAGAATGACCTTCCGTGGTCTTCACCTCGAAGGGCTGGCTTCCCCTAACGAGGAGTCTGATGCCGACTCCCTATCAGAGCCCGACGAGTCGTATGATGAGTATTCAAGCCTAGAATGACTAGACAAGTCGTCGTCCGAACCCATGCGGGCTGACAGGTTACGCTTACTTGTCACTTCACTATCTCCAGACATCCCTCACCTACAAGCGACGAATGAAAGCTAAGATTCTAATCTACTTCCCACATGTACAAACTAACAAAAAAGAAAAGAAAAGAGGAAGTGAGGAAAGGAAAAGATACCGACGAAGCAAGAATACCGACAAAGCCAGAAAAATCGATGATTGAGCTCTAGGATTGAAATTGAAAACTTTCAAGTAATGAGGACAATAACGGCATTAGGCTATTTATAGGATGATATGGCACAAAAAATGAAGCATCGTGACGTTTGATTCCACGAATCAGAAAGTGACACGTGTCTCTAGCCTTGTCAGAAGGACATAATTACCCCTATTTATGATGTATGCTATTAAGGCCAGGCATTTATGACAACTCTGTGACCCCGTTAACCATCCCGACAACTCATGGAATGATGGGCAGCTGATGAGGAAAATTTTGGACCTACCCTGTAAAATGGACGGCTAAAACTTGAAAGGGAAGATCATCCCTCAAAAGGGACGATTAGTCCCTGCAAGGGATGATTAGTTCTTGAAAGGGACGATCAATCCCAAAGGGATGACCAGCTCCCGTAAGGGATTACCCTCTAGGGGTTGATGGATTAGAAGACCCCTGGTCCAAATGACCCTTCCTTAGGGCTTCCCCACAGCTACGTGGGGCCCATCCACACATCCTTACATGGAAGTTACTTGCACACCACGACCAAAGGCCCTACCACGGAATCATATCTCTTATAAATGGAAAGGTGATCTCGAGTATCTTAGGTCCCTTCTCCTCACAAGGAAATTCCCTCGTATCAAGCGATTCGGATCAGCTCTTTACCACTATATAAGCCACAAACCTTACCCTTCTTGAGGTACGTGAATTCTCCCTAGCTCTTATGCTCTTGAGTTCTTGGAAATTCTTCTATCACTGACTTAAATTTCGGAGGGTCTTTGGCCAGTACCCCATCAGTACCTTTTGATTGGTTCTTCTCTTTTGTTCTTCAGGTACACCCATTTGTGCATGTATGGACGATTAACTCACTTATAATTTTTGTGCATCATCACCTATAAACCTAGCATCCAAACTTAGATCAAGGGTTCATAGATTAGAATTATCCTTGTAATTTTCTTTTTCAGATTGTAACTAGGAATCAAAGCGTTGTATTTATTTTAAATTGTATCTAGGACCAAAGCAATGCAATTTTTTTGGTTATTATCAAAGAGATGTACATTTTCAATTCATGAATAAGACGATGTACTTTTCAATTTTTGGTTTTCTTATTTTTTTCAATTAATTAAGTGCAAACTTCATTATAAAACCCTTGACCTAAGAGGGATGATAACAATAGTAGAACTTCCACTGTCTTTTGAGTGACAATAAACACAACTCCACTCATTTGTGTGACAATGCCCAAGACCATTTGAAGGTTTGGGGCTTGGGGGTTGTGGTCTCTCACAAAATTTTACGTCAGGAACTTGTAGAGTAAGATTTGTTGTCAATTTTGCTAGAGCATTAGCTTGCTTAGTCCCACTCACTGGGACATGCATGATATTAGCACAACCAAACAATTTCAAGAGCCTCATGGCATATTTACAATATGGGACTACTTTAGGCTTTTAGAGCTTCAATGGTTGGGTTTTTTTTTTTTTTTTGAAATTTTTTGAGACTATAGAGCTTGATTCCAATAGAATTTCAAGGTTTTGAAGAATGATTTAAATTAATACTCTTTGAATGTACTTCGACGCTTGAATTGTTGGTCACGAATGAGCTAGGGATGCCCTGTATTTATGGTGGTTTCTTAGAACAAGTCATTAATCTCTAAGGATAACTGGTCAATTTTAATTAGCCCAAAATCAAAAAGTCCCACTAGGACTTGTGTCTATTGATAATATATTTTATTTCTTGGTGAAAATACATTTTTGGTCCCTTCATTTAGGTCAATTTTTCACTTTGGCCCCCACCTTTTTTGAGCTCCTATTTTGGTCCTTAAAATTTGAAAATCATTTTTGATTTAGTCCCTACTATGATCTCACTAATGAAAATAGTCTAGGTGTCAGACGAAGTGCACCGCTAGTAGGTATGAAGTTGAAGTGGTCATAATAATAATAATAATAATAATAATTTATTTAAAACTTGAAATATGCTACGATAGCATTTTAGTTAAAAAAAAATTCAGCCACATTAGAAAATTTAAACAAAAAATAAATTAGATTAAAAAACAAACCTTCAATCTAATTAAAATAAAATTTATGTTTTTGTTTTTGCTTTTTTTTTTTGGAAGAACATGGGACATACCCAACTGACCAATCCACTCACAATCAAACTTGTAAGTGCACAATTGCACCTGGACCCAAAAACACACGTGGGCTCAGGCCCAATGAGCCTTAGACAATTAAATTTGTAGAGTGTGGGTTCACAACCTAGTTTAGTGGTGCTCGAAGCTTGATGAACAAGCTAGAATGTTACAGTACTTACAAACAATGGATAAATAGGGCAAAATGAACCTCCTCGGACGTAGGCCGAGGACAATTTGTATATTATTTCTCTTTTTCCTTTTAAAAGTTACAATCTTTAGTCTTTCTCTTGTTCTTTTTTCTTTACAAAAAGGCCTCCTTTTTCTCTTCTACCCCCTTCTCTCCTTAAATACTTCCTTTCCTTCTCCTTTTATCCACGTGTCACCCAAAATCCCCTTCCACCACCTTCTTGAAATCTATAAATACTAGCTAGAAGGCTGAATTCTACTGTTCAGGGGTCACTTCCCCATTAATGCGGCCAGGGAGGTAGGTGCAGTGTCTTTATAATGTGGAGGCAGCAGCATTTTTCTGAGATATTTCTCTTACACCGCCATGTCTAGAGGGTATTTGGATCCCCTCTTTAACCTACAGTCTTTCCAGAACTCTGCCTTGATCTTTCTAGTGAACCTCCAAGTAATCACGGGTCTATCCGAGGAGAGACTCTTCCTCGGATGAATCCTCGGGCCCTCGGCTTGTAAGCCCACTCGCAGCCCTAAAAGCCTTTAGTCAAGAACGAACTAGCACCCATTGATAAAGCCCAAGGCCCAAATACCCACTTAGGTTCTTTCACTCCCCACAAAACTCAAAATTTTAACAGGATCAACACCGAAACCTCCAGCAAATCAAACTCATAAACCCAGAAAATAAACACATTGACCTAGCAACCAAACCAATCTTTAGCAAATCTAGAAATCTAGAAATTTTCTTAGGAAAAAAACACAAAAAAATAGAAAATTTAGCTCAAAACATAAGCTTCTTGTTCTTCCCCAAATCAAGACATACCCAATTGACCAATGCATTCATAATCAAACTCTGTAAGTTCTAACACAATCACTGAAACCTCTAGCAAATCAAACTAAAAACCAAGAAAATAAACGCATAAACCCAGCAACCAAACCAATCTTCAGCAAATTCGTAAACCCATTAATCTTCATGGGAAAAAAAACACACAAAAGACCCAGATAATTCAGCTTAAAAACAAAATTATAAATCTCAAAAGCCCCCATTTTCTCAAACCTAAGCAAAATCATCAAATCCCAAAGCCCCAAAGTACCAAATCAAGCCAAAAATACAACCAACCCAAACAAAAAATCTCAAACAATCAAATTAGTACCATCGCTCTCTCTCTCTCTCTCTCTCTCCCTCTCTAACCCAGATTAAACAATCAAACCTAGATCCCAAAACCAAGTCAACTCTTACCACTGGGTTTTCAGCTAAGGGTTTAGAAAGAAAGCCACCGCCAGTTTGTGGCCATGGATATAGAGAGAAAGAGAGTGTGTTTGGTTTTAGGCCATGGATTTAGAGAGAGAGAGAGAGAGAGAGAGAGAGAGAGAGAGAGTTGGATTTTAGGCCATGAGTTTAGAGAGAGAGAGAGTTTGAACCATTAGGTTTGGTTGGTTGTGAGAGGAAGAGCCATTGTCGTTGGTAGCAGTGGCATGATCTCTAGGCCCGACTTGTCTAGTCATGATGATTTAAACGAGTGACATAAACTAGTTGAGAGAGAAAGTTGAACTTGTTGAGAGAGAGAGTGCTTGAATTTTTTTTTAACATTATAAGTAGGTTAGGGACCTTGGGGTTTTGATTTGGGTTTATGGAGTTTCAAACGATTTTTTATGATTTAGTATTAGGTTGATTTTTGTGTTTCAAGATTGGTAAATTTGATTTTTTTTGATGTTGTGTTTGGTTGTCATAAAGTTAAAGAAAAGTTGAGAAAATTACTACAGTTCTTTTCCCCTCAATCTTTAAAATTAAAAACGTAATTTTTTTTTTGTTTTTAATTAAAATGCTGACGTGGTATATTTTAAATATCAAATATTTTTTAAAATATTATTATAATGGCCATGTTAGCATCATGCATGCTAGCAGTGCAATTTATTTGACACGTAAGATATTTTTATTAATGAGATAATAGTATGAACTAAATTGAGAATAATTTTTCACTTTTGGGTATTAAAATAAGAAGAAGAAAAAAAAGTGGGGACCAAAATAAAAATTGTCCAAAAATTGTAGTGACAAAAATGATATATTTCCAATGATAGACACAGTTGTTTGAACAATATTTTACAAGATCTATTGGGTCGAAACATCAAACAAAAACACAAATTTCTTTGATCAAAAAACACAAACACAACACACAAACACACGGAAAAATTCAAATGCTGAAACCAAAACTCGAAGTTTGGAGGCGAACTTGACTGCTTCTCCAATCTTGAAAACCTAATGATTTTAGTTTTTAGTGAAAGAAAATTAAGAGAGAGAGAGAGAGCGACAAGAAATATCATATCATTCGTTGATCCGCGCTGCCATATCGGGTGTTCAACTTCAGGTATGCCTTCATACACACTGAGCGCAATGAGTTGTCACAAAAATTCATGTGAATTTTGTAACGTCATACAAAACCTGTTACGGGGATTTGTATTTTGGGTTATTTGAGATGATTTAGCAAATTAAGCTTAGAGTTTCGGGTTTTCTTATGATATTTCTGTATGTATACGTATGTCTGCAACCAAATAGAGTTTATAATATACTCTCAACTGTTGGAAAAATTGTTAACGATTAAAGGATTTGAGGTTCATGAATTAGTCAAAATTAGGATATATGTAATGAGGATGTACTTCAGGGACTAAAATAAGATCATTCACTAGCTAAAGTTTAAGGACTAACAATGTATTTTGGTTTGAATTCCGCTTCACTAACAGAGTACTTCTTTAGTCGCCTCGCCTGTGATAAGGTTTGCTTGCCGGTGGAGGGAGGTGGTTTAGGGATCCGGAAGATTGGGTTGCTTAACCAAGCCTTGCTTGGCAACTAGTTATGGCAATTTGGGAAGGAAGTTAACCGTTTATGGCATCAAGTTATAACTAATAAATATGTTGAGGATAAAGGGGGCCGGTACTCTAGAGCTGTTAGAGTGACTCATGGTTATGGGATGTGGAAGAATATTTGGGCAGGTGCAGAAAGCTTCTTCAGACAAGTGGTGTATGCTGCAGAGAGGGTCATTGTATTCGATTCTAGTATGATCCTTGGTATGGGCATACTCCTCTAAAACATCTCTATCCCGATTTGTTTGCTTGCTTTGTTTCTAAACAAGCTTGGATTTCTAACTTGATTATTCCTGCATTAGAAGGGGGATATAGAAGTTAGAATTTTTAATTTCACCGAGCTTTACATGACTGGGAATTGGAAGTTGTGGGTAATCTTTTCAAGCTCCTTTATTCCAATATGCCAAGGGGTGAGGGTGATGATAAATTGACTTAGCAGTTGACTGGACTTGTATTTTTGATGTGCGCTCCTAGTATAATTTTTTGTCCAGTCCTTTTACTTATCTTTTCCCTTGAGGAGCATTTGGTGTTTAAAGGCACCCAAAAGGGTGTCTTTCTTTTTATGGGGAGCAGCTAGAGGTAGTATCCTTACCATTGATAATCTTGTTAAAAGAGGTTTGCCCCTTGTTAATTGATGTTGCTTGTGTTGTTGTGATAGGGCATATGTGGATCACCTTTTGATCCATTGTAAGTTTGCTCATGCCTTGTGGAGTGAAGTTTTTTGATATTTGGGATCCAGTGGGTGATGCGAAAGAGAGTTGCTTCTCTTCTTTTTGCATGGAGGAATTGGTTGGGGAAACATCATTCAAATATTTGGAATATGGTACCAGCTTCTTTAATGTGGTTAATATGGAGAGAATGCAATAACCATACTTTTGAAGATACTGAAAGACTTTTAGATCTTTTGAAGTCTCTATTAGTTGGGACTTTGTATGAGTGGTCTCTTAAATGGGGTTTTACACTATGTATTTCCATTTACTGAAATCCTACTTTCTGTTAGGCCTTTTTCTTGATGTATCTGTTATTTTTTCAAGTGTATAGTGTTCATCATTATGAACACGATGTACTTTTCTTTCAATAAAGCTTTTATTACCTATAAAAATAAAAAATAAAAAAACACTAACAGAGTACTTAACAATAGAGAGATTTCTATGTGAAAATGTGGAATGTGAGCCTCATGTTGTGAAAAATCTACTTAATGTATCTCCAAGTACCAACTCTTCTACTTTTTTTTTCATCCATTTTATTAGTTTTCCCCATAAATAGCACTATGCCCTTGTTTCTGAAGTGACATTGTTTATTGAATACTTTGAATTGAATTGAAGTAAGATACTCCAAATTCAGGTGTAAGAGTTTGATGTCAACTTTTTGCGAAGGATGCCGTTGAGCATGGCTTAAGCAACTGTTGATGCCATGTGTTTGGGCGTTCACACTGAATGTCTGTTTATCCAGTACAGGTCTATAAGTGTTATAATGGACTAATGGTACAGGTCCAAGCATTCTGGAAGGTCATTTTCTTAGACTTGAGCTACCTTATTGATAGCCTTGGTTTCACTGTTTTACATTCTTGTGATTCCCTACACTTTTTCTTGTATAAAGAACTAATCTTTCTTCTAGGTATCCTTCTTATGATTCAATTTTGTACTGATCTTCCCATGCTGTTTATTTTCTATTATTTATTGAATTAGTAGGTACATATGCTACAAAAATCTTCTTCTTCTTCTTCTGTTTTTTTCTTCCCCCCCCCCCCCCCATTTTTTTCTATTTTGCTTGATATTCTTTATCGAAATGTCTGAAATTATACAGGAAGAAAAGAAATGGTTGGAGTTGCTCCTAATGAGGGAAGTCGACGGCGTTTACCGGTATGGATGCTGGGTGTAGCTGCTGCCGACCAAGAGAGAAAGTCTGATGATGTAGATAAAAACAACCACCAAGCAGATGAAGGACTTTTGCCCCAAGCTTGCCTTTCTGAAGCAAAAAATATGACTAAAGCACCTGGAAAAGGGATTCTGGTCCAAGAAAAAGGGGCGAATTCACATTTTCTTTTAAAATGTGAAACAAAGAAAAGAAGAAAAGCAAGTCTACAGGATTCAAACCTTGATGGTATCATCACTGAAACTGTTACCAAGAAGAAAAAGGATAATAAGCTTGGGAGAAAAGTTAGGGAACCTACTGCACGGAAAAGAAAAAAGGCAAATGGTTCTGACTTTGGAAGGGGTGAAGATTTTGACATTCAGCTTCCAAATGAAGATGATGTGGAGCTGACAATGGATGATCTGATGATCATTGCTGAAGAGGTGATTCACTCTTTCTCCATAATTAGAAATAGCTTGTCGTGTTATTTGATTCTTAAAATTTGCATAGATATTGTTTAGTAAATATTCTACATTTATTAAACAGTTTATAAGGGTTGTGCAATTTAATACATGATAATCGAGTGGAGAAAATTTTAGCTATGGATTTGTTCCTAGAACAGTTCTGTTAAAAAATCTCAAGTTTCTGTCATCTGCTTGTGGTATGTCAAATCCGAGAAGAATGGATTTGTTCCTAGAACAGTTCTGTTAAAAAATCTCAAGTTTCTGTCATCTGCTTGTGGTATGTCAAAGCCGAGAAGAATGGATTTGTTCATAGAACAGTTCTGTTAAAAAATCTTAAGTTTCTGTCATCTGCTTGCAGTATGTCAAAGCCGAGAAGAATAAGGAGCAACAAGTGTCAAATAGAGAATGCAGATCAGAAAGAACAGTCCCCACAACGGTCTCTTCCGGTAATGTCTCAGTGAGATTGCTTGATGCCCCAAATGGTAACCAAAGTTTACCCACTGAAGAAGTGACAGCTTCTCATAGTTCCACTGTGAGTTTAGCCAGTGAAGAAATTGCAATCATTGACAGGAGAACAGGAGATCCTGCTCAGGACATGTTGGATCTGTTTTTGGGTCCCTTGCTCAAGAAACCCTTTGAGCAGAAAAATAGATCTCTTATAAAGGATATGGAATTTGCCTATGAGTTTGAAATGCAAAGTCAGAATACTGTTGTTGGAGAAGAAATAGAGCCCTTGATGAAAAAGAAGAGTAGTCTCAAAGATAAGGTAGCAATGTTTCTTGACTAAATTAGTTATCTGAATTTGTTTATACAACCCTGTACAGTACAATGCAGCATTGAGATGTTCCATGATCTTGTATAGCACTTGGTTAATCCATCGGGCGACCTTTCCAGACTTATCATCTTAGTCACATCTTCAGCTCCTCGCCTCAGATGATACTCCAGTAGGTGCATACCTTTGACCCCTAATCTTTCTCTGTCACTATTTATTTGATTTATCAGTCTTGTAGCTAGTGTTCACATACATTTTTAAATTTTGAGACAGTGAAATGGGAAGGGTATTCTTTCTGTAAATATTTTGGACATAAAGGAATTTACAGGAACTAAAACTTTATAAGAGCTGGTCAGTAGTCATTTGGGTAAGTTAATCCTTACAATTTAACTTTCTTGCTTTCTCCTTTCTTTAGCATAGAAAAATTTTCCCTTTGCTTATCACAAATGAATCTCTCTGTCAATGTTGACTGTTGACAAGAAGTAGACATATCTATTTGAATTTTCCAGACTTAGAGTCTGTTTGGATACCGCTTATTTGCTGAAAACTGAAAACGTATTGCTAAAAACACTTTAGCAAAATAATTTTTAAATGTGTGAATAGTACTGTGGGACCCAAAAATGCATGGGTATGCGCGTTTTGCTAAGTTTGGTGGTCCCATGAACAATGCTGTGGGACCCCCAAAAAAAGGCCAAATGCAGCAGAAACGCTAGGCAAACGCACACTTAGTAAAAGTTTTTAGAGTGCCTTAATTGTGAATGCCCAAAGATTAGTTTAGAAGTGTTGCGAGACAAAAAAAAAACGATGCAATAATAAATTGAAGAACTGAAAAATGAAGGATAGATGGTGCAGGTAGCATAACCAAAATTATTTTTCAGATTTTTTTTTTCTTATTTCAAACTCATATTATTTGTTAAGTTTGAATTTAATGTTGTTTAGGATATCATGAGTTGTAATGATGACTTTGTTTACTTGTTGAAGTCTATTAAAAGAGACTCTCAGGATAGTTTTAGGGATTAGAATTTGATTATCTATTTATTTTTGTTAGAGAGGTTATCTAAGCTTGTTGGTGATTCCACGCACCCCTAGGTGTTGAAGTCTAGGATTTCAAGCAAATTTAAGTTGGTGAAGCATAGAATTTGTCATGTTTTCTCTTCTTTTCCCTTATTTCTATTTCGCCACCAACCTTTCCTACATCAATAGATAATTTAGGGGTCAACACCTAGGCTTGCTTGGAGTCAATACCAAGGGAGAGAACCTCGAGTAGTGAACATTTAGGGCTTGTTAAGATTGAGGGGGGAGGGAGGGGGAGTAGAGTATAGTTGGCTGAAAATAGGCTAATTTTAGGTCAATTCTTATCTACTCTACTCTATTCTCCCTCCCTTCCCCTCAATCCAAATGGACCAGGGTAGGTTGAACTCAACACCAAACCATTGGAAAATTTCTCAAAGAAATTTTATTCATCAATCAAATTGTAATATGATACAATATTGTGCTGATATAAATTACGAGAATTAAACCCTAAATATCTTAATGCTTTTATCTAAAGGAAGATTGATCTTAGATTTGATACTCATAGTTAACGAGTTTCTAGAAAGTAGACTAAGAGACAGGAAACCTGGAGTGATATATAGATTACGAGGACTAAACCCTAAATATGATAATGCTTTTGTTCAAGGAAGATAGATCTTAGATTCGGTAATCATAGTTAATGAGTCTCTGGACAGTAGACTGAGAGACAGGATACAAAGAGTGGTAACTAAATTGGATAAAAAAAGGCATATGATATAAACTGAAACTGTTTATTATGGTTGTTAGAATAATGTGGTTTTGGGGAGAGGTGGTGGAAGTGGATAGCCTTCTGTCTCTCTGTTGTGTGCTTTCTTAGTGTTGGTGAATTTGGGTTTATTTAGTAGCTCCAGAGGGTTGTGCCAAGAGGATCCTTTATCTCATTTACTTTTTATATTTGTGATAGAATGAGATATATTATTATACGTCCAGTGGTAAAATGAAACATGTTAATGTACGTCCAGTGATAAGTTGAAATTGAAACAAAAGGGTTTCAACAATTAATACATATAAAGCTTCAACAGTAAAAGCTAGTAGTTTGTATTAAATTTGGGCCTTTTTTGGGTTTTGATGAGAACCCAAAACAATTATTTCTCGCTTGCGTAAAATAACATGGGTTGTCCAATAGAAATTGTGCCTTGTGGTTGAGGGGGAAAATTTTCATCAAGCAAAAAGTTGAAAATGAAACAAAAGGGTTGCAGCAATTATTACATACTAGCCGCGAACTCGCGCATTGCGCGTGATAATTATTTTTATGGTTGTTTTATTAATTTTTTTTTTACAATTTAAGCTAATATAATAAAGAGTAATGTATTTTGTAATAATCTTTTTATTTATTATATGAACACTCATAAATGTAATATAGGAACCATCATAAATTATAAATATAAAATTTGTCGTGCCAAAATGAAAACAATACAATTTTCTAAAAAATTCAAAAGGCAAGTTAACAAAAATATTCATTTTTTAATAAAAGTTATTTATAACGTTTTGCGAATCATAAAAGAGCATAAAATTTGTAAATTATTATTTTAATTATAAACAAATTTTTTAAAACCTTATTTTTCTGCCTACAATCCAAAATACCAAAAAATGTAACTAAAAAAATTTAATAAAACTTAACAATGATTAATTGAACCAAATAGGAAGACAATTTGCTGTTGATAATTTATTAAAGTTATTTTCTTTGTATAAATTGTAATTTTGTCCATCCAAAACATATTATGAGATAAACACTTATTAGCAAAATCTAAGAATTAAAGTTTCTATATATGCATTGTTATAAAATAATAATAATAAATAAAAAAAAATTGCAAAAGCTAAAATTTGTCACCCATCTGATTATTTTCGTTTGGCTACCTTTTGCTTTTCTCTAAATAAATGGTATTATAGAGTATTTCTAATATAACTATTAAGAGTACTTTGTCCATCACAAATGATTAAAAAATAAAGAAAAATTAGTAAAGTCTCATAGTTTAACATCTAAATTGAGCACTATAAAAAATCATGTTATGTAATAAAATAAATACCAAATTATCCAAATCATGCTATGTAGTAAAATAATATTATATTTTTATATGCTATATTTAAATCTCTCTAACACAAAAAAAATTAAAATTAAAAACTAAATTAAATTGCATTGACCTAAAGTAGAGTTTTAAAAAATATAAAAAAAAATTATCAATCTAAAGCAGAGATGCAAGAAAAAAAAAATCCAACGAAAATATGAGAGAGAGAGAGAGAGAGAGAGAGAGAGAACCTTATTATTATGAGGGAAAATTATGCATAAAATGGAAGGGATTGTGACAAATTTATAGTAGAGGACGTGAATAAGAAAAAATAAAAATAGAGGAAGATGAAGGGAAAGAGGAAGAATGATATTAATATAGAGGGTAGTGGAGAGATGAAAAGGTAAGGGAGGGAGAAAGGTTAGAGAAGTAGTGGAGAGATGAAAAGGTAATGAAGGGAGAAAGGTTGGAAAAGTGTAAATATTAAAAAAATGTTAAAAATAATTATAGGAAAATTAGAAAGAAAAAAGAGAATAACGGACACTGATGTGGCTCAACTGGAGCGTAGTAACAATAAATGCTACGCTTCAGCTTTTAGATATATATAGAATTTGTGAGGTCATAGATTTTGGGATTTTGCCGAGAGCATGTGGTTTTGGCCGAGAAGCATGGGTCGTCCGAGTCCGAGGAGTACTGTTTCCTCGGACTAAAGTTAAACGCAAATCTAGTATAGATCCTAATGATCAAAGATGACCTTTCAGGAAGTTCTAATAATAGCAACGAGCACCATGAATGTACAAGAGGGATAAGGGCTCAAAAATATCTAAGGGGATCCTGCTACCACCGCATTAATGAGGAAGTGATCTTTGAACAATATTATGGCAGCTTACAGCCACCCCAGAAGACTTTTAGAGGGGGCTGATGGGACAAGTATCAGCATAAACTATCAACTGTCTCCATGTAGTCCACATGTAGGGTAAGGATGAAGGGAGAGATGTAATATAAATAAGGGTAGAGATCCCAGATAGAGGGGGACGAAAAAAGGAGAAGAGAAAGCGTTGTAGCAATCTCAATAACTCTTGTAACCATTGTCATCCAATATATACTAGAATAGAGCTCCTCGGATTGTGCCAAGGACAAACTTTCTTGCACAAACCGGGTACAATTCTTGTTGGCTCATCATCCGAAACCATACTAACTGTTATCCATGCACTAAAACCTAGCTCTTTGACCCACTCTTTACAAATTTATTGTACTGGGTTCACTGGGCCAAGATCCCTTACATTTTGGGCTTGGTCTGAAAATCGTGTCCCTACAATTGGCGCCGTCTGTGGGAAGAGCTTGTGTAATAGTGAGTACAACGGTTAAATATGGTGGGCTTATGCCCCCATCAGCAAAAGTCATTGGGGAAAGCCATTATGGTGGCCAGTTTACTATGTGAGCAAGTCACTACGTGGGGCACACACGATTGTTGTCCTAACTTAGCTTCCGCTCAGGTCTATACGACGAAGTGCGGATTATATGGGGAGGACTACTGAATGGGGCACAGTTCTAGGGGCTTCTGACATCAAGTATATGCCTCGTACCTTTGTCAAGGGTCAGGTCCTCGCAAATTTGGTGGTCGAGTTCGCTGAGCCTCCATTAGAAGAAGTGGCAGCAACACATGAGAAGGGGCTCTGTGGCGGGGCTAGTTCTTGAAGGTATATATTAATATCTTCTAATCCATTGAAGTGGTTAAACAGAACCTTAGCTATGACGGGTTCTCGGACCTCCTGCTTTGGGGAAATTAACACACACTGACATCCATTGAAGTGGTTAAACAGAACCTTAACTATGACGGGTCCTCGGACCTCCTGCTTTGGGGAAATTAACACACACTGACATCTATTGAAGTGGTTAAACAGAACCTTAGCTATGACGGGTCCTCGGACCTCCTGCTTTGGGAAAATTAACACACACTGACATCCATTGAAGTGATTAAACAGAACCTTAGCTATGCCGGGTCCTCGGACCTCCTGCTTTGGGGAAATTAACACACACTGACATCCATTGAAGTGGTTAAACAGAACCTTAGCTATGACGGGTCCTCGGACCTCCTGCTTTGGGGAAATTAATTCACACTGACATCCATTAAAGTGGTTAAACAAAACCTTAGCTATGATGGGTTCTCGGACCTCCTGCTTTGGGAAAATTAACACACACTGACATCGATTGAAGTGGTTAAACAGAACCTTAACTATGACGGGTCCTCGGACCTCATGCTTTGGGGAAATTAACACACACTGACATCTATTGAAGTGGTTAAACAGAACCTTAGCTATGACGGGTCCTCGGACCTCCTGCTTTGGGGAAATTAACACACACTGACATCCATTGAAGTGGTTAAACAGAACCTTAGCTATGCCAGGTCCTCGGACCTCCTGCTTTGGGGAAATTAACACACACTGACATCTATTGAAGTGATTAAACAGAACCTTAGCTATGACGGGTCCTCGGACCTCCTGCTTTGGGGAAATTAACACACACTGACATCCATTGAAGTGGTTAAACAGAACCTTAGCTATGCCAGATTCTCGGACCTCCTGCTTTGGGGAAATTAACACACACTGACATCTATTGAAGTGGTTAAACAGAACCTTAGCTATGACGGGTCCTCGGACCTCCTGATTTGGGGAAATTAACACACATTGACATCCATTGAAGTGGTTAAACAGAACCTTAGCTATGCCGAGTCCTCGGACCTCCTACTTTGGGGAAATTAACACACACTGACATCTATTGAAGTGGTTAAACAGAACCTTAGCTATGACGGGTCCTCGGACCTCCTGCTTTGGGGAAATTAACACACACTGACATCTATTGAAGTGGTTAAACAGAACCTTAGCTATGACGGGTCCTCGGACCTCCTGCTTTGGAGAAATTAACACACACTGACATCCATTGAAGTGGTTAAACAGAACCTTAGCTATGTCGGGTCCTCGGACCTCCTACTTTGGGAAAATTAACACACACTGACATCTATTGAAGTGGTTAAACAGAACCTTAGCTATGACGGGTCCTCAAACCTCCTGCTTTGGGGAAATTAACACACACTGACATCTATTGAAGTGGTTAAACAGAACCTTAGCTATGACGGGTCCTCGGACCTACTGCTTTGGGGAAATTAACAGACACTGACATCCATTGAAGTGGTTAAACAGAACCTTAGCTATGCCGGGTCCTCGGACCTCCTGCTTTGGGGAAATTAACACACACTGACATCTATTGAAGTGGTTAAACAGAACCTTAGCTATGACGGGTCCTCAGACCTCCTGCTTTGGGGAAATTAACACATAATAACATTTTTCTTCAAAGTGTTTAAACTATAACTCAATCATGCCTCGGTCCTCGGACCAGATGATATAAGAAAGATAAACACTTCATAACATTTCTCTTCAAAGTGTTTAAACTATAACTCAATCATGCCTCGGTCCTTGGACCAGATGATATGAGAATGATAAACACTTTATAACATTTTTCTTCAAAGTGTTTAAACTATAACTCAATCATGCCTCGGTCCTCGGACCAGATGATATGAGAAAGTTAAAACTTCATAACATTTCTCTTCAAAGTGTTTAAACTATAACTCAATCATGCCTTGGTCCTCAGATCCCATACTTTGGGGAATTATCATCCCACAACATCTATTTGTTTCTCACTAAGTGTCAAGACAAGCCCAATATTATAACCAAATCCTCAGATTGGTAGCTCTGAAAGAAGCAATTCACAGTATAAATATGGGGCGCATGAAACGACACTCCCTCAGGTGTAAATCAAAGGATCAAAGCAGAATCGACTCTTAAGAATTCAAAACCCCACTTTTCTCCTCGGATGCGAGGAGAAAACCGGAGTTTTGAGGGGCTATTGTGGGGTCATGGATTTTGGGATTTGGCCGAGAGCATGTGGTTTTGGCCGAGAAGCATGGGTCGTCCGAGTCCGAGGAGTACTATTTCCTCGGACTAAAGTTAAACGCAAATCTAGTATAGATCTTAATGATCAAAGATGACATTTCAGGAAGTTCTAATGATAGCAACGAGCACTATGAATGTACAAGAGGGATAAGGGCTCAAAAATATCTAAGAGGAAGCTGCTACCACCGCATTAATGAGGAAGTGATCTCTGAACAATATTATGGCAGCCTTACAGCCACCCTAGAAGACTTTTAGAGGGGCTGATGGGACAAGTATCAGTATAAACCATCAACTGTCCACATGTAGTCCACATGTAGGGTAAGGATGAAGGGAGAGATGTAATATAAATAAGGGTAGAGATCCCAGAGAGAGGGGGACGAAAAAAGGAGAAGAGAAAGCACTGTAGCAATCTCAATAACTCTTGTAACCATTGTCATCCAATATATACTAGAACAGAGCACCTCGGATTGTGCCGAGGACAAACTTTCTTGCACAAACCGGGTACAATTCTTGTTGGCTCATCATCCGAAACCATACTAACTGTTATCCATGCACTAAAGCCTAGCTCTTTGACCCACTCTCTACAAATTTATTGTACTGGGTTCACTGGGCCAAGATCCCTTACATTTTGGGCTTGGTCTGAAAATCGTGTCCCTACAGAATCATAGATATAGATTATCCAAATCATGCTATGTAATAGAATAATGTTATATTTTTATATGCTATATTTAATTCTTTATAACGCGATAGGATAACATTCAACAGTTAAAGAGAACCAAAAAAAAAATTTAAAAACTAAACTAAATCACATTAACCCAAAGTAGAGTTTTAAAAAATGTAAAAAAAATTATCAACCTAAAGCAGAGATGCAAGAAAAATAAAAAAATCCAATGAAAATTTGAGAGAGAGAGAGAGAGAGAGAGAGAGAGAGAGAGAGAGAACCTTTTTATTGGGAGGGAAAACTATGCATAAAATGGAAGAGATAGTGACAAATTTATAGTAGAGGGTGTGAATAAGAAAAGATAAAAATAGAGGAAGATAAAGGGAAAAATGAAGAATAATATTAATGTAGAGGGTAGTGGGGAGATGAAAAGGTAAGGGAGGAAGAAAAGTTGGAGAAGTAGTGGGGAGATAAAAAACTAAGGAAGGGAGAAATGTTAGAAAAGTGTAAATATTAAAAGAAAAATAAATGTTAAAAACAATTATAGGAAAATTGGAAATAAAAAAGATAATGACGTGGATACTGATGTGGCTCAACTGGAACGTAACAAAAATAAATGTCATGCTTTAGCTTTTAGATATACTAGCCGCGAAACCGAGCGTTGCGCGTGATAATTATTTTTATGGTTGTTTTATTAATTTTTTTTTTTTACAATTTAAACTAATGTAATATAGAGTAATGTATTTTGTAATTATATTTTCATTTATTATAAGAATACTCATAAATGTAATATAGGAACAATCATAAATTATATATATAAAATTTGCTATACCAAAATGAAAATTATACAATTTTCTCAAAAATTCAAAAGGCAAGTTAACAAAAATATTCATTTTTCTAATAAAAGTTATTTATAACGTTTTGTGAATCATTAAAAAGAACATAAATTTTGTAAATTATTCTTTTAGTTTAAAACAAATTTTTTTCAAACCTTATTTTTTTTGCCTACAATCCAAAATACCGAAAAAACATAACTAGAAAAAATTAATAAAATTTAACAATGATTAATTGGATCAATTAGGAAAACAATTTGTTGTTGATAATCAATTAAAGTTATTTTCTTTGTAGAAATTGTAATTTTGTCCACCCAAGACATATTATTAGATAAACAATTATTAGCAAAATCTAAGAATTAAAATTGTTATATATGCATTGTTATAAAATAATAATAATAAAATTGCAAAAGCTAAAATTTGTCACCCATCCGATTATTTTCGTTTGGCTACCTTTTGCTTTTCTCTAAATAAATGGTATTATAGAGTATTTCTAATATAACTATTAAGAGTATTTTGTCCATCACAAAAGATTAAAAAATAAACAAAAATTATTAAAGTCTCATAGTTTAACATTTAAATTGAGCACTATAAAAGATCATGCTATGTAATAGAATAAATACCAAATTACAATAAATACCAAATTATCCAAATCATGCTATGTAGTAAAATAATATTATCTTTTTGTATACTATATTTAATTCCTTGTAACACAATAAGATTACATTTTACAATTAAAGAGAACAAAAAAAAAAAAAAAAAAAAAAACATCAACAACAAAAATTTAAAAATCTAAATTAAATCCCATTAACCCAAAGTAGAGTTTTAAAAAATATAAAAAATTTATCAACCTAAAGCAAAGATGCAAGAAAAATAAAAAATCCAACAAAAATTTGAGAGAGAGAGAGAGAGAGAGAGAACATTTTTATTGTGAGGGAAAACTATGCATAAAATGGAAGAGATAGTGACAAATTTATAGTAGATGGTGTGAATAAGAAAAGATAAAAATAGAGGAAGATGAAGGGAAAAAGGAAGAATGATATTAATGTAGAGGGTTGTGGGGAGATGAAAAGGTAAGGAAGGGAGAAAGGTTGGAAAGTGTAAATATTAAAAAATATAAATGTTAAAAAAAATTATAAGAAAATTGAAAAGAAAAAAATATAATGACGTGGACGCTAATGTGGCTTAACTAGAGCGTAGCAACAATAAATACTACTCTTCAGTTTTTAAATATAACTAGCTGCGAACCTGTACGTTGCGCATGATAATTATTTTTATGGTGGTTTTATTAACTTTTTTTTTATACAATTTAAACTAATTTAATAAAGAGTAATGTATTTTGTAATTATATTTTTATTTATTATAAGAATAATCATAAATGTAATATAGGAACAATCATAAATCATAAATTTAATAAGTTTTGTTGTATTAAAATGAAAAAAATACAAATTTTCTCAAAAATTCAAAAGGCAAGTTAACAAAAATATTTATTTTTTAATAAAAGTTATTTATAACATTTTGTGAATCATTAAAAAGAATATAAAATTTGAAAATTATTCTTTTAGTTTTAAACAAATTTTCTCAAACTTATTTTTTCTGCCTACAATCCAAAACAATGAAAAAAGTAACTAAAAAAATCAATAAAACTTAACTATGATTAATTGGACCAATTAAGAAAACAATTTATTGTTTATAATCTACTAAGGTTATTTTCTTTGTAGAAATTGTAATTTTGTCCACCCAAAATAGATTATCAAATGAAAAATTATTAGTAAAATCTAAGAATTAAATTTCTTTATATGGATTGTTATGAAATAATAATTGTGGGGAGTAAAAAGACCCTGATGGGAATGTGGGCCTTTGGGCCATGCTAAGGAAAGCCGACCTGCTCTTGGGTTTAGAACTTGTTAGTATTACGGGTCGGCCCATACGCCGAGGATCCGAGGATCCAGCCGAGGGTGAATTTCTCTTCGGACGGATACCGGAGAACCCGGGACTTCATGGTAAAGGTTAGGGAATGACATGGTCAAGACCAATGGTTAAAGGGGGTAAACCCTTGAATGTCCTAGAAGCACCGATGTTAGAGAAATACCAAAGATAAAGGCTGCCATCTCCACATTAAAGACCCTGCACCTACCACCCTGGCCGCATTAATGGGGAAGTGACACTTAACGCGGTGGAAGGGAAACTTCCTGGTTACTATTCAAAGGCATGAGAAAAAGAAATATCTAGGCTAAGGGGAGTTGGGGCAACACGTGTACAAAGTATCAAAAAGAGGAGTATTTAAGGAGCAACTTAGAACAGAAATGAGGGGGTCTCTCTTTTTTGTAATAAAAAAGAAAAAGAAAAAAGAGAAAGAGATAATATAAGAACAGCTCTCGGCTTACGTCCGAGCAGGTTGATTTACAATATTCCTTGTTGTTTTCAGGTGTTTGCAATCTTTGGCTTGTCATTTAATCCTCAAACACTTCTAACCTGAGTTTAAAGCCCACACTCTACAAATTCATATTGTTTAAGGCTCATTGGGCCTGAGCCCGTAACTGTTCTTGAGGCCAGGTGCAATTGTGCACTTACAATAATAATTAAAGTAAAATTGTGAAAGATAAAATTTGTTTCCCATCCAATAATTTTTGTTTAGCCAACCTTTGATTTTCTCTAAATAAAATGACATTATAGAGTAATTTTAATACAATTATTAAGAGTACTTTGTCCACCACAAATGATTAAAAAATAAACAAAAGTGATTAAAGTCTCATAGTTTAACAACTAAATTGAGCACTATAAAAATCATGCTATCTTACAATAACTACCAGATTAAATTATCCAAATCATGCTATGTAGTAGAATAATATTATATTTTTATATTCTATATTTAATAATTTATAATGCAATAGGATAACATTTAACAATCAAAGAGAGAAAAAAACACAAAAATTAAATAAAAAAAACAAAACTGAATTGCATTAACCTAAAGTAGATTAAAGAATATAATAAATTATCAACCTAAAGTGAAGATGCAAGAAAGATAAAAAATAAAAATCCACCCAAAAATTGCGTGAGAGAGAGAGAGAGAGAGAGAGAGAGAGAGAGAGAGAGAGCCTTTTTTTGTAAGGTAAAACTATGCATAAACTGAAAGAGATAGTGACAAATTTATAATAAGAGGGTGTGAATAAGAAGAAACAAAAATAGAGGAAGATGAAGGAAAAAATGAAGAATGATATTAATGTAAAGGGTAGTGGGGAGATGAGAAGGTGAGGGAAGAAGAAAGGTTGGAGAAGTAGTGGGGAGATGAAAATGTAAGGGAGGGAGAAATGTTGGAGAAGTGTAAATATAAAATAAAAAAATATTAAAAATAACTATAAAAAAATGGAAAAAAAAAAATAATGACATGGACGCTGACGTGGCTCAATGTGAGCGCAGCGGTATTAAACGCTACGCTTTAGCTTTTAGTAATAATATAGATGTATATAGATATAGATAAGGATTTTAACAGGAAAAGCTAGTTTATATAAAATTTGGGCCTTTTTGGGTTTTAATGAGAACTCTAAACTATTATTTCTTGCTGGGGTAAAATAACTTTGATGTGGTATGGGGTTGTCCAATAAAATTGCTTACATTAGCATTTTTTATTAACTTGGTATTTATGGAAATTTTAGATATGTGATTAATGGATGTGGGTATAGTATATCCATATGGATAATTGGATAATGATATATACATGAAGTTACTTAAAGGATACACAATGTTTGAAGCTTATAATTTAAAATCCTGTAGCATGCATTCTATCAATCTACGAAGATCATTTAACAGGTAAATTTGGACGCATGTGGTACAACCATCCCATTGAAAATCTATTGAAAGAATGATTTATGAATAATCCAATTAGTCCATGTATTTTTATTAAGAAGTTGTTGATTTGCTATTGTTGTAGTATATGTTGGCAATCTTAATATTGTGGGAGCTCCAAAAGACGCACAAAAACCGCCAATTATCTATTTAGAGTTTGATGTCAAAGATCTCTATAAATCAAATTGTTTGTCACGACCTACAAATTGAACATCTTTTATTTGAAATTCTTCTTCACCAGTCTTCGCGCACAACAAAGGTCTTGCAGCACTTTCACATGGATAAATCTTATCCTTTGACCACTCTTATGGTAGTTCGTCACTTGAAGTAGAAAAATGACACTTTTGCCATCAAGAAAATGATGATAAAACTCTTGGCTCTAAAGTACCATATATCAATATAATGGGTGCTTTAATATATTTTGCAAAGTACACAACTAGTTCAATCTGAACAACCATCGCACGCGGTGATTCATGACAGTAAGGTAACTGGATTGATATTTGAGCAAATTTGTTTTCTAAGACCAGCAAATGAGGCCATTATTTTGAACGAATTTTCCCACCATTCCAAGATGTCAAATAACATTTAATTGGGGGTTTCCTAGGAAATATTCGACTTTTATGCTATGATGCACGGACACGGACACAGACACGACACGGACACGGACACGGACACGGGGATTCGGCAATTTTTGAAAAATAAGGACACGACATGGCGTGGACACGGCAATTAAATAATTAATTAAATTTTATATTTAGACATATTTTTTAATATTTTTAGACATAAAATACATTTATATCTAGAATTTAAATTATGTAAGGACTACACAAAAACAAAAATCACTAAATTCATAATAAACATTATAATTTATAAGGAAAAATAAAAGGCCGAGTGAAGAAGAAAAAAAAATCATAATAATAAGTATAACACAGTGACTTATACGTGGGATTTAAAAAAAAAAAAAGATCACAAAACGCGTTATAAGTTATAACACAAGACGCGTTAGTAAATAGTAACCCATTCAGAATAAGATTCACCCAAATATCTGAAAGAAAGAAAGAAAAAAACAGAGAGAGAGAGAAGAGAAGTGGTTGGACCCGTTGTCCACGCCGAGAGAGAGAGAGATCGGAAGGGACAGGGGTGGCATCGACGTCGATGGAGCTCGCCGATCGGCCCAATCTAGCGCTAGCGAGGGACAGAGGACAGCGGCAACGGGTAGAGGTCAGAGGGAGGGTGGGTTTCGAATTTGAGATGTGGGTTTCAAAATTTGTGATTTTTTTTTTTTTCATTGCTGGCATGTTGGATGTGTCGGAGCCTTGTCAGAGATGCAAAAAAAAAAAAAAAAAAAAAAAAGACACTGCTCGGACACTGGAGTCCGGTGAGTCGTACCGGTCCTGGTGTCCGATACGTGTCAGACACCGACACGTCGCCAAAAATGGCGTGTCAGTGCAACCTAGCTTTTATGTTTTAGTTCTCCTAAATAGACAACTCTTTTATTATGTTTCTAGTTTCCATAAGTCAAGGTTTTGAAAATATAATGTTTTTAATTGCTATTTTCATTCTCCCATACTTAGAGGACTATTCTAAGCTTTTATATAAGTCATTTGGGTGATATGGATAAAGGAGAGATATATTTTTATCAAAAATTAACAATAATAAAGGAGAGATATCGAGTGTTTTTAGAGAATTAGTCTTTTTGCTTTTCAAAATATGGATTTCTTCTAAACTGATTCTTATCCCTTAGATGGATTTTTTTGGGTGGCGAGTTTGGTTTCTATATCTCTTTGGGTGGTGATAATTTGTATACCAATGAGTGATGAGCAAATTCAGTTCTGTATCCTTTGCTAAATTCCTTTGGGTGGTGATATATGTATCATTTTGGTTTGCTTTGGTAGTAAGCTTATCTATGATTTTTAATACTTGAGTTTTTTTTTTTCTTATTCCTTATTACCAACTGTAAAGTTGTGATTTACAACTATATTTTATGTTGGCTTTATTCCATGACAAAAAGTGTTGTAATTGCTTTATTTTTGTTCCTTGTATTTTGTGGGATTTTATTGTATTGGGTTTAGTATTAAGTTGGTTAAGAATCAAGCATGTATTGGATGAACAAGTGGATTTTGCAAGTACCTCGCGAGAAACTATCCCGTGAAAGAGCCACGTGAGAAGCACATGCTGAAAGCTGAAGAGTTGTGCCAGGCTGTCAATTTCGCGAGTGTCTCACGGGTGAGGCCTTCCCGCGAAATACTCGCGGAACATTCTGCTTGGAGAATTTTTAAGTGTGACTTTCTTACCCTTTACCCATACTATATATACCCTTATTACCCATAGAAATTGCAAGGAGGCCATTAAGAAAAAAAAACCCTAGATAGGTTTTCTACAACACATACATCCTTCTTTTAGAGAGAGAGAGCTACTCATCCTTAGTGAGAAATCATTCTAGCCTCTTCTCCTTCCCTCTCTCATTGTCATACCTTGAGATGAGATTTGTACCTAAACACAATCCACACCTATTCAGAGTGTAGAGAGTGTTTTGGAGCTTGGGAAGTTTTGGGGATTTGCCAAAAGAAGCTGGTAAGGCTTGGCGGAAGCAATCAGGCATATTGTGAGATCCAGAAAGCTAGAGAAGACATAACTCCAAGAAGTCCTTTGATAGCAGGAGTTTGGAGGCCTTAAGTACATTGGGTAGACTAGGCTTGAAGGGTCTTTTATTATTCGTGTACTCCAAATTTATTATCTAGTAGATCGATTTACCGTTTGAAAGGCGACGAAGAAGTTTTTTGCCGAGTTCTTTGATTTCCTCTTTGATAACACGTCTCGGTGTTATCTTGTGTTTGCATCTCTTTTCCCTTACTCTTGTACTTTACTTTTATTGTTTGTTATTCATGTTTATACACTAGAGTAGTTATCGGTTTATTGCGCTTCATTTACTCTTGTTCGGCACTTAAATAAGTTAGAGTAAAAGCAATCTAGCAGTAAATTTTAAAATTGGGGTCTAAACAAGCTCTTGTGTATACACACAAATCTGAGCTTTCACCAACAAATATTTGAAATATATATATATCCACCCATCCCTCATTCATCATATAAGACTAGTTTGGGTTCCCCCCTTACAATTCCAGTATCACAACCCCATCTGGCAATTCAATTGTCTCAATGGCGGTTGGATCTGTTGGTTACCAATGGTTAATGAACAACCCTCAATATGCAAACATAGAACATCTTTCTGATTGTTACAAAGGCAATTAAGAACAAAATATTTGTTCACTTGTGGTTGCTATTTCATGGAGATCTGTCAAGAAAGCAATATCTGCTACTTTTTCAAATCATTGAGAGATTATAGCAATTCATGGAAGGAGTCATGAAACATTTACTAGAGATTGATAACTCAACATATTCAAGAGAAATGTGTATTATCCTCAATGAAATATAGTCTAAGGACATTATATGAATATAATATTGTTTGTGTTACACAAATTAGAGTAGGCTATTAGGACATATGTGACTCATATTATGAACACATGTCAATTTAGAATTGGCTAATCCTTTGACAAAACACATTTTACTTGCAATTGGGTAGATTTAGGATGTGTTTAATACTTCAAGGAACAAGGCTTCAAGTTCAAGTGTTAAAGTCATGCAAGTCTATCCAAGAATAAAGTGATGAAGTGTTGGATTTTAAAAGTCGACAACTAGTATCGATCGAGGTTTAAAAATCTGTTACAGCCTGAAGCTCAACAGTTGCTCGATAGATAAGCTATCTATTGAGATTTATGGAAAATATATTTTCAGTTCTAATTTACATCCAATCCATGAATACATGTTTAGGTTTTCTTTTCTCACAACCCTAAACATATATAAGGATTATTTTAAGGGTCGTAAAAGGTTGCACAGTAGCAGAAGTGTGAAGCAAAGTTTTGTTCATGCAAATTACGACCAAAGATAGAATTTGCCATAGTTCATCTTTCTCTTGAAGAAGCTACTGCGTAAGGAGCTTTATGATTTTCATCGTGTTGATGAACTGAAGAACTTTGTAGCCAACATTTTTCTCAAGTTGGTGATTAAGCCGCATACTAGGATCCGCGCATCTATTAGTTAGTTATGTACTGGGAATCGTGCATTAAAAGGAGAGATTGTCACTATAAAACAAGTCCAATTGGGTATTGGGATAAGGGTTCAACTATAGGCAGGTATAAGGTACTGAGATTCCTTTACTTGTAACCGCTTGTTGTGATAATAGTAAATTCTCAGGAGTGGTGACCTTAAAATCACCCGGTGGAGTTTTTGCCTTGGAGGTTTTTCCCATTCATAAACAGATCACCATATCAAATTTAATTTCCGCTGCATATTTAATTATTTGGTGATTTGTTTGTGCTACCATGTATATTGTATGTTAATTTGATTAATTAATCAACTTGACTAATTAATTGGTTAATTCATCACAAGGGGTCAATACATTCTTGGCCTATCAAGTGATATCAGAGTGGGCACACTCTGATTAAGTTTTAATCTTTGCTGTGTGATCCATTGACCCCTGTTGTCATGGATAGATGACAGTCTCTTATAATACCTCATTTATTTGATGGTACTAACTATGCATACTGGAAAATACGTATGAGAGTTTTCTTGCAATTTTTAGATGAGAAAGTGTGGCAAGCTGTGGAGATAGGCTAGACCAAGCTGAAGGAAGTGCCGGCCGATTGGGATGATGCTAAGATTAAGGCGGCAAACTTCAACAGCAGGGCATTGAATGCTTTATTCAGCGTGGTCACAAATAAGGAGTTCAAGAAGATATCCTCCACTGAAACTGCGAAGAAAGCATAGACCATCCTCCAAACAACCTATGAAGGAACTAAGGCTGTCAAGGATTCAAAGTTTCAGAGGCTCACTACAAGTTTTGAAGAGATCAAGATGGAGGAGGATGAGTCGTTCGATGAGAGTTCTATGTCAAGCTTAAGGACATAGTGAACTTAGCCTTTAATCTTAAGGAAACCATTCTCAAACTCAAGATTATGAGAAAGGTGCTCAGATATCTACCCGAGAGATTTCATGCCAAGATCACTGCTATTGAAGAATCAAAAGATATTGACAAAATTCCTTTGACAGAGTTGGTTGGAAATCTGCAGACCTATGAGTTGAGTTTGACAAGGATAGGGAAATCTAGTAAGGGAAAGATCATGACATTTAGGCCAAGAGCAGTGACACTGATGAGTTTTCTGATGATGAAGATTCTAAAATGAAATCCTACATTACACAACAGTTCAAAAAGTTTATGAAGAATGTCAATGCCAAAGGATTCGATAAAGACCATAAGTAGTCCAATTCGTCTTAGTTTAAGAGCCAAGACAAAGAGAAGAATGATGCTAGGGAAGGTGGTCAATACATTGTTCCCTCAGGACCCAAGTGTTTCAGGTGTCAAGGCTTTGGTCACATGAAATAAGAGTGCCCTACTTATCTCAAGTCCATCTGTAAGAGCAAGGCACTTGCTGCTACTTTGAGCAACACCAAGCCTGAGGATGATTCCGAAAATAAGGATGATGGAATCTTAAATGCCTTCACCGCCATCGCAAATCCTACTGAGAGGATTGTAGAAAATGCAGATGAAGAAGAGGACTTGGTGGAGTCCAAGTTTGAGAAGATGGATGAAAAAGATGACATCCACATAGCCTATGCAAAATTATACAAGGTCTCCAAAAAGCATGAGAAGTTGTATAGGTTAGCCACCAAGAAGCTCAATGACATGGAGCTTGAACGAGGAGAACTCTCCATAAAGTTTGATGAAGCCAATCAGACTATTGGAGCACTGCGGTTTGAGAATAATTTATTGGCTGAGAAAATCAAGAAGCTTGAGGCAGAGCTGTTTCAAGTCAGAGCTCAGCTACAGAGGACTTCAAGTGCAAAGCTTGATGAGATGCTTAGTATGCATAAATTTGCTTCAGATCGAATTGGTTTAGGGCATGATTTATCTTCTCCTAATATTGCTTCTTCTAGTACTACTTTTTTTTTTTCTCCTGCTAATAATGTTAAATCTGAAAACAATGATGTCAAAACTATGTTAGCTAGTGAGAACATAGACAAAGGTAAATCTATCTTAGGAGCACCCCTAAACTTGCTAAGAAAAAAAACCAAAAACCCTAGGGCTAAGAAGGTCAATACCCAAAAGCCCAAATAGAAGAAGCAACATCTCTGTCATCACTATGGAGCAGTTGGACATACTTAACCTAATTACTATAAATGGCTAGCCATTCAACAGAGCAATAGTATGATCTCTTCAGGAAACAAGAATCAGTTTCCATCCTCTTTTGCTCATCTTGGAGATCTACTCAAAGCCCTCATGTTTCTTTCGAACTTGAACGGTTGCAATTCATCCCCCTCACCACTGGGTAAAGGGTTTGTTAAAAGGAAAGGTTCTTCCAAGGTGTGGAAGGAAAAAAGGCTCAAAGTGATTTTGTCACTTTTCTCTCTCTCTCTCCCTCTTTATTTTTGCTTGAATTACTTGTGTGTTTTGCTTTCTTTTTGAGTCAATCTAGTTTTATGCATTGCTTTGTTTAACATGTTTTTGTTTTATGTGTTTTCAGTTTTACTTTATTTTGTTTTTCATAAAAATAAAAAATTGAAAAATCATAAAAATACAAAAACAGTGTGTGTATGTGTACATTGGTACTTGTGTACCTTAAATAGCCAATGAAAAAAAGTTTTCTAAATTTTGTATCTCTTGTAACTTAGATGAGCATCTCTATGCACAACTAAGCAAGTGAGCTTTGTGGCTCGTGTTTGTGATGAGTAAGATTAAGTAATCTTTTGTACTTAATACTCGTATCACTCTTTTTGATGGGTAGGACTAGAAAATCTTAAGAGAAAAGCATAAATAACCATCTCACCACTGTTGCCCGCCAATCATTAAATGACATATGTATGCTTTGGCATAGCAAAAGTGCAATGTTAAAGGCTTAACATTGCACTCTTATATGCTTATGCATGATATGCGTAACAAACGAAAATATACAAAGAAATATTAAAGCAAAAAAAAATCAAAATGATTTAAATGTGATTGCAAGAGTGTCTTTTAGGAGATGTGGGAGTTATAGGATGTACCTCGAAGGTGATAGTCCTCATCAAGCAGTTATGATTGTGTGAGTTAAATGGATTTGCTTATATCTCAAATCATCACAACATGTAGATGCTTATGCAATCTTGCGATGTTTTTCACACACAACACACAATATTCTTTGCTACTTTTGATACATGTGCAGGTACAATGTTATTTGGCCATCACAAGGTTTACATGTGTAAATGTATGCTCACTAAACTGTCTTGACTTATTTTTGAAATATAAAATTGGTTAGACTTGTTTTGTGTGTGTGTGTGTGTATGTGTGTGTGTGTTTGGATCTATGTGCTTAACATTTTTTTGTTGAGAGATGATTTTGACAGTTTAAAATATTGTTTGGATCCTTGGTTGTGTAGCATACTTGATTGCATTCATATTTATATTTTTCCCTTCTTGAAAAACTGTTTTTAAGCAATCTCGACAGCTGTTGGACTCCTCTTGATAGTTACCTTTCGACAGCTAGGCTATTTATCGAGCTCTTTAGCTTCATTTTATCGCAATCCTGATAGCCTCTCGATCCATCGAGAAAGTTTCTGTCTCCTCGATAGCTTCTCGATCCATCGAGCCCCTTTTGTTGTGGACACCTCTCAATAGCTTTGTCGAAATTTAGAGCTCGACACCTCTCAATCTGTCAAGAATTATGGATTTTTATATAAAGGGTTAGCGCGAACTCTTTCTCATTTCTCTCAATCTCTCTTGACTCATTTTGTCTCCTCACCGTCCCAAACACCTCTCAATCACTCTAAACCTCTTCCCCACTCAATCTTTGGTCTCAAGATCACTTTCTTCCTCTGATATGATTCCTTTTCTCTCATTAATCATGCATTTTATATCTTTTGACCTAACTTTTGGGGGTTTTTACAATTTTTGGGATTTTTCCAAATTGATGAGGTTTTAGAAAATTTTTTGGGATGGGTTTTGTTTAAATGAATCTAATTGTTCATGCATTGCATCACATTTGCATGATAACAATGTTTCATGCATTATAGATGTGTGCTATATGTATTGAATACATGTTTGCTGGTAGGATTAGATTGGGTTGAGCCCATGATGTTTTTACTTTGGCATGTCACCTGTTCATGCATACGTACCTTCATCTATCTTGATTTTGATATTGATTTGTGTTGGTGCTTTTCTGCGTGTTTTTTTCTCTCTCTTCTTTCTTTCATTAGTTGCTTTATGGCACTTAAGCGAAAATTTGCTCCGTCTCGGAACCTTCTTCATTTCGGGGCATCTTCCTCTGATCCTACTCCTTCACATGTTAGGTTCCGTGATAATAAAGCCCGTAAAGACTTTTTGGAGAACTTTTCCCGAAGAGGCATTCATTCGGAACGCCAAGTCATCCTATTGGATTTTTTCAATACTGACCTTCCCACTGTCATCTACAGTAGGGGTTGGGAGTCACTGTGTGGCATCTTGGTCACTTGTCCTTCTATGATCATACAGGAGTTTTACTCCAATATGCACGGATTTGACTATTCTGTACCTCGTTTTATCACTCGTGTTCGAGGTACGCGCATTGTAGTCACTTCGGATCTTATATCCGAGGTGCTACATGTTCCAAGAGTAGTGCATCCTAACTACCCCGGTTGTGATTGTCTTAGGACTGTGTCTAAAGACGAACCCATGCCTCTATTCTGTGAGACACCTTCTTCTTGGGGTGATCGTCAAAACACCCATTGCTCGACCTTTGCTAAAGGTCCGAGATTCCTTGACATGGTGATGACATTCGTTCTCCATCCATTGTCTCACTATAACTCTATCACAGATCCTCGTGCTCAATTTTTGTTATCCCTCTTAGAGCAAATTTCTGTTGACTTCCCTTCTCACTTTATTCTATCCTTCATAGATGTCATAGGGATACGGTGACCCGTGATAAGTTCATTTTTCTTTCGACTATCACACGGATCATTCGCCATTTTTCTGTCTTCTATCTTGAGTCGGACCACTTCTTTGTTATGTGTGCCATAGACGCTGCTACCGTTAAACGGAGCGAGGCGTAGCGTCGACTGAGGCAGACACAGACCGGGACGACGACTCCTCTGGCTTCTTCAGCTCCATCCACATTCGCTCCTTCCTCTTTTGCGGGCGATGTGACTCTTGATGCGATCATGGCGTAGCTTCAATGTATGGATGCTCGCCTTGACACTCTCAGTGATGAGTTGTGTCAGGTGAACACCCGTGTCGGTCGTATTGCATGACGACAGGCTCGCCTTGGTGTCCTCGTCGAGTCTCCCTCTTCTTCTCTAGAGGCATCTAAGGACGAGGATGGAGTGTCTATACTTTGAGGGATGTAGTGAGAACTTATGTATTTTTTCTTTTCTTTATCTTTTAGATATTTAGTTCATATATCTTTTAGATACTTAGTTCATAGCAAACCTTGTACTTATTGTTGATATATATATATATATATATATATTGAGGTTGTTATTATATTTTTACCTATCTCTTCATGTGTTGTTTTTTTTCTTTCTTTATGCACATGCTTTTTATTACTTGTGTGCAATCTTTTTATTTCTGTTTCATACTAAGATGCCGTGATGAGTTTTGTTTAAAGTGTTTCAGAAATACAGGTTGTCAAAGTCTTCCTTGCCATGAACTCTCTTCTTGCAAAGTTTTTCAAGAGTTTGTGTTAGGATAGATTTTATTGTATTCAACAAATGAGTATGAGTTGAGTGATTTATGACTTCTCTCATATGTTCATTTGTTTGTTGTGGTTTTGTCACGAATTTCCAAAGGGAGAGATTTTTAGGGCATATGTGATTCATGTTAGGAACATATGTCAATTTAGAATTGACTAATCCTTTGACAAAACGCACTTTACTTGTAATTGGGTAGATTTAGGATGTGTTTAATACTTCAAGGAACAATGTTTCAAGTTCAAGTGTTAAAACCATGCAAGTTTGTCTAAGAATTAAGTGATGAAGTGCTAGATTTTAAAACTTGACAGCTAGTTCGATAGCTATTATCTATTGAGGTTTACAAAGCTATTTCAGCCTGAAAACTCGACAGCTGCTCGATAGATAAACTATCTATCGAGATATATGAAAAATAGGTTTTCAGTTCTGATTTTCACCTATTCCGTGAATACATGTTTAGGTTTTCTTTTCTCACAACCCTAAACATATATAAGGATTATTTTAAGGGTCATAAAAGGTTGCACAGTTGCAGAAGTGTGAAGCAAAGTTTTGTTCATGCAAATTGTGACCAAAGACAGAATTTGCCCTAGTTCATCTTTCTCTTGAAGAAGCTACTGCGTTTGTACACTGTTGGATTTTATGACCAAGGAGTTTCGTGATCTTCATCGTACTAATGAACTGAAGAACTTTGCAGCCAACATCTTTCTCAAGTTGGTGATTAAGTCACGTACTGGGATCCACACATTTATTAGGTAGTCACGTACTAGGAGCTGTGCATTAAAAGGAGAGATTATCACTACAGAATAAGTCCAATTGGATATTGGGGTAAGGGTTCAACTGTAGGTTGGTATAAGGTACTGAGATTCCTTTACTTGTAACCGCTTGTTGTGATAATAGTGAATTCTTGGGAGTGGTGACCTTAAAATCACCCGGTGGGGTCTTTGCCTTAGAAGTTTTCCCTATTCGAAAAAAATCACCATGTCAACTTTAATTTCCCCTGCATATTTAATTAGTTGGCGATTTGTTTGTGCTGCCATGCATATTGTATGTTAATCTGATTAATTAATCAACTTGGCTAATTAATTGGTTAATTCATCACAATGGGTCAATACATTCTTGGCCTATCATAGGCTATATAAAAGGTGACAAAACAAAACACATTTCGCTTAAATTCTTTTATAAACATGAGCTCCAAAAGTGTGGTGATATTAATGTCAAGCAATTATGATATAATGATGATAGATTTATTCAATAAATCATTACCTACTATAGTATTAAAGAAGATGTACAACATTGGAATGCAACAATTGAAAAATATGTTCATCATAGACATTACTCTACATACTTATGAGGGGTAGTGGAGGATATGTACTGCTAGACGTGACAAAACGGTGGGTCGGGTTGGGTTCGGGTCAGGTCAATCGGGTTTGCGGGTCAATCAGGTCGCGGGTCAAAACAGGTCATTGTTACACGAGTCAATTGAGTCGCGGGTTGGGTTGGGTTGACCCGTATTTTTCGAACAAGGTTTTTTTTTTTCAATTAAAAAAAAATGACATTAACAACCTGTTTAGAGAGAATGAATAAAATCAATTAAAGAAATGAATTGCACTTAATGCTACTTGTTAATATCCTTTCAATTATGACAGTTTTAAGCATGACACAAATTATTTATAATCATAAATTCATGTTGAAAAAAGTCTTCAATGTTAATAGAGGAACTGAAACTGAAAAAGTGTGAAATGTCAAATGTGTGAAAGTGTGAAACGAAGGGCAGAGGCGCAAGAGGCAAGAGTAGAAGAACCATGTTTCACGTTTGTGATTGTGCTTTTGGCTTTGAAGTACAGCTAGTCAGCTAGTCATATTGAATGAGATTTTTTTTTAATGATTGTCTTGTGTTGTCTTGTCTCATTCTCTCATGTCTGTGAAGCTTTATTGGTTGTGAAACTCAAATAGTAAAATTGAATGTAAAACTATTGTCTTGTCTTGTTTGTTGTCTATATTTATAATTTATTGGCTATTGGTTATGGTGCTTTGTGTTTTATGCACCTAGTATCAGAACGTAGTCTAAATATTCTTTTAGCGAATTTTTTTTAACGGGTCAGGTCAGGTTGACCCGCAAAAAATCGGGTTGAGTCACGGGTCAACCCGTTTTTACTTCGGGTCAAAAAATAGAGTTCGGGTCAAGTATTTTTTGGGTCAGGTAAAATTGAATGTAAAACTATTGTCTTGTTTTGTCTATTGTCTATATCTATAATTTATTGGCTATTGGTTATGGTGCTTTGTGTTTTATGCACCTAGTATCATAACGTAGTCTAAATATTTTTTTAGCGAATTGTTTTTAATGGGTTGGGTCAGGTTGACCCGCAAAAAATCGGGTTGAGTCATGGGTCAACCCGTTTTTACTTTGGGTCAAAAAATCAAGTTCGGGTCAAGTATTTTTTGGGTCGGGTCAAGTCAGAAAATTCTGACCAGTTTTGCCGTGTCTATGTACTACTCATACTCTTTGCTATTTTTTTCCTCACATACTTTTTTTTGCAAGCTTTTAATAAAGAATTTTTTTTTTTATAGAAAATTTCAACTTATGATGTCTATTCTTTAATGATAGTTTTTATCATCAAATTAAGATACCAATTGGGTTTTGGCATAGGCGGGAATTGAGCCTCAGATCTCTTATTTAACCATCAGTGATTTACCAGTTAAGCTAACTAGAATCCGTTATAAAGCAATCTTAAAGTATTAAAAAAACAAAAGAATACTATATTCTTTCCTTTGTCACAAATTTTTTTTCCTATTAGATTTTTCTTTAACAATGATTTGATAAGGCATATTTTTAGTAAGTAGTCGTTGGAGAATGATATATGACAAGTGGATAATGCCATTTAGTGCGGCATTCAGTACTGCCTATGTGGCCAATCTTAGGTTGGCTTAACTTTTAAACTTGAATACAAACGAAGTATGGAGATTATATGCATTCAAGGAGAAATAATATTGTATGGATGGCGATTCGAACAAAGAAGTTAATATATTTTTTCATCTTTATTTTTCTTTATATTGTTTTGTTTTTTCTTTTTTATTTTACAACAATGTAATTGACACTGGCATTTCAGCGTCCAACCTATAAATATAATAATAAAAGAGAGAGGAAAAATATTCTATTTTATTTGTCTATCCTTGAAATGGTAGACACTGGAAATTAACAAAAAAAGAAAAAAAAAGACCTTCTCATGAATACAAGAGATAAATAACAAACACCACGTGCAGTACTGTTGTATTCTCTTGGAGCAAACAGGAAAAATAAAAGCACTGCTCTATTGTCTCTCTCTTCTTCTTCATTTTTTTTTTAGAAAAATTTAAAATGGTATTGTATGTATGAACTTATAACGTATATAGGCGGTGGGAGTGGAATATAGGGTTTTTGGCATCAATATAAACGTGTAATCTAGATTGTTCCTAGTGCTTTTTTTTCTTTTTTCTTTTTTTAATTTGATTATGTGTATCCAAATTCCAAATGCGTTGGATATAGTGTTTGACTTGACTCCTTGTGCTGCAGTGTACTCATATATATATATATATATATATATATATATATATATATATATGTGTGTGTGTGTCCTAAACAAGAAATCTCGGAAGGCCTACTTTATAGCCGTTTTTTCTGACATCTGCTTGAACTTGGCTCCTGTATTCTCCGAAAGTGAAATTCCTATATATTGAAGGTTCTCTGCAACTCCCAATTAAAGAATCATAGGAAGGGCAAAGGAAGTAAGCTATAGAATATCTTTCGGTCGTCCTATTAGCCATCACCTTGTGCTCCACGCTTTTATAAACATCGTTGCTCCATGCCTGTAATTTCAATTTTTAGTTACCACATGGGAATAAATTTTTTGATTTATCAAATGTTATAAATTAATAGAAAGTGGCTTGGTTTGGTCCATCCCTGCTTCAAACCTTTAAAGCTTAGTTTGAGAGAGCAGAGATGGACGCATGACAAGATCAATTTACAAGCATAAACCCATTTAAGCAATTTTATGAGCTAGGATATAACAAAGTGATGATAAATTGTTAAATATTGACAATGAAGTGATGTTGGTGATGAGCTCATATATGAATCAATAACAACTTATCAATTTAGTTTTGAAATAATATTGTGAATGTAACATTATATAGCATAATAAACACTAGAGTAGATGGAGATTTAAGAACAGACTACATTTATAGCATTCTTAGTAGTAGACACTTTTCTTCAATTATACAATTTGTAAAATATGATATAAAAATGAAACCAAAATTTACCTGGAAAAGATCTCCAATGTTGACGATTAGAGCATCTTGATTGGGTTTTACTGCCACCCATTTGGAATCTTTCATGAGTTGAAGCCCACCAACTTGATCTTGATAGAGGATTGTGAGGAAATCACTGTCAGTGTGGGGCACTAAGCCAAACATTTCTGGTGATATTGGACATGCTGGGTAGCGGTTCAAGCGAATAAAGCATGTGCTTTCATCACAAATATCTTCAAAAACTCCCTTTTGGTGGCCCAAATTCTCTGCTAGAATCCCTGCTAGTAGCCTAGCTAGTTCTGACATAGCTGCTGCAAATTCCTTCATCACTTCCCTGTTGACAGAAGTGAAAACAAAAGTATAAGCTTGTGCTTTATCCATCTAGTCTATGGCATTTCCTTATTGCTTTTGGCAAGTTAAGATGGCCATTAAATTGTATTTGGAAGCAAATAGAAGGGACCTATTCAGGGTTAAGGAGGCCATGGCCACAGGCTATATAAATTGCTTGCCAGCTTGAGATTGTGTACCAGTATGTTGCAAGTAAAATTATCTTTGTACTCTTGAATCACATGATTCATTATATCATTTAAAAAAGTCACACGACTTATTTACAAGTGAATGCTCGTTAGAGTTGCCACGTAGTGGGTAAGAGGAACTTTACTTCAAATTGAAAAATTGTGTCCTATCTGGACATGAATAGATGGAGATAAGAGTTAAGCTTTAGTAATAATGTAAAAAAGGTAGAAATGTTGAAAAAGTTAAGTGTTATGTTCAACAAAGAAGTTTGTACCTTAGAGAGCTAAATTCTCCATAGCAAGCTTCTTCTGAAATCTTTGTGAGAGGAATGTGGAAAGCTTCAGACCAAGAGAACTGCTTTGGATAAGTAGCTGTTGGTGTTCCCCACCTGTATGAATTGTTTAGAAGCCCACAAGAAGCTTTACTCTCAAAGGGGCTTTGGAACAACTTCATTTGCTCTTTCTTCATGGTCCCAAGTAACTCGGGGCTTATCCCGTGGTTCACAACTTGGAAGAATCCCCACTCTGATGAGGCTCTACATATTGCAGTAGAACAAGCTAGTCTCTCCCTTTCATTGTGATGTTTTATTAGAGCACTGAGGTCTATCAATGGGAGTCGGCATTCTTCCATGACTGGTGCATTCTGTCTTTCATCAAATTCAAGTGCAGGAGATACTTCAACTGGGTGGCGGAAAAGTGCTCCATAGTGCTGTAGGAGAGGTGGATTTGGTTCGGTCATTATTACTACTAGTTATAGGCTTAAAAGTAGTTAAGTAACTGGAATTGTTTTAAGAGAAACAAAGCAGCAGTACTGTGAAATTGAGAAATGTTCTTAAGTGTATTTATATGGCTTAGGGGGGAGAGAGTCCAAGGAGAGGCAATGAGGTAAGGACAAAGAGCAGAATGGCAAAGCAAAGAGGAGAAGGGAGGGAGCTTCCAAATGGCGACAATTGTCACAAGGAGAGATTGTTTCTCATTGAAATTGTCCAAGGGGAGGAGGGCAAAGTCTACACAGATTTGAAAGACATGCCAAAAGATGAGCAAGCATAACAATAAATCAGCAAAAGAAAAATTTTAACATAACAAAAAGAAGTGGGAAATGATAAAAAAGAATGGATCCAAACCTAATTTATCTTTTGACTTTATTGAAAAGGTCCATTCAACCCTTTCCTTGTCAAATGCCAAATTTGTCCCCCATTTGTGGAATTCTTCTTCTTCTTCTTCGACCGCCACTTCTTTTTATTTTAATCTAAGATTGGTTTGGAAGTAGGAGAACTTGTTTGGGAACCCTGCCCTGTCATACAAATTTGTCTTTGGTTGGATGATGTTGATTTTGTTTTAGTCAATTTATTTTGTTTATTGTGTCCAAGTGCAATTCTATTAAGAAAAAAGTGAGATGAACCAAATAACTAAACATAATCAGCAAATGGTCTTGAGATCTTTCATAGTACTTCAAACAAAATTGAAGAACCGAAGCTTGATTGCCAATTCATGGAATTGGTCCATATTGATTCTTCTGAAAGGAAAATTTCTGTTTCTCAAAACAAAAACATAATAATAATAATAATAATAATAATAATAATAATAATAATAAAGGAGAATCTCTCTCTCTCTCTCTCAGGTAAAACGAGACTGAAACGTGTCTTAAAATAGCTATACATTAATTCTGCGTCTAGTATTGTATTGCTGTGTACTAAACAGAAGCCTCACCCAAAAAGAATAACAAGGAAAAGAAAAGAAAAAAGTAATGTCTATGCAATATATTCACAAATTGTATATGTAATTAGCCACCGGATTCAATTGTCAACGCTTGGTGTGAAAAATGATTGCATACATTTTCTTTTCCATGTTCATACCGTTTACTCTTGCATTAGAATCTTCAGGTTTCCTGCAATCATTAAAGTAGTCATGTGAAGTGATTGATTTTTGACTCCCAACAAACTTCGGCGGAATATACAGATACGGATTTTGGCTTTTATGATGAAGAATTACAAAATGCAAATATTGAAGATAAATACATGAACTACAGGAGAGGGAGAGACAGTGATTCAATTTGCATTTGATAAGGTTCTCCTATCTAAACAAACTGAATAAGTTACAGTAATTCTATAATTCAATATTTTACATAAATTATTTTACTACTAATATGACTTGTTATGATTATAATAAAATCACTTTTATTTAGATCCATTACTTACATTACTTATATTATGTACTCAATCACTTCAAACTACTTCAGTAATCATGAAAAAAGTTGTGAAAAATTTTGTTGACCATATTTACTTCACGCCTAATTTGAGACCTCTCAGACTTGGATAAGGAGTTTATCAACTGTATTTCTTGTGGGATATCCAAAGAGGAATTATAGGATCTAATCCATTTGGAAACATTGAAAAGAAAATTTATCTAACAAAAGGTAGTGAATCATCATTTACAATCTTTAGAATTTAGACTCCCCCTTTTGACCTGTGAGGTAGGACTGGATCCATGAATGATGATATGCCCCGATTGGGCAAAAACAGACCATAATTAATTTGAAAGCACCATTGTTTTCATTTCTTTTTAAGTTTTATAATGATATTTTTACTATAAAGATTTCAAATTTTGGAAAATAAATATTGCCTAAACTTTATTATTGTTAATCATTACGTCTCCAACCACCGAACTCTTTAGTTCAAGCGGAATCTCCTCAAGCCTTATTATTCATTTGGATTGAGGGGAGGAAGGGAGAGTAAAATAAAGTAAAGTGGAATTAGTCCAAAATTAGTTTATTTTTAGTCAACTCTATTCTACTCTCCCTCCTTTCTCCCTCAATCCAAATAGACCTTTAGAGTTTGGGAGGTTAGGGATTCAAATAGTAGTGTAGAAACATTTCTAATCAATATATATATATATATATACCCACACACACACTCTCTCACTAAGGAGTGTAGTGGCACATAAACCACAACCCATTCTCTTCAAGCATATGCTACAACATGAAAAAGAGAGTAAAATATTTTTAAAAAATCACCCCTGGAATATGGCCTAATGTCAAGTGCTACCAAGACTTCTTAAAAATATCTAATTCGTTATATAAAACACCGTTTAGGCTATTTCCTCCAAAAACTAATTTGTGGTCAAATTACGAGTCGTGTTGCTCTTTGCATCTTGACTTTCACCCTCTCCAGCTACCAGGATGGATGGAAAATTTAACACCAAAGGTGTTTAAAATCGGTCTAAATAGTGGGTTATAGTTGAATCTCATCAATGAACTTGGATGCCTTTACTTATATTCAATAGCTGATTATTCAGCAAAAAAAGAAAAAATTCAATAGCTGATTTTGATTGTACAAGTCTTATAGTGACTACTTTATGATCATTATATGCACGAGGGAGTGTTTGGGTAGTAAATGATAAATAGATAGCAATTAAACATGGAAAAGTAATGTACTTTGAGAAGTAAAACACCTTCTAACGATGTTAAATTTCATTTTTGCTTTAGGATCAAAGTGGATATACTATTATAATATTTTTTTTATTTTATGGTTTCAGCATTAAATGATATTAGCCCAAACTTCGTACTTAGTTTTAAATTTTTTTTTTAAATTATAGAAAAAATTGATAATGATGGTACCATTAAAATTGAACATACAAGACAGGTTTACCAAGTGTAAAGTTGAAAGTTTGAAGCACACGTGAAGAGAGCCGAAAATGATACTGAATTCAACGACACGGTGCCGCCCAGAAGAGTCTAGGCCTGAAATTAATTAGGCATTAACAATCTGATGCCGCCCTAACATGTCTTTGTCAGCAATTATAAGACTGGGAGACCAAATTGTACAAGACCACCCAAAAACAATAGTGTATTAGCAGAGCTCTATAATAATTAGTTTTATTAATTAGTATCAAACTCATGCACTAAAGGAGAATAACTCAAGCGGCGAAAAGTATCATGTGCTCAAGGTTATAAGGTTTATAAATAATAAAAACAAATGGATGGTTTTGATCCTATTCCTATTACATAAAAAGCCATTGTAGCTATTGCGTATCCTTGTCTTGGTTGCATATATGCACTATTTATTTTGATCAAGGAACATGTTATTGACGAAGGATCACTTTTTCTTTTTCTTTTTCTTTTTGATGATGTCAAAAGAAGCATATGCATCATAATAATTAAATACAAAAAACAAAAAATCCCATCAAACTCATACACTATTAGGCCGAAGGTGAGAACAAAAATGTTACTTTCTGAGTGGAGAGAAAGTAAGTCCATCCAAAGCATAAAGACAACTTGGGATGCAAGAAAATGTGGTTAATATATTTAGTTGGGACGGACAGAGTGACTAGTTTTTGTCCCTTCTCATTTGGTAGTTAGTGCATAAACAGTATGTTATGTGATAAAAACGTTCTTTGGTATTATGCCTCTTCTTCTTTTTTTCTTCCATGTCATTATCAATTTTACTTTTCTGGTTGAAAGATTCGGAAAATTGTACGGTTTTATAAAACCATAGTAATATGACTCGAATATATAATCGGTCCTATTTTTAATAGAAACAATTGACAATTGAATTTAACATTTCCTTTGAAAAGATACAGATATTGGAAAAGCTAAAAGAGTTAATCCCAACTGAACCATGTAAAAATTCAGCAAAAAAAAAAAAAAAAACCATGTAAAATGAATGTGCTCAGAAGCGTGGCTCGTCATGTGCTCAGTAATCAAAGTATAGCATGAGTATCTTGAAATTATATGCTCATAAAAAGGAAGATGGTAACAAATACAGAATAAAATACTATTTTGATTTTTAAATTTTATCAAAAGTTTACTTTTCATCCTTAAACTTAAAAAATTAAAAAAAAAAAATCTTTTTTCATCTTTAAACTTAGTAATTTTTTTTAATAGTTTAGAGATAAAAAAAAAAAAAGGAATAAAAAAAGAATTTTTTTTTTCAATAGTTTAGGGGTGATTTTGTTTTTTTTTTTTTTAAAGTTTACAAACAAAAATTAAAACATTTTCAATAGTTTAGAGATGAAACACAAACTTTTTAAAGTTTAGGAATAAAAAAATAAATTTTTGATAAAGTTTAGGGACTAAAATAGTATTTTACAAAAAAATAATAATAATATCATTTTCCCAAGCAAGCATACGTATCTAAGTAGGTTTTATGCATTCAGAAAGGATAGGGAAGACTTTATTTTGTTTTTCTTACATAACTAAGTATTATTTTTATAAGGTATATAAAAAATAATAATCAAATTGATGTTTAAAGTTAATATAGACATTCCAAATAACTATATTGATTGATGTTAGAGATACTATAAATTTTACTATATAACCTTACATTTTGATGTCACTAATCATAAAAGTTAATTTAGACATTCAATTATTATGTATTGACATTTACTAATTACATTCATTGTCACGTCAATTTGCAAATCTTGTGTAGTAAAATTTGTAATATTTTTAGTCCTTATTCTTGTTTTGGTCGCATATCCTTAATTGAATAGAGAATGTTTCCTCCAAAAATTTTATAGAATAAAAGAAGAAGAAGCATATGCATTATTATAAGTTAATAACAACAAAAATGCCCATCAAACTCATACCCTATTATGGGCGGAGGATGAGAGCAAAAACGTTGTTTTCTCAGTGGGAAAAGGAAACCTATTCAAAGAGAGCAAAGTCAATCTGGGATATAAGAAAATGTGGTGATATTGTAGTTTGGACTTTGGACTAATTATTTTTGTCCCTTTTGATTTTGTAGTTAGTGCATAGACAATATGCTGTGTCACTAAAAACTTTCTTCGGCATAATGGTAGGATACAACGAATCATATACATTTTATAGAGTTATAGATTCGAATTAAAAACATGATTACGAAATCAATTTCCTTATAGAAATTTTTATTTCTTTCGAATGTCAAATTAAAATATTTTGTTTGTTATGACTTATGAGCCTGAGGGCATATCTGGATATCTATTTTTAAAAAAGCATTTTAGCTCACAAAAACTACTTCATCTATTTTACATCACTACTCTTATAAAAATTTCTATATCATATTTTTTATTTTATTGTACAAATATACCACATTAAAATAATATATTTTACAGACCTAGCAACAACAAAAAAATCTAAATAAACCCAAGCCGTTGTTCCGGAGAAGAGTCCTCAATTCCTCACTGATAACAACAACCCACGGCCCACTCTGGTTTTTCATCACCATCACATTTCTTAGCTATCAAACAAAACCCATATAAGAAAACAACAAATTCGTTATCACTACCACCAAAACCCTACCGAACAACAACCTATATACCCCAACGGCCACTAACACCAACAACCACTAACAACGTGCCACAACACCAGATTAACAACCGCAACAACCTAGTGGTAACAAACTGACAACCACTGACAACCGCACTACCAACGAACCAATGGCCAATAAACCACACAAGGCTAGATTCAGTGACCAAAGGGAGAGAGACTGAGAGAGTAAAAAAAATATAAATGTTGCTACATTAACATCAATATTTAGATATTATATAGATGTTACTGTAGTATATTGTAAAACTTTTTATATTTTGACTCACCGGATCATCTAAAGGGTATTTTATGCATTTTTATAAATAGTGTACTCTATTTTACATTTTTAGGATTTTTGCATTCTCAGAGGGGAATGCTTTTGAGAAAGTGTGAATTTAGGAATACGTCAATAGATTAAAGAAATATTTATAGTGATGATAAATGGATGTTAACAAAATTCAAGTTAATTCAGGATATCGCCATATGGGCACCTTGCTCGGAACATTGGCTTGTCATGTGCTTACTAATCCAAGTATGACATGATTATCTCGAGACGTCAATTCAATTCAATGTAAATAAATAAATAAAAACATTTTCTTTTGTAAAGAGGAAAAAAAAAAAAAACAGTTTTTCAAGCGGGCATATACATGTGAACAGGTACATGCGCTCGGGAAAGGTCATGGCAGATTTTATTCATATATTTTTCTTAAATAATATTTCTATCCTTTGTTTTAAGGCTAATTAAAATAAATAATCTTATTTTTTTAATAGAATTTATAAAATAAAAAAAATTGGATGTTTGATCCTATTACTTATAAGGCATTTGAAACAATGTGCTATTTCCTTATTAGCCTTTCTCTTCTTTAAGAGAAGTGCTATGTCCATAGCATTTTTACAACACTTTCATAACAAATCATAAGTAGTAAGTTTTTTTTTTTTAATGGAAATAAGTAGTAAGTTGTTATTGGTTTTCATTTGAATCCACAACTTAAATTACTTTTTTACCCACCATAACAACGTACCACTTAAGAATAAATAATCTTATTTTTTTAATATAATTTATAATAAAAAAAAAAAAATTGGATGTTTGATCCTATTACTTATAAGGCATTTGAAACAATATGCTATTTCCTTATTAGCTTTTCTCTTCTTTAAGAGAAGTGTTATGTCCACATCATTTTTATAACACTTTCATAACAAATCATAAATAGTTAGTTTTTTTATTTTTTATTTTTATGAAAATAAGCAATGTTATGAATACCGTTTCGGAACCCGTTTCAGTTTGTCTATTGGAATGGAATATTTCGAAACCGGCCAATTTTGGGTACCGTTTCGGAAACCATTTCGGAATTACTGCTAAAATATATATTTATATATTATTATTGCTCTTATGTAAAATAATGAATTTAATATAGCTTTCTATTAAAATAAAGTGGGATTATTATTTTAAAAAAAATTATTTTATGGTTTTTTTAAATATAAAACTCACATTTGGGTGATTGTACACAAGTAAGCTTCCAAGAAGCTTCCTACTATCTACTTTTTCCCATTTCCCAACCCACCCACGTGACTAGTACACTATAACAGTATAACCTACTAATGCAAATGGCTAGTCTTTCAGTTTCTTCATCATTTCACGTCTGAGCTCCTTTCTCCACTCATTCTCATCTTCTTCATCTCCTTTTTTTTCACAAGTCACGCCATTTTTGCTTCATCAATTCATCTTGCTCTTCAATTTTATTTTCATCTTCTCTGTCACAGTTGAGAGGGTTAGATAGTGAGAGATGATAGAGAGACTAGGAGTTATAGGACGTCGATCAAGTTCAGGAAGGGAAAATAAGAAGCCAAAATCATATTGACCAGAAAATGAATTTCGGCCGAAATTGGCCGGAATTGACCGAAACGTCCGAAACGGGCCGAAATGGGGCGAAATTTAATCCGAGGTGGAATGGAGGGTATTACCATTCCGGTTTACACACCGGCATGAGATATTCTGGCTGTTACGTCCGGAACGGAACGGAATCCATAACAATGGAAATAAGTAGTAAGCTAATATTGGTTTTCATTTAAATCCACAGCTTAAATTACTTTTTTGCCCACCATAACAACGTACTACTTAAGAACAAAAAAAACTAAACAAAATTCTTTAAACTAAACAACATTCCTTATAAATGTGGAGGCAATGAAGCGTGGTGGGGCTGAATGATAGAGTCTTCACCCTCGCTCCGCAAGGTTTTTGTCTTCCCTACATTGCATGATTGAGAAAACTACCTTGCCCCATCCTACCCCTTGGAGCATCATGGGGCCCAGCCCTACCCAAAAAAAATTTACTCACTACAAAAAAATGGGGCAATCCTAGCATTTGCAAAAGCACTGGGATAGCCCCAAAAAGTGCTGGAATAGGCAAAAAATGCCTATCCCGATGCTTTTTTTCCTAGCGCTTGCAACTGCCGCGCAATGATAGTCGATATAGGGTCGTCGGACCTGTACCAGCGCTTTTCAAACCCTGTTCTAGCGCTTTTACTTATGTCAGGACAATCCTGACCAAAAGCTTTGAAAACTTGTACCGGTGGATTTCAAGGCCTATACCGATTTAAAAAATTAAAAAAAAAAAAAAAAAAAAAAACGCCGGGTTAGGTATATCTATACTAGCGGTTTTATAACTGCCCCTATAGGGTATTTACGGAAATATGAATACAACCTATACCAGCACTTTTGAAAGCACTGGCATAGGCAGTACTTATTCCAGCGTTCTCAAAAGTGCTGGTATAGGTCTTTAATGAATATAATTACAAAGGCCTATACCAGCGCTTTTAAACCGCCAAAATAGGCTCTGGCTATGCCAGCGCTTTGAGAACCGCTAGTATAGGGCATAACAGCCTTGCCTACACCCATACCTTATTCAAGCGGTTTTTAAAGCGTTACAATAGGGCCTTTTTTTTTAAAAAAAATTAAAATTTTATAGCACCTGAAATGTACCTACAATACATATTTTATAGCACCTGTAATGAACCACAATTCATATTTTCCAATAGCAAATACAATACCACATTAAACCAACAAACTAAATATATTTTCTTATTGTTAGGACATATGTGATTCATGTTAGAAACATATGTCAACATTTTATGTATTGACTAATTCTTTGACAAAACGCACTTTACTTGTAATTGGGTAGATCTAAGATGTGTTTAATGCTTCAAGAAATAAGGTTTCAAGTTCAACTGTTAAAGCCATGCAAATCTGTCCAAGAATCAAGTGAAGTGTTATTCATTAAAACTCGACAGCTAGTATCTATCAAGGTTTAAAAGCTGCTGAAGCTCGTGGCTCGGCAACTAACTCGATAGATGGCTATCTATCGAGGTTTATGAAACTCAGTTTTTCAGAGCTGGTTTTCATCCAATCCATGAATGTATGTTTGAGATTTCTTCTCTCACAACCCTAAACATATGTAAGGATTATTTTAAGGGCCGTTACAGGTTGCACAATTGCACAAGAGCACAATTTCACAAGTGTGAAGAAAAGTGTGACCGGAAACCTAGTTGCCCTAGTTCATCTTGAAGAAGCTGCTTTGTTTGTACACCGTAGGGTTTTGTGACCAGACAACTTCATGATATATATCGTGTGATGAACAGAAAAACTTTGCAGCCAACATTCTTCTCAAGTTGGTGATCAAGTTGCGTACTGAGATCTGCACATCTTTTGGGTAGTCATGTACTAGGAGCCGTGCAATACAAGGAGAGATTGTCACTACAGAATAAGTCCAATTGGGTATTGGGATAAGGGTTCAACTATATGTTGGTATAAAGTACTAGGATTCCTTTACTTGTAACCGCTTGTTTTGATAATAGTTGATTCTCGGAAGTGGTGACCTTAAAATCACCTGGTGGGGTTTTTGCCAAGGAGGTTTTCCCCATTGGTAAACAAATCATCGTGTCAATTAATTTTCGCTGCATATTTAGTTATTTGGTGATTTGTTTGTGCTACCACGCACTTTGCATGTTAATTGGATTAATTAATTAACTTGGCTAATTAATCAATTAATTTATCACAAGTAGTCAATACATTCTTGGCCTATCAAGTGGTATCAGAGCAGACACACTCTAATTAGGTTTTAATCTTTTCTGTGTGATCCATTGACCTCTGTTTGTCATGGATAGAGGACAGTTACTCATTATATCTCATTTATTTGATGGTACTAACTATACATACTAGAAAGTACACATGAGAGCTTTTTTGCAGTCATTAGATGAGAAAGTGTGGCAAGCTGTGGAGATAGCCTGGACCAAGCCAAAGGAAGCGCCGGCCGACTGGATTGATGCAAAGATCAAGGCGGCAAACTTCAATAGCAGGGCATTGAATGTTTTATTCAGTGCAGTCACAAATGAGGAGTTCAAGAAGATATCCTCCACTGAAACTGCAAAGGAGGCGTGGACCATTCTCCAGACAACCTATGAGGGAACCAAGGCTATCAAGGATTCAAAATTTCAAGGCTCACTACTAGCTTCGAAGAAATTAAGATGGAGGAGGATGAGTCATTCGATGAGTTCTATGCCAGGCTTAAGGACATAGTGAACTCAGCTTTCAATCTTAGGAAAACCATTCTCGAATCCAAAATTATGAGAAAAGTGCTCAAATCTCTGCCTGAGAGATTTCATGCCAAGATCACCTTTATTGAGGAATCAAAGGATATTGACAAGATTCCTTTGACAGAGCTCATTGGAAATTTGCATACCTATGAGTTGGGTTTGTCTAGGATTGGCAAGTCAAGCAAAGGTAAGAGCATGGCATTGAAGGCCAAGAGCAGTGACATTGATGAATCTTCTGATGATGAAGATTCTAAAATGAAGTCCTACATCACCTAACAGTTCAAGAAATTCATGAAAAATGTGAATGCAAAGGGCTTCGACAAGGACCATAGGCAATCAAGTTCTTCTTAGTCTAAAAGCCAAGACAAAGGGAAGAAGGATGCTAGGGATGGCGGTTAGTACACTGTTCCTTCAGGATCTAAGTGTTTCGGGTGTCAAGGCTTTGGTCACATGAAACAAGAGTGCTTTACCTATCTCAAGTCCATTGGGAAAAGCAAGGCACTTGCTGCAACTTTAAGCGACACCAAACTTGAGGATGATTCTAAAAATGAGGATGACGAAATCCTAAATGCCTTCACCGCCACTGTCAATCCTACTGAAGGGATTGTAGAAGATGTGGATGAAGAAGAAAACTTGGTGGAGTCAAAATTTGAGAAGATGGATGAACAAGATGACATCCACACTACCTATGCAAAGTTATATAAGGTCTTGGAAAAACATGAGAAGCTGTATAGGTTGGCCATCAAGAAGCTCAATGATGTGGAGCTTGAACGAGAACAACTCTCCACAAAGTTTGATGACGCAAATCAGACTATTGGAGCATTGAGATTTGAGAACAATTTCTTGGCTAAGAAGATCAAGAAGCTTGAGGCGGAACTGTTCCAAGTTAGAACTCAGTTGGAGAGGACCTCAAGTGCAAAGCTTGATGAGATGCTCAGTATGTAGAAATCTGCCTTCGATCGAACCGGTTTAGGGTATGATTTTTCTTCTCCTAATATTGCTTCTTCTAGTACTACTGTTTTTGTTTCTCCTGCTAATAATATTGAATCTGAGAATAATGATGCTAGAAATGTGATAGCTAGTGAGAACATAGACAAGGATAAATCTATCTTAGGAGCACCCCCTAATCTTGCTAAGAAAGAAACCAAAAATCCTAGGGCTAAGAAGAGTAATGCTCAAAAGTTTAAAGTGAAGAAGCAGCATCTCTGTTATCATTGTGGAGCAGCTGGACACACTCGACCAAATTGCTACAAGTGGTAAGCCACTAAGCAGAGCAACAGCATGGTCTTAGTAGGAAACCTGAGTTAGTTTCCATCCTCCCCTGCTTCTCTTGGAAATCTCCTCAAGTCCTTCATGTTCCTTATGAACTTGAATGGTTGCAATTCTTCCCCATCTCGGCCGGTTCAAGGGTTCGCCAAAAGGAATGCTCTTCCAAGGTGTGGAAGGAAAAAGGCTCTAAGTGATTCAGCCACTTATCTCTCTCTCCCTCTTTTTGTTGTGTTCGCATTACTTGTGTGTTTTGTTTTGTTTTCTTATTTTGAGACAATCTAGTTTTTATACATTGCTTTATTTGACATGTTTTTGTTTGGTTGTTTTTCAGTTTTGTTTTATTTTTTTTTTCATTCATAAAAATAAAATAAAAAATTGAAAAATCAGAAAAAAAAAAAAAAAAACAGTGTGTTTGTGTACATTGGTACTTGTGTACCTTGAATGGTCAATGAAACAAAGTTTTCTAAACTTTGTATCTCTTGTAGTTTAGATGAGCATCTCTATGCACAACTAAGCAAGTGAGCTTTGTGGTTCGTGTTTGTGATGAGTAAGATTAAGTTATCTCTTGTACTTAACACTTGTATCACTCTTTTTGATGGGAATGACTAAAAAATCTTAAGAGAAAGGCATAAATAACCATCTCAACATTGTTATCCGCCAAGCATGAAATGACATCGGTATGCTTCGACGTAGCAAAAGTGCAATGTCAAAAAGCTTAACATATTTGGTTATTTCTTTTCTCTCTCTTATATGCCCGTGCATGATATGCTTAATAAAAGAAAAATATGCAAAGAAAGATAAAAGAAAAAAGATCAAAATGCTTTATATATGATTGCAAGCATGTATTCTAGGAGATGTGGGAGTTATAGGATGTACCTCGAAAGTGATAGTCCCCATCAAATAGTTATGATAGTTATGATAGTCCCCATCAAATAGTTATGCAATCTTACGATGTTTTTACATACAACACGCAATATTCTATGCTACTTTTGATACATGTGTAGGTACAAGAAAGGAGAGTAACTGAATTTATTATATGCTTGATCATTATCACTCCACAATTGTGGTTATATACAATTATAATCAATTCCAATCCTCTAATCTGTAACTACCAACTGACTTAACTACCTCTAACAACCTTATTAACTAATTCTTACTACCAACTCACTTACTCACTTATACCTTGCACCTGCAATGCACGTGGCTAAGCAAAGCACAACTACATGTATACTTAATTACAACAACAGGCACACCTTATCACACTACTATGCACAGCACACACCTTAAGCACAGCACACACACACAGTATCTTAACATGGTTCTTCTCCAACACCTTCGTGTGTAGTTTCTCTTCCACTTTTATTGTGGGTCCTTTCCCAACTATGTTTGGGATTTCCAATCTCACCATCTACCCAATTCGATCCTCAATCCTCATACCCATCCTATCCCTCTACTTCCATAAGGGTTGGGATTTCTCATCTCACCATCTCCCCAATTCTGTCCTCAATCACCATCTTCCATCGTATCTCATACCCATCTTATTTCCCAATCCTCATACCTATCTCCCTAATCCTGTCCTCAATCCTCATACCCATCCTAGTCCTTTTGGTGTGGATATCACAGATCCTTTTTTTTTGGCTTATATCATGAGTTTTAGCACTAGTGAGAGATTAACACTGTTCTTTATGGTTCCATAGCAAGGCGTTGTGTCGCTTCCTATTTGGGTCAATAACCCTAGTTTTAGCCTCGTTGACTAGCATCAAACTTGAATCTCAATAAGTGCCCTGTTTTGTTCTTTTTTCAATGTTTTAAGTTCGTAGCCTGTGATTTGTTAAGGTTCAAACTTGTGTTTTTTTTTTCTGTATTTAATAATAATTAGGACTTCAAAATTTGTGACTTTGGTATATTGAGTGTAAGAACTTTTGGTCTTTTGTTGTGGGTGTTTTGCTGTGGAGTTGGATATTTCCATATCATGGAACTGCCATGGCTAGGTTCAGGCTTCAACAATGTGATCTCTACGAGCCCTTAATTCACCATGAGGCTCATTGCTTGGAACTGTTAGGGTGCCAATAGAGCCCGAACAATGAAGACCCTAAAGGGTCTCGTTCGTGGCATTTGTCCGGATATTTTGTTCTTATCAGAAACCAAGATCAAATCTCCAAAATTAGGAAAAATTAAAAACAAGCTAGAGTATGAAAACTTATTTCGTGTAGACCCAGTTGGGAAAGCAGGAGGTTTGGCATTAATGTAAAGGGATGAGGTAGAACTAGAAGTGGTGTTCTCAAATAAGAATGTAATTGCATCTTGTCTATCTTGATCTGCCAGAAGACCCATAAATGTTGTTAGCCATTTATAGGCCTCCAAGTAGAGTCAAAAGGAAACAATTTTGGGAGTTAATGGAGAATATGGTGGCTTCTTACAAAGGGCCATGGGTGATCACAAGCGATCTGAATTGTATAAAAGGTAAAGGGGAAAAGAAGGGTGGAGCTCCCATTACTGTGGGTTCAATTAACTATCTCAGAGATTATTTTGTAGAACATAGGGGTCATAGATTTGGGCTGCAAAGGTCCATCATTTACTTGGTCGAACAAAAGAGAAGGTTGGACAAACATTAGGGAGAGATTGGATAGATGTTTATGTGACCAAATTTGGCAAATTAAGCATCCCAAAGTAGGTGTCAAGCGCCTTTGTCTTGCTAGATCGGATCACAATCCCATCTTGCTTGATACTCATATGAAAGAATCATAGCTTATTCACCTATTTAGATTTAAGGCTATATGGACAAGAGATAAGTTCAGCAGTGAGGTTGTTCATAATGCATGGCAAATAGAAGTGAAGGGATTCCATAGTTACAAATTAGCCAAGAAGCAGGATGCTACCAAGAGAGAGATAAGGTGGTGGAACAAAACCAGCTTTGGTCACATTCAAGAAAGAATCAAGACTCTTGAAAATAGACTAGCAGAAATCAAAAATGTTGACCCTTCCAAGGAGAACTTGGAGATGGAAGTTGCTTTAAACTTCAAGCTTGAAAGGTGGCAAACTAGAAATGAAATTAAGTGGAATAAAAAATCGAGAGAGCTTTGGATCAGAGTAGGAGATAGAAACACGAAATTTTTTCAACTATCCACCCTCAAAAGAAGGAGAAGAAATAATATTTTCGAGATCAAGCTTGAAGATGGAATATGGATAAATAATATGGAATCTATATGGGGTAAAAATTCGAGGCCCAAAGGGTGATTGGGCTTGGATCAAGGCCCACCACAGTTAATTTGTAGAGATGGGTTTTTCAGACCAACACTTGGACTCCTAAATGGTAGATTTTGATCAAGGATAAAGAAAAAGACAATTGAATTGGGTTTAAGCTGGTTTCTTAAGGATAATACTTTTGATTTATCTTTCTCGGAATGATCGAGGAATCTTTTACACTTGATAGATTGCAAAGATAAGTACTTTCTCTCTCTGATGTTAGGGATCCAATCTCTGTTCTTGGGGGTCCCTTCTCTTTTATAGTGCTCCTATTTCAATCCTGGTCCTCCACATGGAAAGTTGTTAATCTTCCTCCAGGATACTTGTTCTATCCTTCCTTTTGAGGTCATGCTGAGTAGGTTACAGGCTGTGTTGGCATTATTCAAGTATCATTCAACCATTAATGCAGCAAGCATGGTTGGTGCAGTGCATTCAATGCGAATGTGATGGATGCTTTTCTAGGAAGTTTCCTTCATCCTTATCCACATTGGCCACTATTTTCTTCCTCGGATTGTATGCACTGACCTTATGTAGTCTTTGTGTAATACCCCACATATGTTTATTTGAAGTTATTATTAATTTTTATTTTAAATATAATTATTGGGCCATAGGTATTATTTTATTGATAACTACAACCCGCTACCTCACTAAGCCCACATCTCTAATACAAACTATAAGGTAGAGGAAGAGATAGTCAGGTTTTATCAAAGAGACTAAGAGGTGTTTTCCTTGGAGTTAGAGCACATACAATTGCAAAGGCAATCAGATTGTTCAAGGTATGATTTCTCACCATTAGAAACAAAGAACTAAAAGTTTATAAGGTTATCTTGGAAATCAGTAGTGATGCTAGATTGTTCAAAAGTTGGATTTTGGTCCTAAAATTCTGTTTATATTTTTACGGATAGATATTGCCGCTGTGTATCTATGAACAAAAGCATGACAATTTCGTTTTCATTAGGATGTATAAATAAATAAATAAATATATATATACATATATATATATAATCATAGATTGAGCCACTGAATTTCAAGAAATCGGTGATGTTGGCTTAAGCCTTTTTTCAGATTTGAACATATAAAAAATATATATAATTCTAGTTGGGCCACCGTGTGTAATCCATGAACTAAGTCATGGATCAAGACATTATTTCATGGAGATGGCCTTCACGTGTTCATCAGTGTTATATAATTAAATCCTAGGTTGCCCACTATGTGTGTCTCTAGAACAAGCCATGGATTACAAATCTCTATTTAGGTATATGGCTCTTGCATTTTCATTGGGGTTTTATATTAAATCCTAAGTCAATGATATTTTTGGCTGCTGCCTTCCTTATGGCAATATGAGTTTCGATTAATGCAAGGGAATATTATTGGGTAGAGCATCATTGGTTAGAGAAACTTTAGCTTAGTGTTAAAAGTATTATTAGTTTAGCAAAGTATAATCTTAGTGAGTCCATTTGCATAGTTCTATAAGTTTTATATTTTGTAGAAGATATTAAGTATTCTTCCATGATTGATTATAGGTCCTATTTAAGAGTATTTTGAGACTATTTTGGAGGGTGTTTCAGCTGGACTTTCAGAGTGATTCAAGTGCTGTAAGTAATTATGCATAATATGCACAAGTTTTGTTCTTTAGGTTCTTAGAAGTTAAATGTTATCAAAAGTTATAATTTTTTTTTTTAGCTTACGTTTTAAAATTTTATCAAAAAGCATTTTTACACTATTGAAAGAAAAATTTTAATTGGCTTTTAAATAATGTTTTAAGAGAAATTTCGAATTTTAAATAACGTTTTGAATGTCCAAATCCCATTTAAAAGATGATTTTTAAACTAAACTATTTTCCGAAAATAATTGAGTTTCAAATTAAGTTTTCTAAAAAGATTCTTGTTCTTTAAATTTGTTTCAAACCAAGTGATTTCGAAGTCATATTCTTGTTTTTCAAACGGTAGCTAAGACGTTTCTTTTAGCAAATTAGATTTTCAAACTTACTCAAGAATTTTAAAAAAATTTATATAAACTCTTCAGTTCCTATTCGTTCCCTAAGAGAGTCAAGCATCTTTTGATTTATGTTTTAATTTGATACTGTGTTATTCGATATGCTTTTATTGTTGGAATAATTGTTAATATTGAGAAAATTATTTTATGTTGTATAAACCTTTTTTTTTTTTTTTGAGATATGTGGCTCAAAATGAGTGTTTTTAGAATTGATCAGATATATGTGTAAATCCACTCATAGGATTGTATGTGAGAATATGTGTTGACCCCTCACCAGCAGGGGTTAGATGTTGGTATTCGCTCACAGGATTGTATGTGAGAATATGTGATGTGTATATGTGACACTGTGCTCTGATAAATTAATTGTATGTGTTTTCGAAAGACTTTAAGATTTGATTATATGTGTATTAAGTGATTCTTTACATGTTTGGAAAACTATATTGGATATTTTGAGTGAAATTGTGAAATCAAACTCATGCTTTGCTTGACTCTATTCCATTGTGTATTCTGTATAATTACTTACTAGATGTGTGGCTCACCCCCATCAATTACTATTTTCAGATTAATATGTAGTTGGGAATATAGAACCCTTGGATCGCTTTGTAAGGTGCAAGGTAGAGCATGGAAGTTGTAGGCGACTTCAGTATTACTTGAAGACTCATAGAAATTTTAGTTACCTTTGTTTTGTAATTCATGTTTTATATAGTGGAGATTATTTCCAATTTGTGGAGTTTTGAAAAGATTATTAGTTTTTTTTTTTTCCGCTTAGACTTCACAATATTTTGGAGATTATTATAAATTTTGGATTTTAGTCATTGTAAGAGATTTATCAGTAGCATTGTTTATTTGGAGTTTTATTGAACTATGTTTAAATAAATTATGTTTATTGAGCTAGGTAAGGTTAGCAAGTCAGTCATGCATCTAAATTCATGTTCCATGGACTTGGGTCGTGACACTTCGTCTTACTATCTTTGTGCGGTCCTTGTCTGAGTGCCTTCTTTGGACTAAATGAATCTTCAGTCAAAAGCTCCTCTCTCAATCCACTTGGGCATGCTTAGGTAAAGTAAGTTGGTAATTGGGCCTTCATACTCAGATCGGGCCCAAAAGTGCCAATTCTATTGGCCTCCCACAGAATCCATCCATTAGTACTTCAAAGAAAAATTCTATTCAATTTACCAATCATCCAATCCTTGCATCCCACTTCCTTTGAAGATCTTATCCAACCTTGTGTTTCAAAGGAAGAATGAAAGGCCTTGTGAGGTTCCTTCCAGTGAGGAAATCAGAAAAGTTATCTTCGAAATGAATTTTCTTAAGGTTTTCGGACCTAATGGCCTTCTAGGGTTCTTTTACAAACATTATTAGGATACTGTTAGGGAACAAGTGATTCTAGCAATGCAAAGTTTTTTTTTTCCGAAATGGGCGACTTTTAAAAGAATTTAATCAGAAGTTCATATCTCTTACTCCTAAAGTAAAAGGGGCTCACAACTTCAAACAATTCTTACCAATAATTTTATGCAATTTTGCTATAAAATCATCTATAAGATCATTGTTAAGAGGCTTAGACTACTTCTAAATATAATGATAGATGAATCACATGTGGCCTTTGTGCCAAATAGAAGCATTACAGAAAATGTGGTTTTGACTCAAGAAGTAGTTCACAACTTCAAAACAACTAAGAGGAAAAAAGGTTAGGTAGGAATTAAGTTGGACATCATGAAAGCATATGACAGGATGGAATTGAGTTTTTTGGTGGTTGTTAAGGCTTTCAGCTTAAACAAAAGATTTACCAATCTTATTAATCAATGCTTTAGTACAGTGCATTTCACCATCCTTCTCAATGGAGGTTAGTCAGAATGTTTTACCCCATCTAGATGGCTCATGCAAGGGGACCCCCTCTCCCCCTATTTTTTATTTTAGGAAGTGAAGTCTTGATACGGCTTATTAACAAGGAAGTTAGTGAGGGAAGATTAAAAGGTGTTAAGGTAGTAACTACCGCCCTTCACATTTCGAAGTTTTGCTTTGTAGATTGTTGGGAAATTTAGACACCGGTTGATAGAATTAACAAGTTTTAAACCCAAGTTATTAATTAGATATATTATGAATAATCCTTGGCTAAACAAACAAATATCAAAATCATGTCAAAATTATGCACAACAGTATAGTAAATAAGACAAGATATGATGACTTAGTAAAACCAATGAAACAAACTAGTTTCACAGTAAAAAAAACCTAGGGGGAAACCTTCCCAAAAAGCAATCCACTATAATTAAAAAAACCTGAGGGGAAACCTTCCTAAAAAGCAATCTATTATAATAAAGAGAAGTTTCAGATCTAGTACAAAGCCTTTGACCCTAAACTCTACAAACCCAATAGATGAACTTACAGCAGAAACCTTCTATCATTTCAGAACCTCTAAACTCTTCAATATATGAACGCTCCACCCACAATCACAATTGGAACCTCCAACCAACTTCAAGAACCTCTTGAAGGTTTTCCTAACAATAGTAAGTCTATGGCAGTTGCTATGACTTCAGTTTCTTCACCAATGGAATCTTCAGGTCTACTTTGAAACTCTTTAGTTTGGTGAAATAGAGAAAACTTTGTTACAAAACCCTAGTTGCATAAACAGAGTATTTCTCTCTCTCTAAAAAACCTTCTAATAAATGGCTTATGTCCTTTATATATCGGTTCAAATGGATCTTCATTCGGGCTTCAAACGAATGAGTTATGGACTTTTTCACGTTGCTGATTTTTGCTGATCCGCGAAGCTCAATAGATCAAGCTGCTATCGAGCTTCTATCGAGAACAAAATCTTGATAGATCGAGCTTCTATCAAGGAGATTAAGTTTCTAGCTTCTATCGAGCTACTATCGAGGTATATGCTGAAAATATGTTTTTCTTGAGTTTTCTTGAGCAAACTTTATGTCTTTAACTTGGTCTTTAATTACAATTTTAAGACACATCAAAACTCAATAAAAGACACATAATTTGGTATTGTTGACGATACCAAAACACATGACCTTAACATAGATAATGTGCTTTTGCTATGCAATGTAGGAATGGATGAATTATCAATTCCCCAAAAATGTCTTAATAAATATTGTGAATGGTTTGGTTAAGGAATTAGTGTGGAAAAATATAGGGTTTTCCCATTAAAAGGGGGTCTTTCAACAATTCCTAAATCAAGTTAGGAGTCGGTGGGGACTCAAAAAGCTATCCCATTTGGGGACTCAAGGCAACTTGTTTGGTTTAGTTTTTATTCTCAATTCTCATCACTCATTTCCCAAAAATCTGAGTTAGGGTGATGAAAACTGAAAACACATTTGAGATGTTTTCAAGTGACAGAAAACTGAGTTCAATGGAAAATTTGTAAAAAAATAAAGGCGTAGGGACCCATATTTATGACTAGTCTTTATCAAGTCAGGCTTTACTTTATTATATCTCTCTCTCTAGTCTCTCACACAAGCCAAAAGTGCTATTCTCTTTCATCTCCACTTATTCCTTTTCTATCTTCTTTCTTATTCGTTAACACCCACAAGCCTTCCCATCCCAGAATTTTCTTTCTTCTTCTTACTCTAATTTATTTCTTCTTCTTTTTTTCTTCTTCTTTTTTTCTTCTTTCCTCTTCACCTTTCTCATCCCAAATTTTTTTCTTCTTCTTTCTTCTTTTCCTTTCTCATCCCAAATTAAAGATCCATTTCTTGGTGGGTTTATGGGTTGAGATCGGTGGGTTTATGTGTTGTTTATGGTGGAGTGGGGTTTGTGGGTTGAGATTGGTGTGGTTATGGGTTGTATATGGTGGCGTACTCCTTGGTGGTTGTTGGGTTTTTGTGGCAGTAGTTGTTAGTTTCGTGAGTTAATGGTGGTGAGTTAGTGTGGCGGTTGGGTTGAATGGTAGTGGTAGGAAGCCAACGGCTAGTTCGATTGGAGAGAGAGGGTGGTGGTTGGAAAGAGGCAGAAAATTATGAAGACAAAGAGGAGTGAGAGTTTTAGAGGAAAGTGAAGAAGTAAAAGAGAAATGAAAGGAAAAGGAGAGATAAAACATACGCGAGAAAGAAGAATACTGTTCTGACAAGGACAATGTGTGGGCTCCACCCAGGCATAAAAAAATTGACTTTAAAAAGTGAGATATCACCCGAAAACTTGAACCAAACAAAAGTTGAACTAAGTTAAGGGAAAAGTAGATTATGAGATATGAGTTTGAGTATTTGAGTAATAACAAATGAGAAATGAGAACTGAGAACTGAGTTTTGAGATATCTTCAAACCAAAGAGGCCCTAAATGTTTAGGAGTGCCCCTCTTCCTTTCCAATAATAGAAGTAAAGATCTAGCCCCAACAAAAGAAAGGATGGAGAACAAACTATCAAGTTGGAAAAGTAAGAACGTCTCTTAGGCTGGCAAAGCCTCCATTATCAAATTGATAGCGCAAGCAGTCCTCACTTATGCCATGTCCACAATTCAATTCCTAAAAGCTTGTGTTAAAATGGATGTAGTTGTTAGACATTTTTGGTAGAAGCCTAAGACTGAGGGAAGCCATTTCTTCACTCCTTTTGCTTTGGTTGTCTATTTGCTAGCCCTAAAAGGATGGTGGGCTTGGATTTTGATCCTTATGAGAATTCAACCAAGCACTCTTATCCAAATTGTCTTGGTGGATTCTATCCAACAAGAATTTCTCATGTATTAAACTTCTGAGAGCAAAATACAAGGTTAGAGGTAGTTGGCTCTATCACTCTTTCTCTAGAAAAAGTTTCCCGATGTGGAGAAGTTTAGAAGGAACAAAGCACCTCATCTCTAAAGGTGCTTGCTTGCAAGTAGGAAGTGGAAACTTCATTAGAATTTGGGAGGACCCTTCGGTGCCTGACTTTCCTTCTTTCATACCAAAGCCTAAAGAGGGTGTTGATACAGGGCATGTTCTCTTAGTCTTCCAACTCATATGCAACAATGATTTTGTTTGGGATACGCAAAAGCTCAACTCTTAGGAGGTAATTTGTAGAGTGGCATGAGTTTGCCACATTATGTCGTTAGTTAGCAGGAACAAGGAAGAATTTCAGAGAATAACATCTTGAGCCTTCGAGGCTCGAGTTCAGTGAAGAAATCGAGCCTCAAAGTCTCGAGTTCTGATTGCTGACATGAAGATATTTTTTCCACACGGAACTCGAGTCTTAAAGACTTGAGTTCCATAGAAGAAGAAGATGAATATGAAGAACACGATGAAGATCTGAAGAAATTGAAGAAGAAAAGAAGACAAAGAGAAGAACCCACAGAGGAAGAAGAAGAACAGTCCACACGAGAATAGAAAGAACATGATAAAGATCTAGAGAAATTGAAGAAAGAACATGATGAAGAAAGGAACCCATGGAAGAAGAACCAAGAAGAACAAAGGAGCAAGTGAACACGGGAAATTGAGTTTTAAATACTCGATTTCCACATCGATTTTTTTCCACATCAGATTGCCATAACATATAATTCAAGTTTTAAAAACTTGAATTCTCGAGATACTAGTTTACTATATAGTTTTACAAACATGGCAACTAACTAAAATATTTCAAAAATAATGTTAAATGCAAAAAAAAAAAAAAAAAATCCAACTCTTAGTCTCAGCTAAAGTTAGAATCCCCCTCACCCAATTTGTTGAAGATGATGTTTGGACTTGGGCCCTTTCTTCCTTGAGTTCTATCACAATAAAGTCAGCTTATTGGCTTAGTCGTAGTGCTTCTCGACTTCCCAACCAATACCAATTAAGGGGTTAGATATGAAAAAAAAAAAATTCATGAAAGATACGAAACACATCTTTGGAGAAATGCGGCGAATTGCCTACTCACTAGAGGTAAAATTAGTAGATGTTTAGATTTGCCAGACAGGTCTTGCCCCATCTACTTTAGGGAATTCGAAACAGTAGTGCACTTGGAGGATCAGGGGAGATAAGTTCAACTTCCAAAGTAATGATCAATATATTGGATTCCTTCTGAACCCCCTTTAGAGCCTTGCTAGTAGATATGAGATCCTATTGTTTGGAGCCATTCTTTGTGAAAAAATCTAGCGTGTTAGGAATAGAGTGATTTTTTGTTGCAAGTGAATTATCAAGTGCAAAAATTAAAGATTTTAAATCTAATTAAATTTTAAATCATATATATATATATATATATATATATATATATATATATATGATTTAAAAAAGATGTAAGCTTCCTGTTTAATTTAAACCTCTTCAGAAAAAAAAAAAATATATATATATATATATATAATTTAAACCGTGTAATTGTGATTGTTTTTAATCATTCCATTGTATATGCACTTACACACTAGCTTATATATATTAATAGCCAAAGCTCAGAACAAATCTAATTAGATTTTAATTAGATTCTCAATTTTGCACCACTTGTTCTATTTATTTTTTAATTTTGTGTCAAATGAATTATTGAGTGTAAAAATCAAAGAGTCCAAATTCAATTATATTCTAAATTGGATTTCAATTGGAGTCCAATTTTTCGCCACGTGTTCATCTAAGTTTTTAATTTTTATGACAAGTGAATTATTGAGTGAAAAAATCAAAGAGTTTAAAACTAATTAAATTCTAAATTTTATATATATATATATATATATATATATATATATAAAATATGAGAAACCATTACATATTTTAAAAATGTATGGTTTAAAAGAAGTGTAAGCTAATACCATATATAATTTGAACCTCTTTTAAAAAAAATATAATTTGAATTGTATAATTGTGATTATTTTTAATTGTACTATGCACAGGGCTACACACTAGTCTATATCTATATCTATATATATCTAAAAGCCGAAACGTAACATTTATTGTTGTTACGCTCCAGTTGAGCTACCTCAGCGTCTACGTCATTATCTTTTTTCTTTTCAATTTTGCTATAATTATTTTTAACATTTATTTTTTTTAATATTAACATTTCTCCAACCTTTCTCTCTTCTTTACCTTTTCATCCCTCCACTACCGTCTGCATTAATATCATTCTTACTCTTTCCCTTCGTCTTCCTCTATTTTTATCTTTTCTTACTCACACCCTCTTACTATAAATTTGTTACTATCTCTTCTATTTTATGCATAGTTTTCCCTTACAATAAAAAGTCTCTCTCTCTCTCTCTCTCTCTCTCTCTCTCTCTCTCTCAATTTTTTGGTGGATTTTTTATTTTTTATTTTTCTTGCATTTCTGCTTTAGGTTAATAATTTTTTTATATTCTTTAAAACTCTATTTTGGGTTAATCCAATTTAGTTTAGCTTTTTAAATTGTTCTTCTTCTTTTTTTTTTTCTTTTTTTTCTCTTTGATGGTTAAATGTCATCCTATTGTATTATAAAGAATTAAATATAACATATAAAAATTTAATATTATTCTATTACATAGCATGATTTGGATAATTTGATATTTATTTTATTACATAGCATGATTTTTTTATAGTGCTTAATTTAGATATTAAATTACGAGACTTTACTAATTTTTGTTTATTTTTAATCCTTTGTGGTGGACAAAGCATTCTTAATAGTTGTATTAGAAGTACTCTATGATGTCATTTATTTAGAGAAAAGCAAAAGAGCCAAACGAAAATAATCGAATGGGTGACAAATTTTAGCTTTTACAATTATTATTATTATTATTATTATTATTATTATTATTATTATTATTATTATTATTGTAAGTGCACAATTGCACCTGGACCCAATGACAATCACGGACTCAGACCCAATGAGCCTTCAACAATATAAATTTCTAGAGTGTGGGCTTGAAACCCAGGTTAGAAGTATTGGGGATTTGATAACAATTCCAAAGCTAAAAACATTTATTAACAACAAACAATTATTGCGAATAAATCTCCTCGGACGTAAGCCAAGAACTCCTTTTCTATTATTTCTCTTTTCTTTCTTTCTTTTTTTTTTGTTCAAAAAGGAGATCCCCCACTATTGTTCTAAGTTCCCCTTTAAATACTCTTCTTCCTGATACTTTGTCTACGTGTTGTTCTCACCCCCTTCCCCTAGATGTTTTTCTCCTTAGTGCCTCTGGATAGTGACCAGAAGTTTCCTTTCCACTGTTCAGGGGTCACTTCCCCATTAATGCGGCCAGGGAGGTAGGTGCAGAGTCTTTAATGCGGAAGTGACAACCTTTATCTTTGGTATTTCTCAAATATCGGTGCCTCTAGGATATTCAAGGATTCACCCCTTTTAACCATTGGTCTTCACCGAGTCGTCCCTTAACCTTTATAATGAAGTCCCTGGTTCTCCCATATCCGTCCGAGGAGAAAATCATCCCTCGGAAGAATCCTCGGATCCTCGGCGTATGGGCCGACCCGTAGTACTAACAAAATCTTAACCCAGGAGTAGGTTGGCCCTCCTTAGCATGGCCCAAAGGCCCATATACTCACCGGGGTCGTTTCACTCCCCACAATTATATAACAATGCATATATAGAAATTTAATTCTTAGATTTTGCTAATAATTTTTTATTTGATAATATGTTTTGGGTGGACGAAGTTACAATTTCTGCAAAGAAACTAACTTTAATAGATTATCAACAGCAGATTGTTTTCCTAACTGGTCCAATTAATCATTGTTAAGTTTTATTAATTTTTTTAGTTATGTTTTTTGGTATTTTGGATTGTAAGCAGAGAAAATAAGGTTTGAGAAAGTTTGTTCAAAACTAAAAGAATAATTTCCAAATTATATATTCTTTTTAATACTTCACAAAATTCTATAAATAATTTATATTAAAAATGAATATTTTCATTAACTTGCTTTTTGAATTTATGAAAAAATTGTATTATTTTCATTTTGGTATGACAAAATGTATATTTATGATTTATGATTGTTCCTATATTACATTTATAACTGTTTCTATAATAAATAAAAATATGATTATGAAATACATAACTCTTTATTAAAATATTTTAAATTTTTTTAAAAATTAATAAAACCACCAAAAAAATAATTATCTCGCGCAACGCGCGAGCTCGTAGCTAGTATTTATTAAAAGCCAAAACTCAGAGAAAATCAAATTATAATTTAAATTTAATTTCAATTGGAGTCTAATTGTATAACATGTATCCCATTTAATTTTTAATTTTTGTGCTATGTGAATTAGTGAGTGTAAATATCAAATAATCCAAATCCAATTAGATTTTAAATTGGATTTTAATCGGAGTCTAATTTTGCGCCACATATTCATCTAATTTTTTTAATTTTTGTGATAAGTGAATTATAAGATGCAAAAACAGATGAGTCTAAATCCAATTGAATTCTAAATTATACACACACACGTGTGTGTGTATATATATATATGTAGGCAAAGCTCAAAGAAAATATAATTAAAATTTGAAATTAGAATCCAGTTTTGTTCCATGTGTCTAAATTTATGTAAGAACCACGCCATAATTATTCACTTAAATTTGTATTATGTGTCCACTTAAATTTTTTAATCTTTGTACCAAGTGAGTTAATGAGTACAAGATACTAAGAATCTAATATTAATGAACTATAAAATATTTAAAAAATAATCAATCACATATATTAAATAAAAATCAGTAGACAACAAAGATTGTCACACGTTCTATTTTATTAAAAAATAGAAAAAAAATAATGATCATAAGTAGTATTAAATTTAAGTAAGAAATTTAATATGTGACTAATTATGTTTACTTTAAAAATATATATAATTTGACTAATTATTTAGATTTTTATGATAAAAATGGTGTTTAATTTTAAATGTATCTATATGTATGCATATGCTATCTACTATTTTTTTAAAATAATTTGACTAATTATTTATATTTTTATAATAAAAATTGTATTTAATTTTAAATACATCCATGCATTTACATGGGTTACATGCTAGTATATATAAAATGAGAAACTATTATATATTTTAAAAATCTATAATTTAAAAAATCTGTAAATTAATACAATGTATAATTTCAACATTTTTTTAAAAAATGTATAATTTGAACCGTATAAATGTTATTGTTTTTAATTATACCTATATACAATAGTACAAAATTGTATAAAATAGAACGGAGAGGCACAGGAAATCATTCACACGCCTCATTCGAAACTTGGATATCTAGATAAGATCACCTGACTACACTCGACAAAAGGCATATATTAGATAAGAAAAGGATACAGATTACTAGTCCAAGAGTGAGATCCAACTTCCAAGCATGCAAGTGAACAGAACGCCTTTGTCCTTGAACAGAAGGATGTGCAAGGTCTTCAGAAATTCAACATCCCATAAAGAGTCCTCTTTTATTTTATTTTTTGGTTGGGGGAAGCATTAACATTGCACGTTTTACCCGTCAAAACAAAGCTAGCTCAAAAGTCAAATCACCAGAGACACTAGTTGAACGATGTGTGGAGAAGAGCATGAAAACCTTGACCACCTCTTTCTCCTGTGTCCTTTCACGTGATCTGTATGATTCGCATCAACCCAAGGACTGAGAACTGAACTCTTGCGACCCCCCATCAGATGAAAGCAGTCGAAATTACACCTCAGCAGCCCCCCATGATAAAGAAAGTATGACAAAGCAATGTGCACTTATATGTAGGAATATTTGGAAGATGTTTAACCTTCGAACACCTACTTAACAGGTCAGTTCAGGGAAAGTATGAACTTGGATCCTTTGCTCAATGCAAATCTTGGCAGGTTACTATTACTATTGAGAACATTTCTTTTTGATAATTCAATAGTTACAATGATAGAGGATTTGAACCCTGGATGCCTTGAAAATGCCAAGAGTTGCTAACCAGTTGAGTTACAAGGCTTTCAGCTATTATTGAGAACAATTCTTGTACCCAACAAGCTAACTGGAATCACACAGATCTGAGGACCTAAGCACTCTAAATCTTATGTTCATGCACGTATACTTCAGAGTCACCCTGCCATTTGTGTGTTCAAACTTTAAAACAAGAACCACATCAGGAATAAAAAGGCTTGTACTAGATAAGGTGTATGCTTCTAGAAAACTCCAAGACCTAGAGAGACCTTAGAGTTTAGAGAAGTTTCTTTGTTCATGTTGTTCTTTGCTTTACTGTTGAGCTCTTATTTTTGTGGTTTTTATACTGTGTTGTCCTTTTTTGAATTTTAGAATTCGATTTATGGACGTGAGTATGGAAGGCACCAATAACACATTTGTTGGTGTGAGTTCTAGGTTTGACTCCCCACAAAAAACCCAAGTCCTGTGAAGCCTCTAGTCAAAGGCTAAGGCATGGCATTCAACAGAAAAAGGCCCCAATAATTAACAATTTTTAAGGACAATCAAATGCAAGCTGTTATTAGTTAGTACCAAAGTACCTAGTTCTTTTATACCGCTTGAAGGCACTCCCCAAAAGACCCTAGTTCTTAATTCAATTGTTACACTTACATCACTAAATATGCATGAATGCAATGCAAGTTTAAGTAAAGTACACCTTTTATTTATTTAAGAAAATGAATGAGGACACTAATTATAGTATACTGCGATGACAGCATAGTTGCTGCATAATACAATATCAATAACAGTATGTACACAAGGGTAGAAATTTCTGAGATTAGCGTGTAATAAACCTTCCTCGTTCCCTATTTCTCATTCTCTACATGTAAGATTTTCAAGGTCTACAGACTTTCTTCATTGAAAAAAGACTCCAAACTTTTTGAGTTAAAGATGTTTGACTCAGATGTAGAACTTGATCTGGAGGGCGAGATGTACAATTGGAATCTAATGAATTTCTACAGAAAATAGGTACAAAAATTAATTTTTAGAAAGGAGAGGCAACAGATAAATGGAGCTGCAGAAAACCATTTTATCACTCTTGGGAAAAATAAATGAATTAGGGAACTTACAGCTAGCTGAGATAGAGTATCAGGATTTGTGTCAACATGCCAATCTGGCTCCAACTGCCGCACGAAAGACAGTCTTCCATTGTCTGTGCTACAGAATAGTACCTACAGAACAATAATATACATAGATTATGCCATCCATGCAAACTGAAGGATAGGTCGTTAGCAAATGTAACTCTTGAATTTTATAGGATTTAAGTTTGTCCAATTCTATAACAGTGCTAACTGCTAATGACAAGAAACTGTATGGTATGTGAGCCCTAAGCCAGTAAGGCACCCCTCTGAAAAGATGTGATACATTTACATTGAAGTACTATATGGAAGGGAAAGGTCTCTAGGTCTTCTACTGCAACATAAATTCAACAAATTAACTACCACATTATTTAAAAGATGCACATAATCTCTTCTTTTATTCACTGGCAAGGAAAAACAATTTAAGCTATGTTTGTTTTATTAAACATAATTTCTATTCTCATATGTAGCTTTGCTAAAGATAAAACTTTCTGTGTCTAAATTAAGATGAATGATTCTAACACATTGAAAAGGGTAAATGGACTTCCTTCAGTAGCCTTTGACATTATATGAGTTTTTTATGCCGGCCTCCCTGTTTGTTTCACTCCAAGCTACTCCTTTTCTTATCTAAGATTTAACATGGTAATGGTAAATGCAATTTATCAGCGAAAAGTGGTTATATTGTAAGGCATATTTTGAGTAAAGGCAAGTCAGAAGTTACACAAATTTATGTGGCAAGAAAAAGTATCCTTAATCCTTACGTAGAGAAATATTAATCTTATTTAACTACCATCCAGTGACTCCAAATGATCGCTGACTAGTATTGATGTCATTAGAGCCAAAAAAATTAATTAAACTAGAAGTATATTTATAATCAAAAAGTTATGTAGTGAATTTGGACATGTTCTTTAGTATAAATAGAAACCATATACAAACTGTACAGGAGCTCAACCATGAGAAGGCTTGAGGGTACTAGACATTCAAACTCAAGGCCTCAGGTTTGAGCACTCTTAAAAAAAAAAACAAAAAACAAAAAATTGATAATTGAAAATTTGAAGATGTTATGATGCAGGTTGTATTGATCTAGTTTAAATATCCAATTTATTGTCATTTTCCCTTAAAATCTAGCACTTTAACTGGTTTCAACCTATTCACTTGCATCAAGAGTCTTGTGGCTCAGCTAGCACTTCCTAGTGTTCCTAACAGAGACATCCAAGTTCAATTCCCCCTCACCCAACAATTGAATTATCAAAAAAGCAAAAAACCTGTTCACTTGCAGATCCAAAATTATATTACCAAACTAAAAAATTGACTAGTCACAATTCCAATGCTTCTAGTTTTGGTCAAGTGAGGTTCTGGTAACTATGATATAAGTTTGAAGAAATTCAATTCAGATTATAGTCCTTCTGATTCCATATTAATAAGAAACAATGAATGTATAGTCCTTCTGGCTACTACTAGCATGCACCATCATCTTGGTTTCTCCAAATTTGGTATTGCCAAAATTGGAAGTGCAGAAGGTGTCCAGCATCTTTAGCGTTGCTTTAAAAAATTTCTGCTAATATCCTCATCTGAGGATTAGGAGGGAGTCTTGGCTGATTTTATAGATAAATTAAAATACAAAGTCAAAAATTGTAAAGATACCTTGTCTTTCATCAGGCCTCCACTTTTAAAAAGACCACTGTTTTCCAGAGCTAATAGAACCCTTTCCTGTAACATCAGAGCTTTAATGGTGAGCAATATAACTGCTTGAAAATAAAAAAAGAATTCAACTAAAGTAAAAAGAATTAGAAGGTGACTCCAAAGCACCCATGCACGCACACACACATCTAGATAGCCAAATTGGAATCTATAAATAATATCGAGTTGCTGCAAAACTTTTTTGGTACCAGAGAACCCACAAGAAACCCTTTTAACCCCTAACACACATCTTGCTAATAACCATATCAAGCCCACAATTCAGCTGCTCTTATTCTATTCCCCAAGGCTCTGAAACAGCTCAGGTTTGACTTTGATGAAATGATGCAGGCCAAGACTTGTGAAGGGTGGTTGAAACCAAGGGATTCAACCAAGAAAATGGAGAACTCCAAGGATGCCACTCAATTTGGGGTAGCAGACTTAATCAACAGTACTAAAAGCAAATGCTACTCAACACGACCAACTTAATTAGAAGTAATAACTCAACTAAACTCCAATTGTAACACAAACTTGCAAATATTTCAGAATCAAAGACGCCCTCTCTTCTCTTTCTCTTTGATATTTTATTGGAAATTACAAGGCATGACCAGTCAGGACTTTCAATAAATGCTAAGCAACTTCCAAGGTGCTTACTAGATAGTGAAAAATTTTATTCCCTGGACACAACATACTACACACATTCTCACATTATCCAAAACTTACTAGAAAATCAAAGACAATTGACAAATAACACTAATACCAAAAGAAATTAAAAACTTATTATACATTTCAAGGCATCAAAACCTTCAATTTTTTCAAACACCTTGGTTGCCATTTGTCAACCCCATGCTCGTGTTTCATGAAACCAGTCACAGAGATCCAGATCACAAAACAAGCAACAACTCAACTAAAACCTAAAAGTGCACAAGCATGCAATTAATGATCAGGCCTAACATGAAAATGACATAGTTCTCAACCCAAAAACAATTGAATTTCTTAGATGATAGGGCCTAAATTGAAATATTTTTTAATGCTAAGTTACATACTCACCCAGTAGATCTTGAACTCACAATCTCTCCCTCCAGGCCTCCAATCACTGAGGTCCAAATCACAAACCAAGCAAAAACTCAACTAAAACCTAAAAGTTCCAATGCATGCACTTAATGATCGGGCCTAACATGAAAATGACATGGTACTCAACCCAAAAACAAATGAATTTCTTAGATCTTGAACCCACAATCTCACCCTCCTCCTTGCTTTTACAAGAAGAGGAGATGCTATTTGAGCAAGAGCTCATTGGCCTCAAATGAAATTAACTTAGTACTTTGTCTAACAGCAAATAAATCTCTTAAAAATGATATTAACTAAGTATTCAATCTAACAGCAAATACATCTCTTACGCTAATACCTAATTTGAAATTCATGAGGTACTCAACTCAACATTCCCAATTTGTTTTTTATAAGTGATCAAGTTTTTTTTGCATAAAAAGTACATCGTGTTCACGATGATGAAAATTCCCAATTGTAACCACAAAATCTCACAAGTTCCATAATTCCCTTCCACTGCCCACTTCATTTTAGCCCAAAATAATTATTTACCTGTCCCAACACCTGAAAAAAAAAGGGCTCTTGTACAAACTACTTTATGAAGGTAAAATGCATTGATAGACCTTATGATATAAGAACTTTATGACATATAACATAACAGATCTGCAAGAACTCATAGCTAATGTAATGAACAGTCGAAAATAATAAATTAAGATTTTTAAATGACTATAATTATTCTTCAGCATAAAATACTAGATCGTGGACATTCAGGTTTAGTTCAAATAAAATATGAATTACTGCTTACCCCACTTTCATCATCAACAATTTTTTCAATAAGATAGATGTCACAGAATCTACTGATTTCCAAAAGCACTTCCACAACTGATGGCCTTAAAGTGGCATGATGCTACAAGAATAAAACATTTAGTGTCAGATTTCACTCCTCTTTGAATAGACTAATGACTAAACATAAAAAATATAACATGAATTGTATTCATCAATAGACCTGAAGTTCCTCAGGACTGCTCTCTTCAAGAATTACACCAAGCAACTGACAAGTCATCTGCATGCAAAGAAAGTCAAAAAATTTTGGATTTGAAAGTCTAACTTGTTCCCAAAAACCAAAGTGCTGCTGTGTGGAATGTAGCCCTTTGTGCATTGTGTGGACCATATGGAGAGAATGTAAGAGTCAATTATTTAAGGGGGTCGAGTGTTCTTTGCTGGATCTAAAGTTTTTCTTGCTGTGCACCTTGTACAATTAGATGGAGATTTGGAATAGCCATTCTTGGGGTAATTTGGTTTTTTTTTTTTAAATGCTTATTCTTTTAGGTCATGCTCTTTTAGGTGTGTCTGAGTACACCACTTGTGTACAAAGGACGCTATGTAATATGTTTTCTTTTTTCATTTTTGATAAGTAATAAAATTATGCTGAGAAAATGATTACTTCATGTTCACGATGATGAAGATAAGTAATCTTAAACCGTTACAAAGAATTATAAAGAAAAATGAAGTGAGTTGGGGATTTTTAGAATAGAACTACAATGAGTAACCCCATGCTCAAGACCAATCAAACAATGTTCACGTCAACAAGAATTGCAGCAGCTCCTGAGAACTTTCAATATTGTCAAATGGTAATTTCTTTTTCTAATAAAAGAATTTCTTCTCTCTTTTTTTTTTAAAGTAAAAAAACAGAAACAAAAACAAAAAACAATATAGGATTGAGAATGATCCCTAGGCTCAAAGATTAGATAAGAAAAGGCTACTTACAATGACTCAAAAGAGTTTGTTTATAATAACCTAATGTGATTAGTCAGATGCTAGTCACCTACCTTTTTAAAATACTTGAGACATAATAACAAATTAAATATTAAATAGAGAACTGAAAAGACTAACCTTATTATAAATATGGGATAGAGAAAATAGACTACTCTCAGCTTTGGGCTTAGATGCTCCTGCATCAATAGGAGCAGAAGATCAATGGTTTCCCCACCATTTTTACACAAGCAACATCCATCCAAATACTATTTTCCTCTTTCTAAGGTTACCTACAGTCTGAATCTCCCCCAAACCCATTGTCCAAGAAGGCCACACTAGGAGCTTTAACCTTCCAAATACTTCTCTAGGGAATAGAAGCAACCTTATCCAAGCTCAACATTTACAACAATGAGTGGGAAAAAAAGTCGTACCTAATGCACAAAACTCCCAACTTTTGCAAGATCTCGGAGAGGTCATGGTCTTGCCTTACCCCCCCAATTGTTTTTAGAGAGGCTGATTCCTAGACTCATACCTGTGAGCAACAAGTGCAAGGCACTTGCCATCGCACCAAGGCCCAACATTTATGAGTAGAACAGAACAAATCAAGGAAATATAGCAAAGAATCAATTCCCAATCTTGCACCTCCTTAGCTAAGCTAGGTCTCCAAAACTACCATGTTTCCCACCCATAGAGTTTGCCACTGTAGCATTTCTATCTCTCATGATTACAAAAAGTCCTGGATCAATAAATCACAAAAGAGCCTAACAAAACCAAATTTCTCTTCCAGAACTTATTGGTGAACATCAAGAACTCTACATGACATTTTGCCACATACAAGTCCAAGAAATAACAGTTTTCTTTTTCTTTTTCTAGCTTTCCCTAAAGCTTCATAGCATATAAAATTTCTCACTTGTCTTCTCAGATTGTCATCAAAACTTGCAACTTATCATCCCTAGAGATTTGGGATTAGCAGCACGAATCTCATACCAAAAAATACATTTTCTTTAAATCCCCATCTTATACCAAAAATATTAAGACAGCTTTTTAAATGAACACTTCAAAGATTTCCAACAAGCAATTATGCTTTTTATATTCTTTTATACGTTGAGCATTGACAACGAAAGTTACCTCTTATCAGAAAAAATTAAGTAAATAAATCTTTCAATTACACAATTCCATGAAACTATGATAATTTTAAAAACAACCGCAAATATGTAAGTACTAATTAATTCTTTTTTTTTTTAAACATCCAAGTAAGAATGAGATCAATAATTAATTCCATTCTATTCTACCCAATCCTTTCCTTTATAAACTCCCAAACATAGTGTAAATCATCAACAGGAGTACCTTCCGAGCGCCATTAAATTTGTTTTTCGCCATTTTTCCAAGCACTGCCTAAAAAGGAACAGCAAAAGCATATGATTCAGAATACAGAAGTTTAAAAAGAACAATTCACTGTATCTGTATGTACCTTTGTTGCTTCAACAGCAGCATCACTCGTTTGTTTCCGTCGCCTTCTTTGCCCGGCAGTGGCTCTCACGAACTTCCAAGCAAAAACTGAAGCAATAACAAAACCTGCCAAGGCCCCAAGAGATCCAGCAATCTGAAAATTAGGAAATACTGTCAAGCAATACCAATTTCAACAAGATAGAAATATTGCACGGCAGGTGTTCGACAAAATGCCAAAACCAAAAATTCTAACGTCCCAACCAACACATAACATAAATTGTGATGTAATTTCTGGGATTGTAAAACTTTGTAAAGGAAGCAGTAAAGAAGAACCTTGTGATTGGAAAGGATGAAAAAGATTTTAGCAAATTTGCGAGTCAAGTGCTTGGAGAGTCTCTTGATAAGGGGCGCTACTCCTATTTGCTGTGTCAGCGATAGCGATGATGATGATGATGATGATTCGCCCATCTATGATTTCTCTCTCTTTCTCTCTCGGATACACAAGTTACAACGTATGTACAACAATTTAATAATATCAATCCTTTCTAAGTGATCATTGGGGTCCGCTTATTTTCCTTCCTGAAATAATCCATGTCAAATGTACAAGGACTTCATTCGTCGAGTGACGGCCATGTAGAGGTGACGGAATCCATTTTAAAGGATGAGGAGACGGATCCTTGTGCGGAGCAATTTTGACCTCACTAGGGTATGTGTCTCTTTTTACTTTACTTTTGGTGTTCGATCGGTCTTAATCATCTGACGTTGTTCTATCTTTTTTAATGTAGGCTATGGTTCGCGTGAAGGCCTTGTCGAATAGGTGCCAAGGAGGCGAACAAAATGAAGGACTATAAGGAGGGAGACGGAGGCCAAGGTGACGGCGGAGAAGGAGTTGAGATCCATCCTAGTCCAAGTGGAGACGGCTAGGAACGACGCCGTGACGGAGTTCAAAGATTCGTCGGCCTTTATAGACGCTTGCGCCGCCTACTACGGTGACGGGTTCGAGAAGCAAGTAAAATCCGTCTATCCGGACTTGGATCCGTCAAGGATTTCAATGGATGAGTCCATCCCGTCAACCAGGCGACGTCGTCCATGAAGATGCGACGACAATAATCGAGAGACAACGGCGTCGTCCTTGCCCGGATCACTCCGTCACTTTGACTCCAAATCCTCACAATGGCGAGAAGATGATCGACAACACTGACGCCCTCTCATGAGATTAAAGCTTTTTTTTTTTTTTTTGAAGAACTGTAGACGAAATTGTAGTACTTGGCGCCCATTTTTCTGGGCTTTTGTAAAGACGTTGCCTATTTTAATTTTAATGTCATTTTATGCTTCAAGCATGTGTGTTTTTTTTATTAAGTCAAAATTGTCCGTGATGAACTCGTCAGCTTAAGGGTGACGGTATTTTTCTTCAATCCAATTTTTTGAATTGATGACGGCGTCAGCTTCTTTTTCAGCGAATCTAGCTCGATGTATTCATTTGGCAATACGCCCATTTTTCTACGAACGATGCCGTCAGCTAACTTTGAACATAACACCGTTATTATGAACATAACGCCGTCACTTTGAACATAACGCCGTCACCTTGTTGCATCGTGGCAAGGTGACGAGCTCAAGAGGGAACATATCAGCATTTTATTGCCCTTGTACATCTTATGCGCTTGGTGGTAAGGCCTTATAGCAATGAGGTCGTCCACCTTGTTGTCCTTAGATTGGGATCGTCCACTTTGTGGATTTTAGGTGTAAGATTGTCCACTTTGTGGACTTATTTACGACGCCGTCCACTTTGTGGACTTAGATGTAGATCGTCCACTTTGTGGACTTAGAGGCAGACCGTCCACTTTGTGGACTTATAAGCAGGTTGTCCACTTTGTGGACTTGGATGTAGGTCGTCCACTTTGTGGACTTATAAGCATGTCGTCCACTTTGTGGACTTAGATGTAGGCCGTCCACTTTGTGGACTTAGATGTAGGCCGTCCACTTTGTGGACTTAGATGTAGGCCGTCCACTTTGTGGACTTATATGTAGGCCGTCCACTTTGTGGACTTATAAGCATGTCGTCCACTTTGTGGACTTAGATGCATGCCGTCCACTTTGTGGACTTAGATGTAGGCCGTCCACTTTGTGGACTTATAAGCATGTCGTCCACTTTGTGGACTTAGATGCATGCCGTCCACTTTATGGACTTAGATGTAGGCCGTCCACTTTGTGGACTTAGATGTAGGCCGTCCACTTTGTGGACTTATATGTAGAGGACCTGTTGTTTTCTTCAAGACATAAAAAATTCACTAGTCGTTTCTGAATGAACCTCCTCTTATTATGATAAATGCATAAGTAAAATTTTGCTCAAAAATAGGAAAGATAAGTTTTTAGCCCTTTGGACTTAAAATATACTGTAGACAAGAATAAGCTAAGACAAATAACTAAGGATCATAAACTGGTAATGAGGAGTAACGTTCTGCTTGTTATCTTCTACTGGTAGTACTTTCTGAGGTGCTCGGCGTTCCATGGGTGTCGCGCCCGTCGAGAGTCTCTAGGTGATAGGTGCCCTTTCTTCGCCATGATACGATCTTGTAGGGTCCTTCCCAGTTCGGGCCGAGCTTTCCTTGTGTGGGATCTCTGGCCGCGCCCATTACTTTCCTTAAAACAAGATCTCCGACTTTGAAGTCTCGGTGCTTGACTCGGGAGTTGTAGTGCTTGCTTACGAGGTCCTGGTATCGCGCGAGTCTCTGCTCAGCCACCGCCCTTACTTCGTCAATTAGATCCAATTGTAAACGAAGCTCTTGATCATTTCTTCCCTCGTCGTGATTGGCCACCCTATAACTTGTGAGTCCTATCTCGGCTGGAATGACCGCTTCACTTCCGTATGTCAGCTGGAAAGGGGTTTCTCCTGTAGGGGTTCGCACTGTCGTTCTATATGCCCACAACACGCTGGGTAGCATCTCAGGCCATACGCCCTTTGCCCCCTCGAGCCGAGTCTTGATGATTCGAAGCAAGGATCGGTTGGTGACTTCTACTTGTCCATTTGCTTGAGGATGGGCTGGGGAAGAATAATGGTTCTTGATTCCTAACTCTGAACAGAAGGCTCGGAAGGAGTCGTTGTCAAATTGTTTACCGTTGTCTGAGATTAAGACTCTTGGAATTCCATACCTGCAAACAATGTTTCTCCATACAAAACCCCTTATGTTCTTTTCAGTAATTGTGGCTAGGGCTTCAGCTTCAACCCATTTGGTGAAGTAATCGATGCCGACGACGAGGAACTGCCATCGGGAATGGTCCCATGATATCCAACCCCCATTGGGCGAATGGCCATGGGGCAGTTATGGGGGTCAATTCTTCCGCCGGTTGCCGGGTGATGTTGCTGAACCTTTGACACTTGTCGCAAGCTCTCACATAAACCTGGGCGTCATTTTGCATTGTTGGCCAATAGTACCCGGCCCGAATCAGCTTTTGTACCAACGACCATGATCCAGAGTGGTTGCCGCATATCCCCTCGTGTACTTCTCTCATAACATAGTCTGCTTCTTCGGGGCCTACGCACCTTAGATATGGTCGAGAAAAGCCCCTTTTGTAGAGAACGTCCTTTATCAAGACAAACCGTGCAGACCGGGCCTTCAACTTCCTGGCGGCCTCCTTTTCATCAGGCAACGTGCCATCTTTTAGGTAGGAGATCAAGGGCGTGGTCCAATTGTTTTCGGAACCAATTTCCTGTACGCAGACAACGTCAATTAATGGTGAGGACTGAATGAAAGAAAGTACCTTGTCGATGGGGGTCATAGTTTCCGCAGATGCGGCTTTGGAAAGTTGGTCGGCATGTTCGTTTTCTCCTCTTGGAATTTGGACTATTTTGGCTTGCAGTCCGTCCATCCTCTTTTTTGCTTGCTCCCAGTACCTCTTCATTCTTTCACCCTTGCACTCGTACTCGCCGTTTACCTGGCTTGTGACGACTTGGGAGTCGCAATGAACAACCACATTCGTGGCCCCTACAACTTGAGCAAGGTCTAAACCTGCTATCAGGGCTTCATACTCAGCTTCATTGTTAGTTGTAGGAAAGTCGAGGCGAATCATGCATTTTAGCTCGTCGCCTTCCGGAGAGTTAAGCACGACCCCTACCCCGCCAGCCTTCTTGTTGGATGACCCGTCAGTGAAAATCCCCCATTGGGGAATCTTTTCCTCTTCGCCTTCCGCGTTGGTGAACTCAGCAATGAAGTCAGCCACCGCTTGTCCCTTGATGGCGACGCGGGGGCGATATTGTATATCAAATTCACTTAGCTCTACGGACCACAGCGCCATCGGCTGCCCATTGCCCGCCGCAAAGGTTTGTCAGTTAGGACGACTATTGTATGGGCTTGAAAATATGGCTTGAGCTTACGGGCCGCTGTAACCAAAGCGAAGGCAAGTTTCTCCATGGGGGGATATCTCTCTTCTGCACCGTGCAATGCCTTGCTCGCATAGTACACGGGTCGTTGGACCTTATCGTCTTCTCTAATTAGGGCCGCGCTGACGGCTGCTGGGGAAACGGCCAGATAGAGGAACAGTTCTTCTCCTGGTTGCGAGGGGCTTAGCAATGGTGGGGAAGAGAGGTAGGCCTTTAAATCTTCGAACGCTTGTTGACACTCGGCAGTCCATTCAAAGGATTTTTTCAATGTTCGGAAAAAAGGTAGACATACGGCCTTCGACACAAACCTGCTAAGCGCGGCGACCCTACCATTGAGGCTTTGTACTTCCTTGATATTTTTAGGAGGGGCCATCCCCATAATGGCCTGAATCTTGTCCGGGTTGGCCTCGATCCCTCTTTGGGATACCATGTATCCCAAGAACTTTCCTGCCGTCACTCCAAAGGCACACTTGCTTGGGTTGAGCTTCATGTTGTAGGAGCGAAGAGTATCAAATGTTTCCTTAAGATCCTCCAGATGAGCTTCTTCCTCTTGGCTTTTGACCAGCATGTCGTCGACATACACCTGGACGTTCCTTCCAATCTGCTGTGCAAACATCTTGTTCATGAGCCTCGATAGGTTGCGCCGGCGTTTTCGAGCCGAAGGGCATGACCTTGTAGCAAAAAAGGCTTTGGCTTGTTACGAACGAAGTCTTCTCTTGATCGGCCTCGGCCATTCGAATGCGGTTATACCGGAGAATGCATCCATGAAGCTTAACAGTTGATGTTTGGCCGTGGAATCCACCAGGACGTCGACCCGCGGGAGGGGGTAGCTATCTTTGGGGCACGCCTTGTTTAAGTCCGTGAAGTCGACGCACATCCTCCATTTCCCGTTGTTCTTTTTGACCATTACGACGTTCGCCAACCGGTCGGGGTAATACACTTCCACGATAAATCCCGCTTCTGCGGACTTCGCTATTGCTTGGTCTCTTTCTTGGGCGAAGGTTCTTTTCTTCGTCGGACGGGCGGAAAGGATGGCGACACGTTCTGTGCACCCGGGTCGATTCCCGGCATGTCTTCGTGGCTCCATGCGAATACATCTTTGTTTTCTTTCAAGAAAGTAGCAAGTTTCGACGTACCGCCGGGTCGGCCAAGGTTCCGACTTTTGTCGTTCGCTCGGGTGGGCTTCGTCGAGGTGCACGTCTTCGAGCCTTTCGACGGGTTACTGTCGCCACCCGACGTTCTTCTATGTTCATGGCTTGAATGTGATTGTCCATCTCCATCATGGCCACGTAACATTCTCGTGCGGATACCTGATTTCCTCTTAATTCTCCAATTCCGTGATCAATAGGGAATTTTATCATTAAATGGTATGTCGAGGTTACAGCTTTCCATGAGTTGAGGGTCGGACGTCCTATGATGGCATTGTAAGCCGACGAGCAATCGAGTGGGTAGTCGCTAAAGTGACGGTGCCCGGCGGATGCACCCTCGCCCCTCCAAAGCCAATGAGTGGGGCATTAACCGGAGTTAGTCGCTCCCTTTCAATTCGCATCCGTTGGAAAGCGGGATAGTAAAGGATGTTGAACTACCGTTGTCTACGAGAACCCGGTGTATGTTGTAATCTCCCGCCTGTATGGTGACGACCAAAGCGTCGTCGTGGGGGTGATGCGAGAATTCAATGGGGGGATTTCCAATCCGTGGCCTGGACCGCTCGATGTATGTCTTTCGGGCTTTCTTGGAAGATGCGGCCCTTGTGGTGCCTCCTACAATCATCCTTATGTCCCTGCTCTGGGGCGATCATTATCTCGCCGAGGGGCTTGATTTTGTGGCGGGTACGCCTCTCTTTGTTGACAAACCTCTGTAACCTCCCTCGCCTAATGAGAGCTTCATTTCGGTCGTAGCAATCGGCGGTGTCATGGCCGTGGTCTTGATGAAATAGACTTATCCCTTGGTCTCGGGATCTCCGGAAAGGCCAAAGTTTCCTCGTCTTTAATTGGTCGATGGGCGCATTCGGGGAGTGAAGTTCGTGTAGTATACGTTGGACATAGTCTTTGGGTCGTTCTTGCATAGAGAGAACAAGAACTTACCCTCTTGTAACCCGTTCATGAATGCCACAAGTGTCTTGTCGTCCGCCTCGTCTATCGAGAGGGATTCCTTGTTAAAGCGGGCTATATAAGACCTTAATGTCTCACCTTCTCGTTGTTTAATTCCCGGTATACATGCAATAGACCTCTTGTGTCGATGACTTCCAATGACACTTATCATACAACAATTTAAAGTTCGTTTTCTGTCGCTGTGCTAATTGCCTGATTTCATGTTTTGTCAGTTATGAAAAAATGAACAGGATGGACAAGCAGAGGGCTCGTTTGTATCGTGTTTAAACAAAGGTTTTTGAATTTTTTGAAATAAGTGTAATTGAAAAATTGTATGAAAATTGTATAATATTGATTAAAAATTGAAAATATATTTTTAAACACATGTATCAAATATGCTCAATATTTGGGAGAAGTGTTTTTTTGTGATGGACTATGTTTGCTGTTCTGGACCTCCGCTTTCCTCAAGTCAAGTACTTTTTTTTTTTTGAGAAGTAAAGTATTGTTTTATATTACCGCAACTCGCTACATGGCGAGTTGTGATTAGGAAGGGTTTGTCAATGAGCCATGTGGGGACACACCCTTACCAATTATAATTTGTCATGTGGCGGGTTGTAGCACAAAGTTATACCAAAAGTTGTATCCCTAGCATAATTCACTGTCCTATCTATACTACTATTTAAGGGGCTGTTCCTGTTTGGATCGGTTTTTTTTTTTTTTTTTGTTCCAAAATACCCTTATTCCCTAGGTTTAAGTAGGAACAAAACTAAAGGATAGTCTGGTAAAAATACAATTTTAACTTTTACTAAAACATTGCCTACAAAATAGGACCACAATTTTTTTTATTTTTTTTACAATTTCAAGCAAAATAAATCCTAAATTTTAGGATTTTAGAATCCTCTACTTATACCCTACTGACCAACACGGTTTTACATTAAAAAAAAATGTTTTAGGTATTTTTATTCCTAAAAGTTTGTCTATTATTTAGAAGCAGTTTCCTCCGCAATTTTATCTTTAAAGATAACTTTCCCAATATTATTTTTCTCTTTCAAACTTTACGTATATAGCAATTGCTTACAGAGTCCTCATATGAACGGTTGGTTGGTTGGTTTTTTTTTTTTTTCCTTCTCATTTTACTTTGTATTTTGCAATTATATTCTAACACAATTGATTCTCTATTTTCTGTATAGTGATGAGATGGTGAAGTTGAAGTAAATGCAAAGAAATTTAAGAAACTTTAAGAACCAGAAAATTCATTGACAGAACCCTCACATGAGCAGTTGGTACTTTTTTTCTTTCTTTCTCATTTAACTTCGCATTTTGCAACTATTTTCTAACAAAGTTGATTCTCTATTTTCTGTATAGGGAAGAAAGGGTCGAATTGAAGCAAGTGCAAAGGAATTTAAGACCCAAACAATTCATTGAAGGTATGTTCTTAAATTCTTAGTAGAAAATTTCACTAAAATTTTGCATAAAAATTTTGCATTCTAATTATAGGCTTCTCTTTTGTGTTCAATAGGAACCCAAGTAGTCAAGTACTCAATTAATGCAGCCTGGATGTAACAACCATAAAAAAAGAGTTTTTTTATTTGGCAAAGGTGAATTATTTGTTGATATGAGTTCATTTGACACAAAGGTGCTATCCGAGAAAGTGCCAGAGTTTTCAATGGCAATTGGGCAAGAAAAGAGAGTCTTGAAATGAAAAGAACCTGATAAAATCTGAAAGGAATTGGCATACCCTTTATATGTAAAATGCACAAGAAGAACCAAGAAACATGTACCAAGAATGAGAATGGGAGTTGAAGTTTGTTGTTTGTGAATAAAGGATTCAATAATGTCAATGGAGTTATAAAGCTTGGATTTGGATTTGGAGTTTTGGGGAAACTATAGATTGTGGTTGGTGCAACTAGGATGAGAACCTTTCTTCATCTCTCTCACGATCTCTCTTTCCCTGGTTTTTTTTTTTTTTTTTTAAAGGATTCGTTATTTTTTTAGAAGTGTAATGAGAGTGGGTACGTTCCTGTTTATTTAGCAAACAATTGTGGTTTTTTTTTTCCTTCTAAGTTTGGATGACAGCTTCAATAGTAATTTTTCTGTTTGCACAAGTTTGCCAAAGGACCATTTTTTTTCTGGGTTTGACAGTTTTTTTTTTATTATTAATTTTTCTTAGTTTTTTCTTTTGCTTCTTTCTTTTCTGGACAGTTGGCTTGCTAACTCCAACTATATAGCAATTTGATTTAATTTCTTGCATTGATTTAATTTCTTTCTCTCTTTTTTTTTTCGATAAGCAAGAGAGGGTTGATTTGATTTTGTGGATGATTGGTTTGGGTATTTGCAGTCCTATTGCTGGGATTTTTTTATGGATGATTTATGCATTTGTATATTTCAAAGGAATACAAATAGAGCAGAGATTCTCAGACCACACCACATGGAATACATGCGTGTTAAATGGAAATTGACACACTTTTTGGAAAAACTGTTGGGTGCATAACGCACATTGATCTAGCCCACGCAAGATTAGAGCTTCGGCTAGAAATACCCCTAGGTTTAAGTAGAGACAAAACTAAAGGATAGTCTAGTAAAAATATATATATCTAACTTACACTAAAATATTGCTTACAAAATAGGAACACTCTTCTACTAATCCACTTCTTCAAAGTAACTATACATTTTTTTTTAATAGAAAAACGAGTTAAACAACCCAGCAACCCCACGTTTAGCCTAAAAAATAGGGTTACTCTCCTATTGAATTTCAAATTCATTTCACAAGTTTATGCTTCATGTTTATTGTACTTATCATTATTGTGTACGTTTTAAAGTCTCTATTAATAACACAAACACACACATTTTGTATCATAGGTTCATGGCAAATGCTGCTGAAAAGCGATTAGAATGTGGAACAAATAACATTGCTCCACCAACTTCTCCACCGTAGCCGACATAATATTAATAAGTTTGCATATTCCATGTTTCAGATGTAGTGAATTATTTTACTGTTTTATCTGATGTAAATATTTCACTTTTCTACATTGATCCATCAACTTTTCATAATAGCTTTTGTAAAGGTCACCACATGCATTTTGTAAGTAGTTTTATTGTTACGATTTCATTATGCATTTTCATTATATGCACTATTTATAAGATTTATTCAATGGATCTTTTTTTCCTCCCCTATAGGTTAATACTAAATTATAGCATCATCTTCCAATTAATAACACGTTGATTACTACATAAACAAAATTGGCAAAAATGGATAGTAATTACGGAATACTAGCCTCTGAGCACGCGCTCACGCTCATACTCAGAGGCTTTTCTATTTTTTGGGTAAGGGTTAATTTAGAGCATTTATTATAATTTGGGAGTACTACATTTTCCAATCACAAAAAAAACCTAAGGGTGTGATGAAAAATTATTTCACCTGTAGTAATCAATTGTTTATGCGTTAGTAGGTGAAATAATTTTTCATCACACCCCTAGGTTTTTTTGGTGATTGGAAAATATAGTACTCCCAAATCATAATAAATGCTCTAAATTAACCCTTACCTAAAAAATAGAAGAGCCTCTGAGTACGTGCGTGAGCGCGTGCTCAGAGGCTAGTATATATATATATATATATAAAAAGTTCAGATCTTTATTCCAAATTCTCAATTGTTGTAATTATTGAATGGCCAGTGATAGTTACACAATGACACATAATGCCTCGTCGGCTAAAACACCATTTCAAATAAAGTGTATTGGTATATAAAATGTGTGCAAGTACTTCACCTCCGATAACTCCAATTCTCCAAATAAATTCATTTGAATTGAATGTGATGCGTGCTGCGGCATGTGTAGGTGTGGTCTTTGCAGGATGAGAGCTTATCATAAAGCTTATCCTTTAGCCTAAGTTTGTTCTTGAGAATCAGATTTTATTCAAGTTAGTCGTTTAGTTTGAATACAACAAAGAAGATTGAATTATGTGATGTGATGGGTAGAAATTAGTGTGGAAATTCAAAAGCTTTAACCCACCAATATGATTTTAGCAGTGGGGGTAGCAAAGCTTGAGGAAGGAAGAATCAAGGTATCAATGAATTGGCCATACTTAGATGTTGTTAGTCAATTAAGTTTTCCATATAATTATAACTGTTTTTATTTGGCTGTACGTTAGTACATACGTTATCAAAACCGGCTTGACACAATTGAGGTCTAAAGGAACTATTAGGACATTTTTAATATTTGAATACTAGACTCCACACACACACACGCTTTGTACTTACATTAAGTGTCATAATGTTTAAAAGTGATATATAAATAACTGCTTGTATTTTTTTTAATGAAAGAGATAAGGTAACGTGGAATAATATTTTTTTTTTTTTGAAGGTAAAATCAATATCATTTAATTACCAATAGCAATCGAGTCCAAATACAAAGCTTCTAATGCCGGTGGAGGGGAATCCTCCAACCAAACAATATCCTCACTAATATGCCAAGCAAATCGAGCTAAAGAATGTGCTACCCCATTGGCGCTACGTCCAATATTCCGGAATTCCACATGTCGCATCCTTCCAGCCAAGCAACGAATATCATCATAAAGATTTCCCAAGCGAGACCAATCTGTCTAAGCTGAGACAATAGACCTCATCACAGTTGAATTATCTCCTTCCACAATTAAATCTGAAAACCCAGCATCTATCGCAAATTCCATCGCTTGTCTACACGCCAAGACCTCTGCCTCTTCACTATCCATCACTGCCCTACCTCTTGATGACAACGCTGCCATAACTTCACCCCTTGCATTCCGAATAATCACACCAACACCTGAAGCTGAAGCATCCATGAAGACCGCTGCATCAAAATTAAGTTTATAAAACATACCTTCAGGTGGCAGCCATGATTGTGAGTGACCAATAGTAACAGGGACCGCTAAATGTGATTGAGCCTCCTTATACTCCTCTAAAAAGCTGCTAGCCCGCACATTCAACCTACCTGGTTCCTGCAGACTACCTCCATGCACAACCCGATTACGTTGATGCCAAATTAGCCATCCTTGCACCAAAAAAATCTCAAGCACTTCCACAGTAGCCTTTTGCATAAGATTCTCAAATAAAAGGCTTATATTGTCCTGATTAGTCAACCCTTTCTGCAGAATTCGGTGTGCACAGCCAGCCCACACATCTTGAGCAGCTCCACATTCCCACAACGCATGTAATGTAGTTTCAGGAAATTGGTTGCAGATGGGGCACATATCATTCTCTAAAATCCGTCGCTGCCTTAATCTGTCATAAGTAGGAAGAATATTGTGAAACATTCGCCACGCAAAGACTTTAATCTTATTCGGGATGTGAAGTTGCCAAATTCTTGCCCATACTTTGCTGCTAGACATCGCAGTAGACCCTTCTCCCCTCTGTCCTGCCTCTTTCATCGGAATCCTTGCCGTGTGGTAACCAGACTTTACTGAGTATCTTCCATTTTTATTGTGAAGCCAAACCATCACATCTGGAACACATCGTCGACTTAGAGGAATCCGATAAATAGCCTGAGCATCATACCTGTTAAAAACCGCATCTATGAAGCCATGGTTCCATTGAAAGTTTGCCCAATCTATCAACTCCGACACATGCCAACTTTCATCTATTTCATTGGGTGGAACCAGAATTTTATTAGTTGGATGGTTTGGAATCCACTTATCTGATAAAACCCGAATGGAAGAGCCTGTACCCACACGCCAACAACATCCTTTTCTCAAAACTGGCTGAGCTGCAATTAAACTCTTCCAAACGTAAGAGCTGTGTGGATGATCAGTCGCCTCCAAAAAGGTGCAATGAGGGAAATATTTAGCCTTAAAGCATCGATAGAGGAGAGAATTATGATCAGTCAACATTCTCCACCCTTGCTTCGCCAACATCGCTAAATTGAAACTTCGAATGTCTCTAAAACCCATACCTCCCTCCTTTTTTGGCTGAACAAGTGAATCCCAACTCTTCCAATGAATCTTCTTATCGTCTCCACATTGACCCCACCAAAACCTTGCACACATCATATTTAATTCATGACAAAGTTTTTCTGGAAGTTGAAAAACTTCCATCGTATATGTAGGGATTGATTGAGCCACATCTTTGATGAGGACTTCCTTCCCAGCTTTAGATAACAACTTCCCTTTCCACCCCTGAATCTTCTTCCAAACCCTCTCTTTGAGAAAAGAGAAAGCTTGATATTTTGATCTGCCAAGTAATGTGGGTAGTCCCAGGTAGGATTCAAATTTGTCCACCTCCTTCACCCCCAACACATTGGTTATCCAACCCCTTTGCACTTCTGTTGTATTGCTACTAAAAAATACTGAGGATTTTTCTAAATTGATGCATTGGCCAGAAGCCATGGCATACAACTCCAAGACTTCAGAGATCACATGCACTTCCTCCTGTTTAGTTTGACAAAACAAGAGAGAGTCATCAGCAAAAAGCAAGTGGGAAATAGTGGGGGCATTCCGACTAATAGACACACCATGGAACCGACCCTTCTCCTCCTCCCTAGCCAACAGAGATGTAAAGGCCTCAGCACAAATCAAAAATAAATATGGGGATAAGGGATCACCCTGGCGAATCCCTCTAGTAGGCCTGAAATTACCATATGCCTTGCCATTAATACGGACTGAGAAAGAGGGAGTAGTGACACAACTCATAATCCGATCAACCCATCCTTAAGGGAGGCCCAATTTTAGCATCATACCTTTCAAAAAAGACCACTCAACCCTATCATACGCCTTGCTAATATCCAGCTTTAATGCAAGAGCACCTTTTTTACCCTTTTTCCTGCCATGCATAGTATGCAAAGTTTCATAGGCCACAAGCACATTATCAGTTATCAATCGTCCCGGTACAAAAGCACTTTGAGTAGGTGAAATTAATTGGGGCAGGATCAACTTCAATCTGTTAGCCAATACCTTAGAAATAATTTTATAAATAACGTTGCACAGGCTAATAGGTCTAAAATCTGACATTTTTTCTGGAGTCTTCACCTTAGGAATGAGCACAATGTGAGTATAATTTATTTCAGGCAACATAATACCAGTATTCAAAAAATCTAAAACAGCATTAGTCACATCATTACCAACAATATGCCAAAATTTTTGATAGAAAAGGGCATTCATACCATCCGGTCCGGGCGCTTTAGTTGGTCCCATTTGAAACAACGCCATCTTTACCTCATCAGCACTAAACTCATTGGATAAAATATTAAGCATATCAGAAGACATCTTGTGATTGACTGCATTAAGACATTCATCCATCCGGTCACAGACACCTGAAGAAAATATATTTTCAAAATAGTGGACTGCCACCTCCGCTACATCCTCAATCTCATCAACCCACACCCCTTCAGAATTTTTAATGCCCTGTATAAAGTTCCTACGACGCTGTTGCAAAGCCTTTGAGTGAAAAAATTTAGTATTTTTATCCCCAGACTTTAGCCAAGACAACCGAGCGCGTTGTGCCCAAAATATTTCTTGCTTAAGAAGAAGATCATCAAGTTGTTTATTGTCTGCCACAAAGTCAGACCTGGTTTCCACATTTTGATCACTTTCATTTAACCTCTCAAGCATCTTCTTTAGTCTTTTTATTTCGGCCACCTGAGGATTTGTCCTAGATGAACCCCACGCATGTAAATCATCCCCAGAATGCTTTATTTTTGCATTAACACTAGCCATTGACAAGCCTCCACATCCCATTCGGCCCTATGCATCTTCAACCACCTTCTCACAATTCTCATCTAACAACTACACTTCTTCAAACTTAAAACCCCGTGCAATTTTACCTTGAAACCTGTTATCCCTCCGGTTTGTAAAATTATTGGTAAGTGGTCTGAAGTATGTGAGAATTTATGTGACACAGTACTTTCCGAAAACATATCAGTCCACTCCTTATTCGCGACCACTCGATCAAGCCTTTCTCTAGTATTTGCTGCACCTGACCGCTTATTATTCCAAGTAAATTTATAGCCATGAAAGCCCAAATCCATCAAATGACAAGCCTCCAAAGCAGCCCCAAAATCCTCCATTTGTTTAACTGGTGGCGGATGAATGCTCAACTTCTCCGACGAGTGTAAAAATGCATTAAAATCACCAACACAACACCATGGACCATTCACCAACGAGGAAATATGCCGTAAAAGAGCCCAAGATTTGTGCTTTTGAGTTGTTTCCGGCCAACCATAAAAACCTGTTAAAAACCATTGAAAACCATCATCCTCAACCACTTTCGCCAAAACATGATTGTCTGTATAGTTAATCACCTCCAACCGAACCTCCTCTTTCCAAATCAATGCTAACCCTCCTCCAGAATCAGGCTTCTTAATAATCAACTTGTTCGGATAAACTAAGTCTCGACAATGATGCATAAAACCTTCTCTATCAAGTCTTGTTTCCATAAGGAAACATACAGTGGGAGCTTGATCCTTCACTAAATCGTGAAGGCTTCGAACTGTCCAAGGGTTCCCAAGCCCTTGGCAGTTCCAACTTAGCAGCTTCATTGTGGTCGACAAGGGTGGTCCACCACCCCCGCCACTTCAATTGATGTAGAAACCTCCCCAGTTTTAAATCTCTTCTCGGCATGCTCATCACTACTGCCAAGACTTACTTGCTGCTGTCTTTGGTTTATTCTTTTGCCCAGCATTGATTTTGCACCCTCCTTTATTAACTCCATAGGCCCATAATTCATACGGGAGAGCCTGGTCCAAGTACGTTGCTTACTAAGTCCTTGAGGCCCAATATTTCCACATTCATTCTTAAGCCCATCCAACATCCTCGGCCCATCAACACTAGGACTAACTATGGCCTCACCCAACGTGCTTTCATCCATGTCATCCTTCTCCGTAGTCCCCTCTCCATGATTCACGGATACATGCACCGAAGTTTTTGGACCAATCCCGATATTCATGCTATTTCCATCTACATGTTTGTCAACGCCAACCCTACCCTCTGTGTCACCCCTACCGCCGTCATCCATGACCCCTACCATCGCCTTCTCCCGTTGTGAATTAACACTCCTCTCATCAGACCCCTGATCATCCACATCGTGAGCTTGACCTCTACGATTCGGTGGAATAATATTTAAAAATGAGATAAAATAGTGCTCTAAGTTTTAGGCTGGATAGAGAAGATAAATAAAAAAGCTTAAAACTTAGGAATAGTTATTTATGTTTTTTAATTTAAAATTTTTTAACTAAAAGATAGGGGTATTTTAGAGAGTTTAAAATTTTGTATGAGAGTATTTTAGTATGCAAAATGTTGAAATCCAATCATGGAATCCTTGTGAGTTCTAGTTAGCTTAATTGATAAAGTCTCTGATGGTTGTATAAGAGATCATGAGTTTATTCCCCGCCTACACCAAAAACTGATTGGTATCTTGATTTAATGATAAAGAGCTATCATCAGGAGTGGATGTCATAGGTTGAAACTTTCTTTAAAAAAAAACATGGAATCCTCTTATTAATATTATATATAAATAAAATAATTTCTATACTAAAAGAATTTTGCTTTTTAAAATGCAAAATTATTGATCATGTTTTTGTATATATATTTTTATTTAAGATAGAAATCATACTCCACTTTAATCTAAGTGTATTAAAAACGCGGCTTCATTTTCTAGATTTAAGCTGTGTTTTTTAAAAACGCGGCTTTAGCCTGTCTGTAGCCACGTTTTTGCAATCGCGGCTTAAAAGAATGCAGCCTAAGACCCACGTGTTTTGTAGTGATTTGTGTATGAAGTTCCCTCCTATATATATCAATAAATCTAGTTGATCAATGCTGCAAGCTATAACCTGTTAGATTAGCTAAATCAAAGATTCAAACAAGGGATAAGAAGGATAGTTCTAAGAAGCCACTCAACCCGAGGCAGCGAATGCCACATAAAGCTACTAATTGCGGATGTCACTTAACTCAACCAACTAGTTTTGATACCAATTTGATGCAGGTTTTGACTCGCTCGGTTGGCTATATCAAATATTCAGCCAAAGGATAAGAAGGATAGTTCCGAGATACTATTCAACTAGAGGTAGTGGATGCCTCACAACGCAACCAAGCAACATGCTAGATTGTTAGGAGTGGGGTGTGCATAAACATGGCAAACGGGGGGAGGGGGGGTTGAGTCAGGTTGTAGGTCAAAAACAGATCATTTTAAACAGGTTAGGAACTGGTCAGGTCGATTAGGTTAAGGGTTAGGTCGACCCATATTTTTTAACATGAATATTTTTAAAGAAAAAAAATGTATTTGTCATTTAAAAAGTAATGCAACAAATTACTTGATTTAAAAAAAAATGCATTACTTTGAATTCACCACTCATATTAAGAATGAGCTCAGCTAAATAAATTAATTCTTGTTCAATAATTTTAAAATTATACAAATTCCAATATTACTAACCAAAACAAAATAGCACAAAAGATAATTAAAACAAACACACAAATTTCATTTCTACTCAATATCTACATTGCAAAATATAAAACAAATTGCAAATGCCTTACTGGATAACTAAATTGACAAAGAATAAACAAATACACAAGTTCTAATAATCTAATATCAATTGTAGTTAACACTGTATTTCAATTTGGTTAAAGTTTGATTATTTTCTTCTTTATACATGATATCTTTTATGAATATCATGTTATTGTTAAGCAACACACAAATCAAGAAAGATAATAATTTATTTTGAAAAACCATTTATTTTGGACATGAATTGTTAAAAAATAGGACTAAGCATCTATAATTTATGTTAACTTCATTGATATATTTTGGATTCATTCTTTAATGTTTCTCATGCATGTCTATATATTTTTTAACTCTACTATAACCAGATTATCTTGATAAATACTTTGTTATTTGATATTTAAAAATCTTTACTCATTATAGAATGCTTCAATCATTTATCTTTCAATTTATTTGCATACAGTTATATAAAGGCCTCAATTGTTTCCTTAAAGTCATTGTATCTAAATGATATTAAATATATATTTTTGAATGGCGTTATCCAAATAATGTTAAAATTTTGATTTTTTTAATAAAAAATTAATAATAATAATAATAATGTCCATTATATATTGCAATTGAGTTTGACTTGTGTACTGTAAAGCTCACAACAATCAATTAAACGAATCTTCTTCTTTTTTACTAGAAAAAGATTTAAAAAAAATTGGTCGGGTCACGGGTTGGGTTGACCCGCAAAAAATGGGTCGAGTCACGAGTTAACTCGTTTTTGCTTCGGGTAAAAAAATTCACATTCAAGTCAGTTTTGCCATGTCTGTTCACAGGTCGAATTGGGCGGGTTGATGGAAAAAAATCTAACCTTAGAAAATTTCCAAGCCACCACCAATCCATAATATACAAAATGGGGGGGATCTATTGAAAATTTTTGTGGTGAGCCTAGATTAGAACTAGTAACAGCTTGCCACAGAAGATTTGTTATAAAATTGTTATGAAAATTTTATGGATGTAGCATTATTAAAATAAATTTTTTTTAAGCATATCCATGTCACTATGTATATTTACAAATATATTGGAAAAGTATCACATTTTCCATACTCACCTGTGTGAATCATGGAGTTGAAAAAAAAAAAAAACTTCAAATTTGACATGAGATGTAGACTAACAAGACACAAATATTTGTATATAAAAGGGTTAGGTCGAGTCTTGGCAGTTTAAAAAAACTCAACCAACTACCCAACCCAACTTGCCACTTTAATAGTTGAATATGTCCAACCCACTTGAAAATAAATATCATATCCACGCAGGATGTGGAGCAGAGCGAGTTGGCTGGTTTGGGGGGATTAAGGGGGTTGTTGCATAAGCCTAGTTAGGAAGAATCAGTTAACTCCAAAAACATGAACACTTGCAAATAATTTTCCAAATCAAATACTCTCTTTGCTGTGTTTATTTATTTATTTATTTGTATTTATTTTATATTTCACATTGATATTTATAAGTGATTACATTGCATGAGAGATAAATGTTTGACAACTTCATAGATTGGCTTCACATCACCCAATAGTCAGATTACTACTACTAAGAGCACTCACATCGATTTTTTCAGATTTTTAAACAAACTAACTCAAAAAACTCTTTTTTATTTTATTTTTATTTTAGCTATATGTATTTTTTGTGCACAAACATCAGACTCAATTCTCTATTTTTTTTTACTTCATTTAAATAATTATTTTTATTCTCTCCTTTCTATTCTCTCAACATATACAGCCACCACCACTGACAATACCACCAGCCACCACCACATCATAGCCAACCACCACCAATGAAAATATCACCACCAACCCAAGGTTAAACCCAAACCCAAACCCAAACACAACCACCACCACTGCCACCACCATCACCAAAGACAACACAACACCAAACACAAACACAAACACAACAACCACAAGCACCAAAGACAACACCTCCCAAACAGAACCACCACCAACACCATCACCAAATTTGCTCACCCAAAAAAAAAAAAAAAAATAGCCGTGTTTTCCACCACCAAAAACCCAACCACCACATCACTGCCAGAATCAACATTAGCAACAAGTAGATCTTAACCTTCATCACCGCCAAAAAAAGAAAACCACCAGTTTTTGAGAACCCCCAATAGATAAATACTCAACCCAAAATCTCTATTCGTTAACCTAGGACGCCACCAAACTGACAGCCCACTTGATGTCGTTGTCGCTGCAACATTGTTGTACCAGTTGATCTGAAGTTGTCGCTGTCATCCTCGTGTCGCCGCTGCCAACTCCTCAAATCTGACTCACCGAAGAACTAGATCAAGTCACCAGATCTAGAAAGAGAGAGAGTTGAAAATTGAAATAAAAAATAATTTTAAAAAATTAGAATTTTGGCTTGGCAAGGAAAGTTGGTCACCATAAGAGGCAAGGGACTATTACACGTTGTGGACACAAGAGGGGGAGTCGCCACCTAGTTATATGGTCTAAGAACCATGAATATAGCGTCCTTTTGAGGAATGACCTTTGATCTTACTATCAGAGTTTGGGTTCAGAGTTTAGGTATGTTGTTGAGAAGGTGTTAGGCGCCCAAGATTGCCCAACCCTAAGGTTGGCCTCCCATCATTGTGTCCTATATCTTGAAACCATTAAAAACATACTCAATACTCGTATCTATACTCACACACACACACACTAGCATACATCTAAGCATACAATCATGACATCATTCATCCCTAAACAAGCATACTTATCTATCTACAAAAAAAAAAAAAAAAAAAAAAAAAAAAGAAGCCAAACACACAAAAGAAAACCCTAACATTCATCTAGCAAGCTTTAATATACATTTGAACAAGGCAGCAGCCCCAAACATGGTAGCAAGCATATCATCAAACAAAAGAAAAACATCAACATACTAGAAACCCTAATCATACATCTAAAAACCCTAACCTAAATGCATGGACATTGCTAATGCGTGACTTACCCTTTACTTACCTCTTAGCAGCACAACACCTATGGCATCAATGCATGAACATGTGGATGAATGGTATAGCATTAAAACTAAGAAAAACCCTAATCTAAACCCTAATCTAGACATGTAATAACAAATAAACATGTTAAAAGGTAAACAGACAGTTATGAGGCTTGAAAACATGTGAAAATGAGGCTATGCAAACAAACATGTGAAGGCAGAATCAAAACAAACAAAAAATTAGGGTTTCTAGGTAACGACATCACGCACGCTAGAACAGGTTTGCGTACGCATGAGTTCGGCCTGTGTGCATAGGCTAGATCATGTGTACACAAATCCTTACCTAGAAAACCTAATTTACACAAAAATAGAGCAGAAGCAAAATGAAACATAAAACATAAAATCTAGCAACCTAACATGCTCAAAGATATAGAGAAAACCTAAAACTGACCTAAACGAACATATATAAATATAAACTAAACAAAGAAATAGATTAAAATAAGGACTAAATCAGAAAAAAGAAAAAAGAAAAAAAAGCTTAAAAGAATACCTTAAAGCAAAAGCTCTTCGGTTTGATTTTTGATCATTCCCCTCTGTCAAATCTATCACAATTCAGAAAAATAATGATTAGTAATCTTAAACTCAAAGGATTGAGGATTGAAAATGTCCTAATCAAATAAAAATGACTTGAGGGTTTTTTGTGAAAAAACTCTCTTTTGATTCACTATTTTCTAGTGAATTTTAGCTTTTTCCTTGGGGTTTTTGTGCATTTTGAAAATGTACCATGTAAGGCTTTATACAATGGAAAAAAGGGGTTTGGAACAGCTCCCAGACGATGTGGGATTCGTTCCAAACCACAACCATTATTGCAAAAAACTTGTCTTTCTTATGCTTCTGAAACCCTAGTTGCATACGCGGAAACGGGCCTGCATACGCATGCATTGGCTCGCGTAAGTAGGCCGCGACCCACGTGCGCAAGCCGAGGGCCACTTTGGTCAAATTATTTCCAAAAATAGATTTTTGCTCATTAAAAATGTTATATTTTCCATTTCAACACTCTTTAAGTCAATTTAATATCTGATTGGGCTCTAAACTAGCCTTGTGCCTTAGAATTCGAGCATCATTGGGGAATGAGGGCCCGAGTCGTAAGGGGTACAAAATGTAGTGTCTACACACGCTAAATATTTTGTAGGCGTAAATGCACTTTTAATCCTTACATTTTAGACATTTTTCTATTTTGGTCCCTATAATTTCATTTTACCATTTTTAGTCCCTAAAACAATTAACACGCAATAATTTGGTTCTTGTTGTTAGCCAATAGACAAAAAAAGTATACGTGGTTGACGAAGAAATTAAAAAATATTAAATAAAGCTTTCGTGTCATCATCAGGTTCAACACATGGGTTTCTTGCCCTTTTCCTTGTCACGTGTCTGATTCTTCAACCACCTCTACCAAATAAAACTCCTAAATCACTACCAGAAACCCTAACTCATCTTCCACCAAAAACTTGCAGTTGGAGCTCCACCTGCACAACTAATCCTCCATAACCCAATTCCCCAAACTACGATCAAAGCAATCTTTGAAGCCCCAGACCAAATGACAGCAAGCACTTCAACCAGTTCAAGCTCGAGGAGGAGAGCACCATTGAGGTGCTACTGTTCTAAAAAACCGGTATTAGTTATATCGTGGACAACATACAATTCTAGTAGAAGCTTTTATGGTTGTCCAAATTATTGGGTATTTGAATTTCAATATTTGGTTTTAATGAGTTTTACTATATGCATTTTAGTATATTTTTGCTTCAATTTTTTGTTGCAATAGTTGATAGATTTTCATTTTTCAGAGCATGATTTGCATTTTAGGTTGGGCAAAAGTGTAGGTTCTTCCAATGGTGTGATGATGAGATATGTAATCGTGGTAAGGTGCTTATCGTAGAGCAAAGGCAAAGGATTATCACACTTGAGGTTGAGGTTGCAATCTGCAAAAAGGGAGAAGTTTTACACTGTGGCTTTGACATTGTTATTGGTGATATGTGTAATTCTATGTTTGGTTAGGTAGGGGGTGGAAATAAGTTTTATGGGTTACATTGGTGGGGGAGTTTCAATATCTTGTAGTTGTTAATGCATGTAAGGCTAGTAGTGTTAATGTATGTAGGGTTGGCAGTGTGTACACTTTTTGTATGAGATGTTGTTATAAGCAATGTAACACTTGCAGGTTATTTTATACTCTTTATGTTATGAAATGAATATCTTTCTCCTTAAATGTGTGGACTGGTAGTGTGATAGTGTTATGCTATATAAAGTGTCAGGTTCTAAGACCTTTAGGTTTAAATGTATTAGAACACTAATTTGTAATGTTAGCAAACCATGATCAAAACGTTTTAGTCTTGTTTAGACTGCTCAAAGTATGTGTCTTTTATCTAAAGTTGGAATCGAGTTGCTGCAGAATTTACTGTGCAATTCTGCCTGGCTCGATCAATCGAGAATTAGACTCGACCGATCGAAAGTCGTACAAATTGTTTTTTTGCAGAATTTTCCTACTTAGCCTAAGCCCGTTTTACGTGTAGGGTTTTATGTTTTGCCCTAGGTATAAAAGGGAAAACCCTAGCCACGTTTTTAAAAGTTGTTGATGCTGTGTGTGTGTGAATCTTCTGTGAGATCTAGAGGTGTTTGCCTTCACACATACTTAGGGTTATCAAGGATCAAGACTATGTCAAGAACTTGATGATCAATTCAGTTGCAGATTCAAGAGCTTAAAGATATACAAGCGAGAGTGCTTGTGCTTGATGGGAATCCAAGAAAGAAGTAGTCCGTGGACTCAGAGCTGTCACGTGGTCGTGGTAGTAAGTTTTCTACTCGAGGTAGCAATAGAATGTTAGTGGTCTAAGTCACTATTGTGTAAATTTCAATTCTTTCATAGTGGATTCAGTTTTAACTTGAGGATAGCTAAGTTAAATCATCCCCAGGTTTTTTACCAGTTTGGTTTTCCTAGGTCATCATATCATTGTGTTCTTTATATTTCCACTGCTTTGTATGATATGATTTATATGTGTTAACCTAGATCTGCATAATTTACCTAAGTTAATAACTTGGCTAAATAACTAGGTTAAACTAGTTATTTTAAGGGGTCTAAAAACATACATAAAGGTAAATGTGTAGACTGGTAGCAGTGTGGATTAGACTGGTAGCAGTGTGGATTGGTAGCAATGTTGTGCTATGTAAGTGAATACCTTTGTCCGGTTTAACAATATTTGCAGAGTAACAAAACATGTAATTAACTACTTCTCATGACGAGTAACAAAACCTACTGTTAATACATACAACCTCCATTAGTGTCAACATATACAACAAAGCTTAAGAAATCCACAAACTCAGAATCTTCATTAACACAATACATACAGTGTCACTATATACAACAAATCTCAAGAAATCTACAATCTCAACATCTTCATTAATTACATATATATTGTTGTGACTACCAAAGCAAGACAAAAGATTCAAGACTAACCAAACAAAACAAAGATCAATACAGATACAAAATCATAATTATCATTAACTACTTCTCATTGCTATGAGTACCAAAGCAAGAAAAAATATTCATGTTTAACCAAAGCAACACGAAGGTCAACTGATCCATAGTCAAGTACCAAAGTTAATCCAAAGAGCAGGGCATTGTTCAACTACAATAGTTGCAACCATCACCAGAATTACACAAAAAATTGCTTAGATTTAAAAAAAAAAAAAAAAAAAAACTCCTACTCTCTTTGTTTCCTTGGACCATGCACAGATGATTGACTTTCAGCAAATCTTCTTGCATTCATGAATCTGGATGCATTCTTAGAAGCATTCAGAGTCTTTGATGTGACTACCATTTTATTTTTTTGCCTTGGGTTTAAGTTGTTGGAGTTGGATGGTGCACTTGGATTCTGTGTGTTGCTGCTTGAGTTGAGTGGTGCACTTGGATTGGAGCTGGACTGATATGTATCCTGCTGAATGAATGCATTTTTTCTGGCCTAGAATGGATTGGATGAGCTTATCCTGGCCCAAGATGGTGCACCTGGACTAGATTGGTGAATGCTAGCCTGATGTTGCGCAAATGGAGTGGTTGTGTGCATGGTGGCCTGATATGGTGCAAATGGAGCAGCTGAGTTACTCCTGGCCTGAGTTGGTGCAAATGGACTAAAGGAGTGTCTGACCTGCTCCTGGCCTAAAATGGTGCACTTGGACTAGATTGGTGCATTCTGGTTGGATATGGTGCACTATGATTGGAAGAGTTTTTGCCTTTGTTGGTCTACAAATAACAAACCCACATATCTTAATATAGAATATGCAAAAGCAACTCATTCATTCATATGCTAATATTTTACCTTATTAATTGTGCTAGTTCTATTTGTGGTGCCTGGAAATGAAGATTTCCCTCTAACCTCACCCTTGCAGCTTCTTTTATGATGACCTAGTTTACCACAGGTTCTACACTGCTTGGAGATACCAGCTCTACGACTTGTTGGTTCATTAAGTTCACTTGCTCTATTCTTCTTAGGTTTGCTAGGTGGTCATCTTTTGATGGAAGGCTATAAAAATTGGACACCACTGGGTCTCCACATATTCTACCCATTGATAGGTGCTATGATTGCCTCATAGCAGACCTTGTATGTAGAGACATGGAAACAGTTGTTAACATACTACTCAACATCTTGTCTGTTAAAAAATATGCAGGATTGCAAATGGTATGCTAGTTATATTCCACTTCCTACAACTGTAGTGTGCTATGGCTAAGTTAACAGTGAAACTTTGCATACCATTTTTAACTTCAAACTGTGTCTACCCTGCCCAACAAGCAAGCCACCTACTGCATGCCATCTTTTCCTTATGCAACCTCTTCAGAATTTTGTCACATATATATGATTCTACTCTCATAATCTTCTATCTGTTCTCTTGAAACTTAGTCATAAGATATAGCTTGATGCACTCAAGCTGCAATCACATACAAATACAATCAAACATTAGGTATGAATTGCATTAGACATGTATCAAACAATGAATCTACTTAATTGTAGGTGATCACAAAGAATCATACCATGCTAATTGTAGGCTTAGACATGAATTTAAGTATCCTGCTATTGAAACTCTCACACATATTGTTTAATACAGTATCAGTCAAACCATCTTTATTAAACATGTGTCTGGCCCATATTGTTGTTGAATGAGCTTGCAACCAACTGTGTGCATCAGCATCAATTTCTTTCAATTTATCCATCACCCTATCAAACTCTTGTTTATAAGTTGCTTTGACTGCTCTCCAAAATATTTCTCTAATCAAAACACCAGGATCGATCTTCCTGAAGATGTTACAGAGATGTTTGCAGCAAATCCTATATTCATACTATGGCCAGTTATCAATGAAAGTTTGCACCAACCCTTGTCACAAACAGTATCACAGACAAATATGTAAAGTTAGTAACTGAACATACAATGTATAAATGTAGATCAAAACAAACAAAATAATAATAAAACTACATACCTTCTATTGGTCTAATATAAACACCCATCTTCTGTTCTGACATATGTCTGCAAGTAACAGATTTATGAACCAAGTTCAAGAGTCTTTGGTTTCAACCTTTATTACTACATATGCTAGTGGGAAATACTCCTCATTAGGATCTCTACCTACTGCAGTAATCAATTGATCACCTGACTTATTCTTCAAATGGCAGGCATCCAAACCAATGAATGGCCTACATCCAGCCAGCAACCCCTTCTTGCATCCCTCCAAACATATGTATAACCTCTCAAAATAAAGCACCCCACAGATTAAGTCCATCTCAGCTGCTAAATCACCTTCATTGAAGGTATGTACCTTCATAAGTATGGTACTGCCAAGACTAGACCTCCTTAACTCCTTACAGTACTCCCACAGCTGGTTGTACTATTGTGTATAAGCCCCTTAAACATATTCTCAAGCCTTATCCTTAGCCCTACTGGCTTTTCCTGCACTTATGTTTATGGTATACTTCTCATGAACAACATCTTGAATGTCTCTTAGTTTCATGTTAGGCTGTCTTTTCACCTTCTTCATCGACTTCTTCCCAATGTATGAAGAAGTACACCTAGGACTCTTAAAACTTCTAGAGCATGTGTGATCCACAGTCGATGTTCTTAGTTGGTATCTCCTTTCCCTTGTTACCTTTGTTAGATAGGCTACAAACTTTCAGTTTGGTTGACAAACAGCTCTTACCCTCAACAGATCATTTTTAGCTAATTTGATCCCCCATCCACCATGAACTGTATACTTAGTTATGACTTCCTTGAATTGCTTAGGTGTAGTAAACAATATATCTTTTTCAAAAGATAAATGTTCAGCACATAGGGAAGTTCCTCATTTTCTCATGTTTTGTCCCCTTCCATGTGTACTTGTATCATCCTCAAAATTATCATCACTATCATCAAGACTATGCAATTCCTTACTCTTATAATCAGAGTTCATTACACCTACACCCATTTAACCTGGTTCAGCAACATCATCATCATCCTTACCATCTCAACTGACTATTGTCTTCAACAAAGTCACTTTGATCAAGGTTCACTTCTGCCTCATCTTCTAGGCCACTTCCCCCACTGTTACTGCTATCACTTACATGAAAGTCCTCAATAATAGGTTCTTTATCTACTCTCCTAGAATACACTTGGGAAGCATCTACCTCAATGGTACCATCCTCATTGACCTCCTCAATAATAGGTCCTTCACCTACTCTCCTAGAATACATTTGTTCCACATCTACCTCAATGAGCTCATCCTCATTATTATCAATATCATAATTAGCATACATATCATCACTATCATAAAAGTTGTAAAATTCACTCTCATCATGGTTATCATGGTCATCGTGTTCACTACCATCACCATCATAATAACCTATAAGGTCTTGCTCCATTGCCAATGGCTGCACATCCTCACCAATATCCTTACTTTCATCAACTAGTATAAGGTCATCTACTGGATGCTTTATATACATATGAATCTCTTCATGACCCCTCACTAAATCTGTCATGAACATGGCATTATGATCATCAACAACCAAATGGAAATTTGCCCTTTCTTGGTTCATACTATACATTTAATACCATAGCCTGCTAGCAGAGGTGTACCTAAAGTCCCTACATATACCCTCTATCTCAACCTTGGACCACCTATCAGGGTCACAATTATCAACTACATCTACTTTACCTCCCACATATTTTTGAGGATTCTTAGTAAAATAGCCACCATGATGCACAGACATACTAAATAGCTCATCCATTCTACATGCATCACACCACTAAACCCATTTAAATAATACTAGTTACAAAATAAAACAACAATTATTTAACAAAATAACACTCATTTAACAACATAGCACTTATTAAAATAATTAGTTCTACATGCAACATGCCACCAAACCCATTTAATTAATGCTAGTTATAAGCCAAAACAACACTTTTTTTTTTTTTTTTATTTATCAAAACAACACTCATTCACCAACTTTGGCACTTATTTAAATAACAACACAACACTTATTTCAATAGTTCTGTCATACTAAAACAGACTTTTGCATAGTTATCAATAGTTTATTTAACAAAAAAACTCTCATACAATAATGTTAGGCTTATTTAATTCTCTTCAATAGGGGAACACATGGACCACATTGGAAACCACAAACAAACACATATAGACAGGGACCAACAAACAGTCAAAAGTCACAAAACAAAGTAAGGGTATAATACAAAACAATCAAAATTTAGTCAAAACATGTATCAAACATTATGGCCCCTACTACCCGATCTGACCAACATGCATATTGTAAAGCTATAAATAAGGACATAGACAGAGAGAGAGACAGAGAGTTAATACCTTTTCACAAAGATAGAGGTCTCCTGGATTTTCTTTTCTCTGCAATTATAAGAAAAATGGATATGGGTTTCACTTTAGTAATGGAGATGTGTTTGGCTTTAGGAACGGAGCTGGGTTTAGCTTTATGAACAGAGATCAGTTTGGGTATTTTGCTTTAAATGGCAGAGATAGGTTTGGGAATTTGGCTTCTAATGGGTATAACGATTTCTGGGTTTTGGGAATTGGTTGATGATGGTTTTAGTTCATCTAAAGTTTCGAGAGAGAAAGGTTGATGGTGCTACACTGTTAATATTACTCTAAGGTTTCATATTTTGATTTAGGGGTTTTCTGCATCCATGTGCCATAGGTAGTTGAGTACTCTGTCACGTGAAGGTCACGTGACAAGGAAAAGGGGTAGGAAACCCCTGTGTCAAACCTGGTGATGACACGTAAGCTTTATTTAATATTTTTTAATTTCTCTGTCAACCACGTATACTTTTTCCATCTGTTGGCTGACGGCAAAGACCAAAATATTTCACATTAATTGTTTTAGGGACTAAAAGTTGTAAAATGAAAATGTAGGCAAAAAAAAAAAGAAGTTCAAAATGTAGGGACTAAAAGTGTGTTTATGCCTATTTTGTACTACTTTAGTGAGACTGATGCATGAGTTTTTTTTTTTTGTTGAGTTTTTAGCTATATATTTGTTGAAGTACTAAAATAGCTAGACTGATGTGAATGCTCTAATAAGACTCCATAAATAACTTTGATGAAATAAGAAAGAAAAATAAAAGACACATTGTCTACGTGGCTACCACATAAGTTTCCACTATGCTTCTGTATCAATCAAAGGTCACTTAACAATAAAATAACCCATAATCTCTACATGTCCAAGCAAAGATGGATTAAACACAATTTGATAAATGAATATTGATCAAACCAAGATTATTTTTATGTAGAGAATCAAATTTCATTGCTTAGGCATAAACTTTTAACAAAAAGAGATGAAAATTTAAGAATTTTATTGTATCTTGGGTAATGAGATGCATGGTGAAGGAGAAACAGATAGAGTGAGATTGTTTGATGCGTGATTTTATGATAGATTAGGCAGTTATTGTTAATAGTTTATTGTATGAGAAACCGGAAACTAGTTTACAAAAATAGTTTAGGTAAGTTGGGTCGACTTTGAGGTGATCATTGAGGCCATAAGAAGTGAAGATGAGTCATTTGCTTTGTTTTGGCACCTTATTATAGACAACAAGTCTTTTGTAGAGTCCTTTAGCAGTTTTAGTTTTTTTTTTTTTTTTTCCATATTGTAGATAGGGTAACTCTGTGGCTCACTACCTTACTAGACATACGAGATATGTTAACGATTTATTTGTGTGGATGATAGATGTTCCTTCACACCTAAAGAATGTACTTTTAGCCGATTATGGCTGAGTTTTTTTAATGAAATATTCATGTTTTCTTCTCTCTCTCTCTCTCTCTCTCTCTCTATATATATATATATAGTTTACAAGTTTCAAACCATTAATAGAAAAGGAATTGTGCTACATCTACAACATTTTCATAATAAATCATATATGGTAAGTTCCTATTAGTTCTAATTTGAAATTAATTGTCAATAATAATTCAACACCAAAGTCATGAGAGAAAAAAATGCACAACCCACCCTTTTTTTCCGTTTCTTTTTATAGATCAATAGTTGAAGATGGAAAAGTTGAACTATGGATGTCTCTATAGGAAACACCAAAATATTTAACCAATTGAATTACAAGGTTCTTGGCTCTCTTCAATCCTTTTATTTTTATTTTCAACACTAAGTTTTAGTAATAACTTAATTTCTCTCACTTTTTATTGTTTTGTAGCCAAAACAATGGCCCACTCAATTCTTATTTTCTTATATGCAAAATGACATATGTGTCCATTGATAGGCCAAGAATGTATTGACCCTTTATGATAAATTAACCAATTAATTAGGGAAGTTAATTAATTAAGTTAATTAACATGCAATATGCGTGTTAGCACAAACAAATCACCAACTAAGTTAAATGCAATAGAAAATAAAGTTGACATGGTGATTTGTTTACGAATAGAAAAAACCACTGAGGCAAAACCCCACAGGGTGATTTTAAGGTCACCACTCCCGAGAATCCACTATTATCACAACAAGCAGTTACAAGTAAAGGAATCTCAGTACCTTATACCAACCTACAGTTAAACACTTACCCTAATACACAATTGGACTTGTTTTATAGTGACAATCTCTCTTTTCAATGCATAGCTCCCAGTACGTGACTAACCAATTGATGCGCGGATCCCAGTACGCGGCTTAATCCTTTGCACGAATCCAAGTACGTGACTAACACACCAACTTGAGAAGGATGTTGGCTGCAAAGTTCTTCAGTTCATCAACACGATGAAGATCATAAAACTCCTTGGTTACAAAACCCTATGGCGTACAAACACAACAGCTTCTTCAAGAGAAAAATGAACTAGGGCATAAGTCTTCGATCACAATATGCTTGCAATAACAAGTGCAACCGCCTTATGACGGCCCTTAAAATAATCATTATATATATTTAGGGTTGTGAGAAAAGAAAGCCTAAACACATACACATGGATATGCGTGAAATCAGATCTAAAAAACTGATTTTCGTAAATCTTAATAAATAGGTAATCTGTCAAGCAATTGTCCAGTATCATGCTAAAATTGCCTTTTAAACCTCGATAGATGCCATCTATCGAGATAGTTGTCGAGCTTTAAAATAAAGCACTTCTTCACTTGTTTCTTAAACAGATTTATATGGCTTTAACACTTAGACTTGAATTCTTATTCCTCGAAGTATTAAACATATTCTAGATCTACCCAATTACAAGTAAAGTGCGTTTTGTCATAGGATTAGCCAATTCTAAATGACATATGTTCTTAACATGATACACATATGTCCCAACATCCATCTTGTTGCTTTTGCATTCGGTCTTTGGTCTAGCACTAGCATCAGCTATTGTAAAAAAAAAAGAAAAAAGAAAAAAGAAGAAGCTATTTTGAAATATCAAAAAGCTACTTTTTTCTATTTTAACACACATTTTTACAATATACCCTATATCACATATTTTATCTTTTACCACTTTATTTAAATGTAATTTCTTTAATCTTTTTAGTTTTTTTTTTATCACTTTACTATACTAAATTTTTTTTTTGGGTACCACTTTTAGTTGTGGAGAGAGTGAAAGTTGAATAAAAAAACACTAAAAAAAATTAATTCAACATCTTACAATACAATTCTATGTACTATAGCAAATGCCACATCTCTTGAGGTGTAGCATTTGGTGTTTGATGTGCCAAATTCTAAAAATTTAGCATTTGGCAAGCCTGATACCAATATTCTGAGGTCATTTTTATGTATATGTTGAGACTAGGCTTACTCTTTTTAGAAGAATAATTTTAGATTGGGGAGAGGAAGACAATATCACAATAAAAGGAGAGAGGCATTTAAATGAATTTAACAATAAGAAAGGAATTTTTGTCATATAATTGGCTATGTATATTTCAATTGAGGTGATGATACAAGCTTTCAGAATTTAGGAATACAAAATACAAATACCTATGATTTAGGATGAATTTTGCAATTAACCCACTTAAAAATTAAAAACATTGCAATATATGAATTTTGTCATATATTCTCATGTCTAGAAAAACAAATTCTATATTCTCCTCTATGAATTAAAATTACTTACCACTAAATAATGCTAAAGTATACCTTCTTTTAATATATAAATTATAAGACATGTGGTTTTGGTGAGTTTTAATGATTATGTTTTAGCTAAAATGTAAATTACACTATTTAAATCTTACTTAAATTCATTTCAATCCTCTAAATAACACGAGCAAAGAAAAAATTACATACTGAATTCAATCATATTTAAAAGGTGCAATTTTCATTCTAGTTTTATTTAAAAAAAAAAACTATAAACACAATGAAATATCACCATGTTTTCACTGGATCCTTATTTATAATTGTGACAATTCCTGTTTTCCTATCACAACTAGTAGCGTCTAGTAGAGTGAATGAGCAAGGACCACGTTTAGGATTGTGTGGCGAGGCGTCGCAAAAACTCAAATTCGTAATCGAACAAAGAAATAGTTTTCCAAAAGAAAACGAAAGTGGGTCACAGCTTCAGCCACTGTCAACTCAGATCTATATGCATGTATGTATATCCATTCTCCATCGCAACAAATTGCCAACAAAGCTGTCCCACCCAACCAATTCTCTCTCTCTCTCTCTCTCTCTCTCTCTCTCAATATTCCCATAAATCCTAACCATAAGTAAATTAGAGGTATAATTCCTTTGACCTCTCCCTATTTGCATTTTATGAGTGTGAATTCTTCATTCATTGTCACCCAAATGAAACTAAACAACAGAATTCAACACCACAAAGCCACAACACACACATACACGTTCCTCTCTCTTTCTTATTTCTTATAACAAACAAACATACATACAGAGTAAAAATCGGTAAAAGCATTGTAACAAGAGAATTTTACGGGTTCTTATTTTGTGTTACCTTTAATTCATAAAACTTTTTTCTTTTTTGGGCTGAATAAACCAATTTAAACTAAACTAAACTAAACTAAACCTCTTACAATATATCAAAATAAAACAAAAATACTACTTTAAATGGAATATTTTCGTTTTTTGTTTTTGGGTATAATATTTTGGGTGAAGATCATATAAATAAACCCCGTTAATTCCGGGTACTTGTATCATTTCAAGTCTATAATCTATAAAAGCTTTTAACCAGTGACTCTCTTTTCTCTTTAGGTGTACGGATAATTCAAGAACCTTGTCAAGGTTAGTCCTCTCTGTCTCTGTTTTTCTTTTTCTTTTTTAGTATATGTTTTTTGTTTTCTTTGCTGTCTCTTCTTTGAATGCTCCTTTATTTCTTAATACTAAATTTCTTTATCCATCTTTTCTGGGCTTTGGTCTAACGGATGCTATTTTCTACATTCTTTCTTTTTTACTTCGATAATATTGAATTTTGATCAAGTTTTGATATTTCAGAAAGTAATTTAGTTTATTTTTCTCATGGGTTTTGTTTGTTTGAGTGTTCATCTTCTATTATTTTCAAAGAGAGTCTTACTTGGAGAAGAAATGTATTTTTTTTTGGGGGTATGCTTTTGCTTTTGTTGTCATTTGGGCTTTGATCAAACAACTTAATAAGAGAGAACAGAACCCTCTCTTAAAAAAAAAAAAGAGTCTTAAGCATTGTTAAGTCAACAATTTGATGGAAAATTATTTGAATGGTTTAAAAAATGACTTCCAGTAATAAACACCTTTGACAATTTTCCTTTGGTTTTCTTTAGAGGAACCAAACAGAGTAAAAAGATAACAAAACGAAGAGCAAAAGGGTAAAGGACTTTAATTTGGCTAATGAATACTCCTGTAGATGCTTTTTGTTTTTTTTTTAGCTAAGGTATTAATGAGGGAAATATCTCTGTGATCCAGAATTTAAATATGTATATTTTTTTTCAACAACATGTGCATGTTGTTATTATTATGATCATTGATGAAACTTTGGCATTTATATGTTCATATTTTTTTGGCCATTAGTCCTTCATTATACTTTTCCCCTGTTTTTTAATCCTTGAATTGTGAGGAGGTCGTTTTGGAAGTTGGGATCCTGGTGTTTGTAATTGATTATTTGTGGCTAGAAATTAATGGCAGACTTGGTACTTTTAAAATGAATCTATCTGCATAGACAGAACAGTGGTGAAAGAAGCACACAATTAAAATATAAACTAGGAAAATGTAAAAAGTACCTTTCTATTTGATGGGATATTTTTTTTTTCTTCATTTCATTATATGAAATGCCAGCATGTCACAAGAAAAGAATATATGTGGTGTATATTAGCCCAAAAAAACATAAATTTTCATGTACTAAAACTCAAAGAAATATCTTCTTGTGCATTTCCTAGTCAAATTATTTTGTCCTTATCAGGCTGGCCAAATAATTCAGGTCATTGCATAGGTCTGAGATCTGGATCATTTTTTCTCTTTTGGGTACCATCCCATTTGGATCGTTGACCACCTAAAAGAATCAAGAGATACTCACATCTAATTAATGGTTGTGGTTGATGATCAAACGTTTTAGTATTTGTTTTGTAAGATACTTGTGTAAGAATTTTTTAACTTCTAAACTCTGAATATTTTATTGATATGCATATAATATTAATTATTTCTTTAAAATCTGGGTTTGGAAGAAGATTTTGTGTTCTGGTCAAGATGCTTTTATGCATTATTTTTTGGCACTATACCTTTAGCTATTTAGCTTTTCGTAATTCCAAAGGTTTTGATCAGTGTATGCTTTTCTTGTGAAATGAGATAAACGTCTTCTTTCCAACCTTTTCAACTTTTGGTGGCCTAGTTGACTGTTACCTTGCTGTGTGCTTGAATTTGTTATTAATTCTCCTTTTGTCATACTGTCTGTAGGCCTTAGTAAAAATGGTAGATGTTGAATTGAGGGGAAGTGCCCACAGGATTAAGAAGTGTGCCTGTGATTTACTGTCAATTGGCGGTGATCTTGTGGATGATGATGACTCATGGGATTTGATGGGAAATGATCTACGCCTCAAATCTACATTCTTGTATTGTGATTTCAACAGGATGATTTCTAGTGCTCCCAGGGATCAGAAGAAGCCTCTTACAGAACTTGCAAATAAATTATTTTGTTCCATTGAAGAGGTAATGATATTGTTCTTATCTATGTTGTGTTAACTTCATTCCACTCCTATATTACACCAAGGAAATGGTTGATAGATGAAAAAGGTTTGAGATTTAAAAAAAAAAAAAAAACCATTCGCTTGAACTTAGTGTAGGAAAAGTAGCACCAAAATACACATTATTTTGGATAACTAGATACTATGAAGCACGGGTGCGGCGTTTGGGCCGCCGCACCCGCGTCGGACGCGGCCGGACGCGGCGACGCGCAGGCGACGCCGCTGCCTGCGCGTCCGTGCCGCGTCCGGCAATAAAATATTATTTTTTTCGGCGCGATTCGCGCCGATTCGCGCCGATACGGCGACGATTCGGGCCGACGCGCGCGAAATCGGGGCGACGCGCGCCGATTCGGCCTGAATCGGTCCGTATCGGGCGATTCCGGCGATTTCGGCCGATACAGGCCGAAATCGGCAGATATCGGCCGATACCGGCCGAAATCGGCAGATACGGCCGAAATTCAAAAAAAAAAAAAAAGAAACAGGTGCGAAACGCACCGTTTTACTTAGCCCAAAAAAAAAAAAAAAAAAAAAAAAAGCCAAACGGCTGCGTTTTGTAAAAAAAATGTTGAAACCCTTAAGGCTTAAGCTGTCTTAATTTTTTTTAAACCCGCAACTATCACTCGTCCCAGCACCAGCAGCCAAACGCCCAAACCTCTCTTCATTTTTTTTTTTCTGTACTCTCAGTTTGATTGTCTTGTTGATGTATCTTTTATTTTGTTTTAGTTTCAAACTTGTGAGTTGTATTTTAATTTTCAAACATCATGGAATGTTTATATAATGAAGTTGTATTCTAGTTATTATTTACTATTGTTCTTAAATTTGGTATATGTTTATATAATGTGAAAAAAGTATGTTTAGCAATATATTAAAAATATAAATAAAAATATTTTTAATAATTTTTTAATCGCCGCACCCCGCCGCACCCGCACCCTACTTTTTCAGAAATTGCCGAGTCCCGCACCCGCTCCCGCACCCGCACCCGAATCCCGAAACGCACCCGTGCTTCATAGACTAGATATCAGAAAAATGATTTTCTTTGACCTAATTTAGGATCCACATTATTGCTAAAAATCATGAAAGATAAAATGAAGAATCATATATAGATATATTGCCTAACTCCTTTTGGTGGATTGATTCAAGCTTTTAAGCCATCTTTATTGGGTGCATCAGTTGTATAGTGGTACTGTAGAAAAGTGCATCAATATTTTGATAATTCAATTATTACAACAAGTGGGGAGGGAGGACCAAGTAAGACACTATCTACAAGCCTCTTTATAGAATAGTGCATAACTATTAATGATAAGGTTGTTTCATACACTACTTGTGTACTTCCCCTGAATAGGATTTTTTTTTATTTTCCATGATAAAATTATCTGTGCTTTCCTATCTTTTAGTTGGTTGACACAATGTTTTACTCCTTCGCAGTTAGATCAAGCAGTAAAAAGTCGAAGTGTTCCTTTGACCCAAGATCGATACAATGAGGCTGCAGTAATCTTACAGGAAGTGATGGCTCAGATGCCTTGAGAAATATGAGCTTCAATCCTTATTGATGATTACATTGATCTCCCAATGTCGTAGACACTTATCAACTTGTACATATTTGCTTTGGTTGTATACACACCAACATCCTTAGACGTCTTTCTTTTAGCTGTAAATGGTTGACTGCAGCCATCATATTTTCAAAATCAAAACGGGATTACTGACCTATTATGGTTCAATCATATAAGCTTGGTGTTTAGAGATTGATTTTAGAGTTAATTGGTATTCTTTTCCAAACGTCTCTCAGTGGTAATCATTTTTCTCATAAAAAAAAAAGTATTGGTAATCATTTTTGAATTTCGATTTAATATTTAAGGGTAATTACATTAAATCCACCTATGGTTTGGGCGAAAGGTGGATTTTTCTTTTTTTGAAAGATCTAGGGAAGCTTTCAAAACCCTCCCTTTTTGATCTTGTTTCTCTTGCATTTTTGTGCTATTTTTTGTTTTGGAGGAGAGAGATATAAAATTTGAGCAAAAATACCTATTTATGCCTGATTTTAATAGAGGCGGATTATGGAAAACAAACGAAACATACCTCAGGTGTGCTAAGTGACACTTTTCAAACCACGAGTAGGTAAAGTGATTTTCACCCAAACTACAGGTGGGTTTAGTGTAATTACCCCTAATATATATAATACAATACACATATAAGAGAAGACCTCTCTAGTGCTCACTGATGCCCCCTCAGTGCCCCCTAGACCAATTGTTTCTTCCTGGAATAGGTCAGAGCAAGGAGCCATGTGGCAGTGGGGATAGACTATTCTTTTATTGCCATTGTGGCTATAGAGATTAGAAGGGGGGTTTTGATTTTCTCCTTGTCTAAATAGGTGGAAACCAACCTCCCTCTCCAAAGTAGAGGCAGAGACCATAGTTTTGGCAACTTGTTTAGCAATGGAACGAGGTTTTGAGAATGTGGTGGTTGAAAGTGATGCCAAAGCTTGCATTAAAGCTCTCAAAGCCTCTACTAATGCCATGCCTTGGAGAATCTCAACCATACCTACCGATACTCTTTTTTGGACATCATGTAGCCAACAATTTGTTTTTAGGTGGAGTCTGAGAGAATCAAACAAAGCAGCCCATGTACTAGAATCCTGGTGTCTTAGGAAAAATTTGTTTGGTTGTTTTGTTCAAGGTTATGCTCCTAGCCCTTTTATGGATGTAATTTCTTTTTGTTTTTACTCATCCAGGAGCATAGTAATTTTTTGTCTAAAATGCAAATTGCACTTTCTAAGTTTGACTGAAATTCATTTTAGTATTTTAATTTTACTTTCATTCAATTAAGTCATTTAAGTTTCAAATTTATTTATTCAATTTAGACCTTTTGTCCAATTTTGTTAAAAAATTAAATATGCAATTAACTAATGAAAAAAATATTTTTGGAAAAAGATTATCACATAAAAAATCTATAAAATATTTTTATTAATTTTACAGATTTTTTTCATGTGAAAATAAAAAAATTTAATGGCAAATTTTTAACAAAATTGGATAGAAGACTTGAATTGAATATATTTGAAACCTAAAGGATTCAATTGAACGAAAGTAAAGTCTCTTGTCACTCCTCAAGTCTAGACTTCTATAATATTCTAGGAGGCTTTTGAGAAAATAATATGTAATTTTAACAATTTGTAAGAATAGTATTTGATTTGAAAAACTTGGAGAATGATAATATTGTCTTCAAAAAAAGATTTTGACTCTCTAGCATCAAGCATATTTTAAAAAATTAATCCACTTAGAAATATTGTATAATTTTAATGTTGGGCCAATATGGCTAAATACCACTCTTGGCCGAAATATTTGGTGATCAATCACTATTTTGGAAATATATATGGATGTACCACTCTTTTAAAACTCGAGTTTTCCATGTAACTCGAGTTCCAAGAACTCAAATTCTTTGAAAAAATAGCCTTCAAGTTTGCTGTGCTATTTATTATGGAGCTCAAGTTCCTAGAACTCGAGTTGCATAAAAAATTGGTGGCTATTTTTCATGGAACTCGAGTTGCACGGCAACTAGAGTTTCACAAATTCAAGTTTCAAAAAAGTGATCAATCCTTAATTATTTTGCAAACAATGATAGATAGCCAGATATTAGGCTAGTGGTACTTGGCCATTTTGGCCTTTTAAGGTTGTATTGAAGACAGGATTCGCTAGATAAGCATATTTTTGGAACTCTCGCGTAGACATGGCCAAACGGGTCAGAATTTTCTGACCTGACCCAGCCCGGTCCAAAAAATACTTGATCCGACCTGATTTTTTTATCCAAAGCAAAAACGAGTTGACCTGTGACCCGACCCGTGTTTTTTGCAGGTCAACGCAACCTGACTCGTGATCCAAACCTTTTTTTTTGGTAAAAAAATAATAAAAATTTAAGACAATATTGGTTTAATTGTTTGTTGTGAGCTTTAAGGAAATAATTGAGACATAACTGCATGCAAATGAATTGAAAGGTGAATGGTTGAACATTCTGTAATGATTAAAGATTTTTAGATATCAAATAACAAAGTACATGTCAAGATAATTTGGTTACAGTAAAGTACATGCAAACATAGATTTAAAATTGTAGACATGTGTAAGAAACATTCATAAGAGTGAAAAAGTAAAGCCAAAGTATCAAATTATTATAAATTATGAATGCTTAAATCTATTTTTTAACAATTTATATCCAAAATAAACGGTTTTTCAAAATAAGTTATGATATTTCCTAGAGCGTGTGTTGCTTAACAATGAGATGATATTCACCAAAGAGACCATGTATAAATAAGTAAACAATTAAACTTTAATGCATATTCTCAAATTGAAATAGAGTGCCAATCATAATTGATAATAGATTATAAAATTAATTTTTAAAGTTGTAAATTTCTTATATGTTTTTATTCTTTGTCAAATGAGTTATCCAATAAGTCATTTGTAATTTTGTTTTAAATTTTGGGATGTTGATATTGTGTAGAAATAAAACTTGTGTATTTGTTTTACTTATCTTTGTGTTATTTTGTTTTAGTTAGCAATATTGGGATTTGTATAATTTTAAAATTATTGAATAGGTATTAATAAGTTTAACTGAGTTCATTCTTGATATAAGTGGTGAATTCAAAGTAATTTGTTGCATGACTTTTCAAATGGCAAATACATGTTTTCTTTCATAAATAAAAAATCATGTGAAAATACAGGTCAACCAGACCTGACCTGCAACTCGATTGACCTGAACTCATTTTTAACCTGCTTAAAATGACCAGTTTTTTTACTTGCAATCCATTTGATCCGACCCAAACTTGACCCAACCTGTCCATTTTGCCATGTCTACTCTTGCGAGAAAGAAAATGAGGGTTTCTTTTCGGCTTCGCCTGTGAGCCTATCCTCACTCTATCATAGGGCTTTTTCATCCCTCTCATGGGTTTGTTGCCATTCACAATGGGTATTTTCTCCGTATCCTTCATGGGTCACAAGATGGAGAGTGGTCCTAGTCCAAATCTAAGCTCCCTTGCACCAAATACTCAGTGGTTTCCCCCTCTTGGATTTCAATTCCTCTGATTCCACTGTATGGGTGAGTAAAGGTTTCTCAACTGGATCTGGTGTTCTTTTGAGCTATTGATGCCTTCAAGGTGGATTCTTGGAAAGCATGGGTGATTTTGGTTCAACTTTGTATTATTATTGGGTTTGAAGAATCTGCTCTTGTGATTTTTGTTTTGTTTTTTTTTTTTTTTTTTGTTGATACAAGATAGAATTCTACTCTAGCCTAATCTAAGTGTATATGTGTGGAAGCTCCCTCTTGGAGACTTGAACCTTGGCCCTTGCCCCCCACACTCTACAAGCACTTATACTTGTGGAGTGACCATCGCACCAAGGGTGTGCGATGGTGTGATTTTTGTTTCTTGAATTGCATATTGATTTTGTATTTTCTATGAGAGTTGAAAGGTCTCTCCAAATTATATTGTTCTTGCTCTTCTTCTTTTTTATTATTTTTTTGATAGTAATAAAAAAACTATTACTCATTCTCTAATTTTTTCATACACACACACACACACAAAGTTTAGCTACAAAATTGATTTAAATTAAGGCTACAAACTTACTTAATAAAATAAATATTACTACATATTTTGAAAACCTAACAATTAAATCGCATATTCTATACACTCTTGTCTTAAAACACATGTCAAATTTTATGTCAATCAAATATTATTTACTATATGATCTATAAGCTTATATTTTATGCATAATTTTAAACTACAAAAACTTGCAATTCAAACAATTTGTTGATGATAAAACTATTGATCTTTAATTTTCTATAAATTTGGCAAGCATGAAGGATATAAGAAGAAAATGTAATCCAATAGTGGATTTATCAAAAAATACTTCCAATAAAAATATATTTGGTAAATTTGTAACCTTATACTACAACCAATTTTGTAGCTATATTTTATCCTATATATTATGTATTGAAGATAGAACTGACAATTCTTTTGGGAGGGCAAATGAATGGAATAGATTAATCTCTATTTTTTTTTTTTTTTTTGTGGAGAATATTTCATCCATTGCCCAATTTGAGAGATTGATAGGAAGGAATCGAATGACTACAATGCAAAGCCCATTCCACTCCAATCCTCCAAAAGTGGGAGAAATACTCATTCTTTTAATGTTTAGTTTTTTTAATTGATATTTTCTAACTTATAAAACCATATTAGAATAGCAGTTACATTTATTTTTTTTCTTTTTTTTTTTTTCTTTTGGTTAAAAGGAGAATTCATTAAGAAGCCAGCTAAAGCTAATCTAGGCAAATTAGCAGCAAAAAGTCGATAATAGTACAAACCAGAAAACAAATGGGAAAATAACACCAAGCCCCAAACAATTTCATTAGCTAGCATTGTTTCCAAACTATTTAAAAAACTAACATCTTGAGTATAAGACACTCAATTTTGCTCTTTGAAATCGAGCCACAAAGCCTTGAGTTCTAGTGAAACTCAACTATGAACCACTTGAGTTCTTGCTTTGCACATTTAAAGAAAAAAGAGATAAAGGAAAACCTTGAGGAAGAAGAAAAGCTCTGCAACAAATCCTTCACTTGGAGCCCATGCCACTGCCTGAGTTCAATCTAAGCCAGTCGTCGTCGCCTAGATTCTGTCCAAGCTGAAGGGTGGTTAGGGAGATTTGGGTTCGTGAGCAGAGCCGAGGGTGTGATTCTTTATTTTTGATCTCTTTAGGTTCGTTGTTTTTGTTAGGGGTTTTGGGTTTGTTGTTTTTGATCTGCCTTCTTCTTTTAGTCTCTACCTTCTTTGTTGCGTTCTTTATTCTTTGAAGTAATTTGAGTTCTTTGTCTTCTTCGCTGCTTGTTCTTTGAATTTTGTTCATTATGGAAATCGAGTCTTTAAGACTTGAGTTCCACGGGAAAAATTATAAAACTCGAGGGTTTTTGGCTCAAGTTCAAAGAGCAAAATCGAGTCCCTTAGACTCAAGATATTAGTTTCCTAAATAGTTTGGAAATGTTACTAACTAACGAAATTGTTTGGGGCTTGGTGTGTGTTTCCAATATTTTCCGTACAGACTAGAAGCATCTGAACTTAAAGTGCTAGAGAGTTCATCAATTGGGGAGTGAGAGGGAATTAAGAAAAATAAAATAAAAATCCAACAACCCCTCTTGGCAAGAATATCAACACATTTATTCACTTCCCGATAGGCATGGCTCACTCTGACTTGTTGAAGCCTGGTGAGCAAGGACATGCAATCATTCAAGAGAGGGGAATAAGCCCTATTAGTATCCGATGCATAATTGATTAGGTCAACAACAATTTTTGCATCAAGTTATACTTCTAGACAGCTAAAACCCAACTGAAGAGGAAGCATCAAACCGTCATGAAGGACCCAGAACCAGAAAACTCCTTAATCCAATTACCGAAGGAGTCCCTCACTAAACCTCCACCACCTTCTTTCCCTAAATTACCCAAAGAAGCACCATCAGTATTCAACTTACTCCATCTAGTAATAGGCTAATAGGCTTATTCCAGCAAAGTGGGATTGAAACTTTCTCCTTTAGCACACAGGACTTTCCTTACATAGAAGAAGTACCCAAGAGCTTTATTGGTACATAAAACACAAATGTTTGGATTCAAGGTAGTGTTCTAAGAAACGACAATGTTTATGTGCATCCACAAGGACCACACCGCAAAGGTGAACAACATATTTCAAGGGCTACTGCTTGGATGCACAAAGTGGCTAGACATAGAGTTGACCTTCAACCAAGTTAATAAATCCCATTCAAATGATTGAGCTTTATTGGCACATAAAACGTGAAGGTTAGGATTCAACGTAGTATTCTGAAAAACAACCATGTTTTTGGGTGTCCATAAGGACCAATCTGTGAAGGTGAACAACATGTTCAAGGGGTACTGTTGGGATGCACAAAGTGGCTGGACATACAGTTGGCCTTCAACCAAGTAATAAATCAAATCCAAATGATTAAGTAAGGGAACCAGGAATGTCAATCTTGTTCTAGAACTCCAATGCAAAACTACAATCCCATAACATATAAATGATAGACTCATTGTGACTGTTACATAAAGGGGCAAGTAGCCAGCCAATCAATTCCAATAGCGGCTATAATTTCTTTTACTAGAACACTATTATGATGACATAAACAAAGGAAACTAGGTATCTTAGGGAGAGTATCTAATTTCCATATCCACTGTCCTTGAAAAAGAGATGTGGCAATAGACTAATTTATAGTGATAGGCCAAGAATGTACTGACCTCTTTGGTAACTTAATCAATTAGTTAGCCAAGTTAATTAATTAATTCAATTAATATGCAATATGCGTGGTAGCACAAACAAATCACCAACTAAGTTAACTGCAGCGGAAAACAAAGTTGACACGGTGATTTGTTTACGAATGGGGAAAACCACCAAGGCAAAACCCCACTAGGTGAATTTAAGGTCACCACTCCCGAGAATCTACTATTATCAAAATAAGCGGTTACAAGTAAATGAATCTCAGTACCTTGTACCAACCTACAGTTGAACCCTTACCCCAATACATAATTGGACTTATTCTGTAGTGACAATCTCTCCTTTTCAATGCACGGCTCCCAGTACGTGACTAACCAATCGATGCACGGATCCAAGTATGTGACTAACCACCAACTTAAGAAGGATGTTAGTTACAAAGTTTTTCAGTTCATCAACACAATAAAAATCACGAAACTCCTTAGTTACAAAACCCTACGACGTACAAACGTAGCAGCTTTTTCAAGAGAAAGATGAACAAGGGCATATGTCTTTGGTCACAATATGCTTGCAACAACAAGTGCAAAAACCTTATGACAACCCTTAAAATAATCCTTATATATGTTTAGGGTTATGAAAAAAGAAAACCTAAACTCATACACATGGATATGCGTGAAATTAGATCCGAAAAACTGATTTTCGTAAATCTCGATAGATAGGCTACCAGTCGAGCAACTGTTGAGCATCGGGCTAAAACTACCTTTTAAACCTCAATAGATGCAATCTATCAAGCTAGTTGTCAAGTTTTAAAATACAATACTTCTTCACTTGTTTCTTGAACAGATTTTCATGGTTTTAACCCTTGACTAGAACATGTTTCTTGAAAATTTAAACCATCCTAGATCTACCCAATTACGAGTAAAGTGCGTTTTGTCAAAGGATTAGCCAATTCTAAATGACATATGTTCTTAACATGATTCACATATGTCCTAACAATCTCTCCCTTTGGCAATCTGTGACAAAAACCACAACAAACAAATGACCATATGAGAGAAGTCACAAATTACTTAACTCATACTCACTTATTGAATACAATAAAATCTATCCTAACACAAACTCTTGAAATACTTTGCAAGAAGAGAGTTCATGGCAAGAAAGAGAGACACTTTAAACAAAACTCATCACGTCATCTTAGTGTGAAACATAAATAAAAGATTGCATACAAGCAATACGAAGCATGTGCATAAAGAGAGAAAAGAAACAACACATGAAGAGATAGGTGAAAGAATGTAATAACAACCTTAATATATATATATATATATATATATATATATATCAATAAGAGTACAAGGTTTGCTATCACAATGTAAGAACAATGTATCTAAAATAGAAAGAAAAGAAAAGATACAAAAAGTCCTCACTATATCCCTCAAAACAAAATAAGGACTCTCTCTAACAAAAATATCTCCTATGCTAACTCTCTCTCTGAGTACATGACTACTCTCATTCCCAAAACTACTTCCCCTTTTTATCACGAATGACAAAGGATAAGTCACTGAGAAGCAATCATCTCCTCATTACCGGAACAGCTAGAAGCCTCATCCTCATTAGCATCACCATCAGAGTCACCACTACTGTCCTCGTCCTCAGAAGCCTCTAGAGAAGGAGAGTGAGACTCTACGAAGCTACCAAGGCAAGCCTGTCATTGTGCAATACGACCAACACGGATGTTCACCTAATACATCTTAGTAGTAAGTGTATCAAGGCAAGCATCCATGCGCTAAAGCTGCGCCATGACCGCCTCAAGGGTCACACCGCCTGCAAAAAAAGAAGGGGCGGATGAAGATGGAGCAAAAGAAGCCAGATGAGTCACTGTCTCGGTCCATGGATGCTTCGACCGAAGCTGGGCCTTTCTCTGTTTAACGGTTGCTGCGTCAATGGCACACATGACAGAGAAGCGAGGAGACTCGGGATAGAAGACAGAGGCATGGCGAAGAATCCACGTGATAGCAGAGGGGAAAATAAGCTTATCACGGGACACCATATCCTTATAGACATCTATAAGGGAGAGTATGAAGTGAGAGGGAATGTCTATGGTAAGCTTCTCAAGAGGGACAACAAAAATCAAGCACGAGGCTCAGTAATAGAATTATAGTGAGACAAGGGATGTAAAACAAATTTCATCACCATATTCAGGAACCTCGGACCTTTAGCAAAGGCCGAGCATGCGGTGTTTTGACATTCACCCCATGATGAAGGTGTCTTATAGAATAGAGACATGAGCTCATCTTTAGATACAGTCTTAAGACGACGGTAGCCAGTGTAGTCAGGATGCGCTACCCTCAGAATGTGTAGCACCTTGGATGTAAGATCCGGAGTGACTACAATGTGCATACCTCGAATTCAAGTGAAGAAATGAGGTACATAGTAATTAAATCTGTGCATATTAAAGTAAAACTCATGTATGATCATGAAGGGACAAGTGACCGGGATGTCACAAAGGGACTCCTAACCCCTACTATAAATGACAATGGGAAGGTCAGTATTGGAAAAATCCGAAAGAATGACTTGGCGTTCTGAATGAATGTCGTGTCAAGAAAAGTTCTCCGAAAAGTCTTGACGGGCTTTATCATCACGAAACCGAACATGAGAGGGGGTAGGATCAACAGAGGAAGAAGATGATGCCCGAGAACAAAGAGGGTTTCGGGATGGAGTAGACTTGCTCTTCTTAGGTGCCATGAGCAGACTAACCAAAAGAAAGAAAGAGAAAGAGACAAGCAGAAGAGTAACAAACATAGTTAATATCAATAAGAAGGAAAGGAATGGTACGTATGCATGAAAAAAGCATGAACATGTGACATGCAACAATAAAAACATCATGGGCTTAGCCCAATCCAATCCTACCAGCACACATGATTTCAACATATAGAACACACATCTATAATGCATAAAACATTGTTAAACTGCAAATGTGATACTTTGCATGAGCATATAATATCATTTAAACAAAACCCAACCCAAAAATTTTGCAAAAACCTCATCAATTTTGAAAACCCCCAAAAATTTTCAAAAACCCCAAAAACCTAGATCTATATGAATGAAATGCATGAAAAAGAGTGAAAACAAGATCATACCAGAGATAGGAAGATCACTTTAGACCAAATATCACTTGGGTATGAGGTTTAGAGAGAGAGAAAAGTGTTTAGGGAGGTGAGGGGTCAGAAACTATCGAGAGAGATTGGAGAAAATAAGAGAAATTATCGCGTTGAGCTATATATAGAAAACACAAAGCTCGATGGATCGAGAGGTGTCGAGAAGCTATCAAGTACTAAATCTTGATAGATGAAGCTGTCGAGGTGCTATCAAGAGCTGTCCACTGCAAAGTGACCTTGATGGATTGAGAAGCTATCAAGCATCTATCGAGAAGACAGAAACTTTCTTGATAGATCGAGAATCTGCCGAGAAGATATCAAGACAAATTCTCAAAAACTTCGATGGATAGAGATTGTGTTAACTAGTGTCTAGAAAGAAGGATCAAGAGGCTCGATAGATAGCTTAGCTTTCGATAGGTATTAAGAAGCTGCCGAGATGAGCAAACACAATTTTTCAAAGAAGAGAAAAACACAAAAATGAATGCAATCAAGCATACTACTCAACCAGAGATCCAATAAACATTTTAAGCTCTCAAAAACATCTCTCAGTAAGAAAAATGAAAAGCATTAAGATCCAAAACACACACACACACACACACACACAAAACAAGTCTAACCAATTTTATATTTCAAAAACAAGTCAAGACAGTTTAATGAGTATACATTAACACATGTATTCCTTGTGATGGCCAAATCACATTGTACTTGCACATGTATCAAAATTAGCAAAGAATATTGCGTGTTTTCTGTAAAAAACATCGCAAGATTGCATAAGTGTTTACATGTTATGACGATTTGATCACACACAATCATAACTGCTTGATAGGGACTATCACCTTCGAGGTACATCCAATAACTCCCACATCTCTTAGAAGACACACTTGCAATCATATATAAAGCATTTTGATCCTTTATTCTTTTATTTTTCTTTGCATATTTTCTTTTAAGCATACCATGCATGAGTATATAAGAGAGAGAAGAACATACCCAATTATGTTAAGTTTTTGACATTGCACTTTTGCTTTGCTGAAGCATACAAATGCCATTTCATGATTGACAGGCAGCAATGGTGAGATGGTTATTTATGCCTTTCTCTTAGGATTTTCTAGTCCTTCCCGTTAAAAAGAGTGATACGAGTGTTAAATAAAAAAGATTACTTAATCTTACTCATCACAAACACGAACCACAAAGCTCACTTACTTAGTTGTGTATAGATATGCTCATTTAAGCTACAAAAGGTACAAAGTATAGAAAAATTTGTTTCAATGACCATCCAAGGTACATAAGTACCAATGTTCACAAAACACACATTGTTTTTGTATTTTTCTGGTTTCAATTTTTTTTTATGAAAAACAAAATAAAGCAAAACTGAAAACAAACAAACAAAAACACGTTAAACAAAGCAAAGCATAAAACTAAACTGACTCAAAAAAATAAAGCAAAACACACAAGTAATGCATAATCAAAAAGAGAGAGAGAGAGAGAGAGAGAGAGAGAGAGAGAGAGAGAGAGAGAGAGAAAAGTGACTAAATCACTTAGAGCCTTTTTTCCTTCCACACCTTGGAAGAACCTTTTTGTTTAGAAAACCCTTGATCCAGCGATGAGGGGGAAGAATTGAAACCATTCAAGTTCGAAAGGAACATGAGGGCTTTAAGTAGATCTCCAAGAGGAGCAAAAGAGGATGGAAACTAATTCTGATTTCCCAATGAGATCATACTGTTTCTCTGTTGAGTGGCTAACCACTTATAGCAATTAGGTCGAGTATGTCCAGTCGTTCCACAGTGAGGATAGAAATGCTGCTTCTTCTGTTTAGACTTTTGGGTATTGCCCTTCTTAGCCCTAGGGTTTTTAGTCTCTTTTTATCAAGCTTAGGGAGTGCTTCTACGATAGATTTACCTTTGTCTATTTTCGCACTAGCTATAACAGTTTTTACATCATTGTTCTCAAATTCAATATTATTAGCAGGAGAAACAAACACAGTAGTACTAGAAGAAGCAAGATTAGGAGAAGAGAAATTGTACCCTAAACTGGTTCGATCAGAAGCAGATTTCTGGAAGCTAAGCATCTCGTCAAGCTTTGCACTTGAAGTCCTCTCCAACTAAGCTCTAACTTGGAACAGCTCTGCCTCAAGCTTCTTGGTCTTCTTAGCCAAGAAATTGTTCTCAAACCATAGTGCTCCAATAGTCTGATTAGCTTCATCAAACTTTGTGGAGATTTTTTCTCGTTCAAGCTCCACATCACTGAGCTTCTTGGTGGCCAACCTATACAATTTCTCATGCTTTTTTGGAGACCTTGTACAATTTAGCATATGCTGTATGGATGTCATCTTGTTCATCCATCTTCTCAAATTTAGACTCCACCAAGTCCTCTTCTTCATCCACTTCTTCAACAATCCCCTCAGTAGGATTTGCAATGGCAGGGAAGGCATTCAGGATTCCATCATCCTCATTATCCGAATCATTCTCAAGCTCGGTGTCTCTCAAGGTAGCAACAAGGGCCTTACTTTTCCCAATGGTCTTGAGATACGTTGTGCACTCTTGTTTCATATGTCCAAAGCCTTGACACCTAAAACACTTTGGTCCTGAAGGAACAGTGTACTGACCGCCATCCTTAGCATCCTCTTCCCTTTATCTTGGCTCTTGAATTGTGAAGAACTAGATTGCTTTCGGTCTTTGTCAAATCCTTTAGCATTGGCATTCTTCATAAACTTTTTGAACTACCTCGTGATGTAAGATTTCACTTTAAAATCTTCATCATCAGAAGACTCATCCGTGTCACTACTCTTGGCCTTCAGTGCCATGCTTTTACCCTTACTTGATTTCCCAATCCTTGTCAAACCCAACTCATAAGTCTGCAGATTGCCAACCAGCTCTGTCAAAGGAATTTTGCCAATGTCCTTTGATTTCTCAATTGTGGTGATCTTGGCATGAAATCTCTCAGGATGAGATGAGCACCTTTCTAACAATCTTGGGTTCAGGTTTGGTTTCCCAAAGATTAAAGGCTAAGTTCACAATGTCCTTGAGCTTGGCAAAGAACTCATCGAACGACTCATCCTCCTCCATCTTCTTCAAAGCTTGTGGTAAGCCTTTGAAGTTTTGAATCCTTGACATCCTTAGTTCCTTTATAGGTTGTCTGGAGGATAGTCCATGCTTCCTTTGTAGTTTTAGTAGAGGATATCTTCTTGAACTCCTCATTCGTGACCACACTAAACAAAGCATTCAATGCCCTGCTGTTAAAGTTAGCCGCTTTGATCTTTGCATCATCCCAATTAGCCGACGCTTCCTTAGACTTGGTCTAGCCTATCTCCATAGCTTGCCACACTTTTTCATCTAATGACTGCAAGAAAGCTCTCATGCGTATTTTCCAATATGCATAGTTAGTGTCATCAAATAAACGAGGTATAATTAACGATTGTCCTCTATCCATGACAACAGGGGTTAATGGATCACACATAAAAGATTAACCCTAATCAAAGTGTGCCTGATCTGATACCACTTGATAGGCCAAGAATGTATTGATCCCTTTGGTAACTTAATCAATTAATTAGCCAAGTTAATCAATTAATTCAATTAGCATGCAATACGCGTGGTAACACAAACAAATCACCAACTAAGTTAAATGCAGAGGAAAATAAAGTTGACACGGTGATTTGTTTACAAATGAGAAAAACCATCGAAGCAAAACCCCACCGGGTGAATTTAAGGTCACCACTCCCAAGAATCCACTATTATTAAAACAAGCAGTTATAAGTAAATGAATCCTAATACCTTATACCAATCTACAGTTGAACCCTTACCCCAATACACAATTAGACTTGTTCTATAGTGACAATCTCTTATTTTCAATGCACAACTCCTAGTACGTGACTAACCAATCGATGCACAGATCCAAGTACATGACTAACCACCAACTTGAGACAGATATTGGCTGCAAAGTTCTTAAGTTCATCAAGTCAATGAAGATCATAAAGCTCCTTAGTTACAAAACCCTACAGTGTACAAACGCAGCAACTTCTTCAAGCGAAAGATGAACTAGGGCATATGTCTCTGGTCACAATATGCTTGCAACAACAAGTGCAACAACCTTATGTCTGCCCTTAAAATAATCCTTATATATGTTTAGGGTTGTGAAAAAAGAAAGCTTAAACTCATACACATGGATATGCATGAAATCTGATCTGAAAAACTAATTTTCGTATATCTCGATAGTAGGTTATTTGTTGAGCATCGGGCTAAAACTGCCTTTTAAACCTCGATAGATGCAATCTATCAAGCTAGCTATCGAGCTTTAAAATACAGAATTTCTTCACTTGTTTCTTGAACAGATTTGCATGGCTTTAACTCTTAACTTGAACAACATGTTTCTTGAAGATTTAAACCATCCTAGATCTATTCAATTACAAGTAAAGTGTGTTTTGTCAAAAGATTAGCCAATTCTAAATGACATATGTTCTTAACATGATTCACATATGTCCTAACCAATAGCCATAAGATTGGCCAAAGTAGTGTTAAAATTTTAATCTCTAAAGTGTTTACAAATGAGAGTCCTTCATGTTCCCGTTTAATTGGATTGGGATAGCTTTAATATTTACTTTAATGTCCTCAAGTAGCTCAAATGAAAGAGCTTCCCATCCCCTACCATTCTTAAAGAAAATATCGATAACAAATTGAAAGGCTTCTTCAAGGATTAGAGGTCCTTTAATGAGCTCCCTTATAGAATTTCCTTTTACCCATTTATCTGACCAGACATTCAAATTAGAACCATTCCCACTCCCTAGCAAGCACCCTTAGCGAAGGTGGGGAATCCAAGCCTAAAGGAAGACCAGGTAGGAGAGCAGGGAATGTCATCTGGATCTTTAGAATATATCCTAGACTAAGAACAATACATTTTTGTAATAACCTTTGCTCATAATTTCTCCTAATGAAGTCTCCAGTTCAGTTTTTATAATAGGGAAATGTTTTTTGCTCTCCCTACTTGGATACACAAGCCTCCCTCATCTTTGGTTTTCACAATTTTATTTCATACACAAGCCAAGTAGTAAAATTCTTTAAATGGATGTAAATCACAAAGAAAAAAATGGCTAAGTGATAAGATTTCTTAGATGAATGTAAATCATTGACGAAGCCAAGTGGTAAAATTCCTTAAATGGATGTAGATCACAAAGAAAATATGGCTAAGTGATAAGATTCCTTAGATGGATGTAAATCACTAACGAAGCTAAGTGGTAAAATTCATTAAGTGGATGTAATTCACAAAGAAAAAATGGCTAAGTGATAAAATTCCTTAAATGGATGTAAATCATTGATGAGCCAAGTGAGAAAATTCCTTAAATGGATGTGAATCACCAAGAAAACAAAAGGGTAAGTGGTGAGATTCCTTAGACGAATGTATATTACTGACGAAGCCAAGTGAGAAAATTCCTTAAACGGATGTGAACCATCAAGAAAAAAAATGGCTAAGTGGTAAGATTCCTAAGATGGATGTATACTACTAACAAAGCCAAGTGATAAGACTCCTTAAATGGATCACCCATATAAAGGTTAAGTGATAAAATTCCCTAGACGCATGTACATCGCTGATGAAACTAAGTGAAAATCCCTATGAAGGCACAAATCATACGCGAATCACCAAGAACGTAGAAGCAATGACTAAGAATGAATAAAAGAAAGGTAGAACAACCATCAAAGGTAAGGAAAAACAAACAATAGCATAGATATATAATCAATGAAAAGGTTGGTCCACAGTTAATATTTAAAGCCCAAAAACATACTAGGCGAGAATATTGTTTTGAAGATAGAATATAAAGCCCAAAAAAACACACTAGACACCCAAGACAAAAAAACAAAAAACAAAAAAGAAAGGCAATTTCGGTAAGCTTGCAAGTAGCTTAGTAGCAGCTTCGTCACCACCAACTCCATCGGGAGGACCACTCTTAAATCCACGAACCAATTCCCCTTGGTGCACTCTCTTCAGGAACCATAACAGCAGCCTGGGAGGCCTCGTCAATCTCCATCTCTTTATCAACTACCTTGAAGTCCAATTTCTCCAAATCCACTCCAGAAGGGTGTTTGACAAAATACCGCAAGAGGAGTTCAAAGCCCTTATAATACCAACTAAAGCGCACAGTGTTGTACTCCTCAGTCTGTTGAAAAATTTCGATAGCTTTGGCAGCCATGGTCTTAACTTTTTGGTTCGCAGCCTGGAGTTGCTCATCCTTCTCCATGGTTAGCTGCTTCTCAACCTTCAATTTGTCGGCCAAAACCTTAGCCTTCTCCTTGACGGTGTTAGCTTCTTCCATAACGAAGATCAAATCCCTCCTCAATTTAGCATTTTCAGCTTCCAGAACCTCCATTTTGGACCCTGCTGATACTGCCTTCGCCTCATGGCCCAAGTACTTGGACGTGATGCGAATCGTCTCCCCTAGCACCTAAAAAAGAAGTTGTGTAAAACACAAAATCTTCAACTGAGTGTGCCAAATAAAAAAAATGATAAGGGATATATGTACAACACTTGGACCAGCTTGTGAATGTGGCGACTCACAATATCATTGGAAGGTATGCCCGAAAGCACCTTGATATCCTCCGCAGTAAAAGCATCCTGCGCCCTCGTCAAAGCCAAACCAGCAAACACTTGACGACCGAGAACCCACCTTCTCCATACCTTTGTGCGCGATCCGTTGCCTCTTCAAATGAGGGGTGATTACCTCCACCGAAGTAATAGGAGAAGTGACCCTCGTAGTCTCAAGGACAGAGGTAACAAGGGTGATCGGAGTTCCCTTCTTGACCACCCGCACCACCTTTTTCCTTAGGCTTGAGAGGAGCTCATTCTTCCTAGCCCTCATCTTAGCATACATCTCCTGAATGAATTTGGTCGTCATCTCGGCGAAGAAGAGAAGTTAAAAAATTTAAATAAAAAAAGAGAAAAGAAAAGAAAAAGCAACCTAGACAAGCAAAAAAAAAAAGACTCACTCTTTTCTTCATTTTAGATGGCGCGCAAAACAAAAGAAGAAGGCTCCAGATCAAGGCAATGACGAGCCAAAGTTCTCAGGTCGACAAGGTTGTCAAAGTCATCTATTGTCTTTGCATATTCAATAGCAACTTGGACGCGTGCTTTGTATTGGCTCTTGAGCTTAAGGCGCTTCTTAACTGAAAAGCACATAGTCAGAAGAAAAATCAACAACGGAATAAAAAGAAGAGGCAAAGGAACTAGCAAAAGGATAATCAGATGGACGGTGCACCTAGACTCGAGGCCATCCAACGATGAAGCAACCTAGGAACTTTGCCCCAAAAATCATCAAAAAGAGTCTCCTATCCATCCCTAGATATGAAAAAGAATCTTGACTTCCAATATTGTAAATGATCCTAGCCTTCTTAACCCAAGGCATGAGTTCCTAATACTCGTACTTCTTTGACTCCTTTAGACGATACAGGTGAACAAATTAGTCCAGCTTCATCATATCCCCCTCAATGGCAATCATCTAGATCTCCATACAACTGACCACTATCCTCCACCAGTTTGGCATAAGTTGCCCAGGAGCAATGTTAAAATGATTCAAGAGCTCCATGATAAAGGGGTGGACAGGAAACCTAAGGCCACACTGGAAAGCTGCCTCATAAAAGCACACTTCCCCAGGCGAGAAATGCCAAGCTCTTTCCCCTTCATGAGGAACATGAATCCTAACCCCCTCGGGAAACTGGAACCTATCCCTGAACCTGAAGAGAGTATCAGTGTCCAGAGCGCACTCCTCACTAAGGGCATGGAAAGCCATGATCTCCCTCCGACCAAAAAGCAGCGGTATCCACCTCCGCCTTAACAGGGTCGTCGCTGGACGACAACCTAGTCTCCAGTTAACTAGACCTCATCTCAGACATAACCCCCTGTTCACCTACCAACTCCTTGAACCAATTCACAGATTGACGTAGAAAGGGAGCAAATCGGCCAACACCAAACCTAAATCGCTGCCCCCAAACATGAACCCTCCAATTCAGGGGAATGGGTACGAAAGGAACATAAGGATGCCCCTAAGCGTGCAAAGAGAAATGAGATAGAGGGACAAAGCTGCCTAAAACGAAAAAGGAAAGACAATCAATTTTCGCTATAAAGAAAAAAAAAAAGCAAAGGTCAAGAAACCGTACCTAAAAAGACCAGTCCTAGAAAGGAAAAAGGTGGCGAAGATCAAAGACCTCGAAGAAGGAAAACATAGAGCAACAATGGTGCAAAGAGAGAGAAAATGTAAGGGAGAAAAAGAAAAAGCAAAGTGATTTGAAAAGTTAGGCTCGGAAAACTGAAAAATGGAGGGAAACCCAAAAGTCCCTCAAACAAAGCGATGATATCCACCATTCAGAGTGTGCCATGTGGCCACGACACGTAAGACGCCGCCACTCCGCCTTAGATGTGGACAAAACAAGAATACCAAAAGTCTCATCTGAGCAAAAAGGCCTTTCATACTCTCAAGATCGTCATCATACGTAAGGACGATCTCAGAATAGGGGTAACTAATGGACAAAGTAATTACCCTCGTCTAGGAAAACTAGCCTGGACGAGGACAAAGCGTCATGAAAGCTGTCATTCATTGCCTCGATGGTTACATATCAACAAAGAGACCATTGGAGCCCCTACAAAGACCAAATTAAAGACTTGGGATGTTACGTAAGTAAACTTTAATTCACCATTTAAGAAGGACACGATTACTAAAGAAAGCCTATATATATAGACCTACCAAATCCAAGAGGAGGTACAGACACTCTACTCATTCTTGCTCTCATTACCAAGTTCTCTCTATTCTTTGAGATCCATTCACTGACGTTGTCATCGGAGACACCATGGCCGGCACCACACCGGTGATCGCCCTAAGAGGACCCAATTCTTAACCTTGCAGGAACTTGGACGAGCTTATGCAGATCCATTTGGACAAACCTACTTACTGACGATTTTCGCATCATCATTAATCATAAGCTTCTCTAAATTGATTTGAAGTTTGAAGAATCATAGAACTCTGTGGGTAGTTTAGGAAATCTAACCCATTTTGCCACTAAAGATATATTGGCCTCTAAAACTTTAAAATAAGGCTACCAACGCTTAATAGCCAGGAAATGTTCCCCCATGAACCAAGGAACCCAATGGAGAACTTTATCATAATTTTCACTTTCATTGAATTTAATCAAGAAGAAATCCCTCCCTAGATTCACACAATCCATCTTTGCCATTTGATTTCATAAAGCATTGATTTTGAAAGTAAGGCAGTCAAATCCAACATTCCTACCATATACTTTCACTATCAAAGCCTTATACCACTTATCAATACCGTATTTTGTCCAGCCCCGATTAGCGCATCAAAAATCCAAAAACAAATCTATTAAAAGGTGCAAATCATGAGTTTCGAAGCCAAAAAGGGGTAATAAATAAATGCAACATGATCATATGGCAAATCAAAAAGTTACAACAATTAAATCCCTTCTGTTAAGAATTAAGACTAAACACCCTAACTAGGGACGGTAAAAAAATTGACTTTTTGATCTGGCCTTCGATTGGGTTGAAATTTAGATCGTCTCGTAGATCATATTTTTTTCCTTCGAAAAAAAATTTTACAGGCCAAAATTAGAGTAAAAACGGATAAGATATCAATAAAATTCCAAAACCCTAATTTAATGTTTCACTATTTTTCAAGTCAAAAAGGTTGTTTTTGGACCAACTTCAAGCAAAAAACTATACCAATTGAGCAAGAATGGGAGTGATCCACCTAAACCAACTTGAATAATAAGGTCTCAACCATCTCTCACAAAAAGGACTCAATGATATCTGCCATAGATTTTGCATTGTGTCACCTCCCTACCGGGCGCGATGTCTTGAAGACAGTAGCTCCAAATCCCGCAAGGTCTAAACCAATGGAAATTAGACATCCAAAACTTTATAGAGATATAAAGTTTGAAGAAATCATAGCTTGAAATGTCCTCCAAATAGCATCATTAAAGTTGGACTAGAAATTGGAAAAAGGATGAAATAGCCTTAACTTGGAGTACAAGTGGGAGGCTATGTGATAATGTTTCAAGACACCATCACATAGCCTCCAATTCTCTTCTTCTTCTTCTTCTTCTTTTTTATCTTTATAAATACTCCCCCATTTGTTTGTAGAAATATAAGTTTTTGGAGGTGGAAAAAAAAATACTAAAAATCAGAAGAAAAAAAAAAATCCCTAGGAAAATTCTGGAAAAATTTTCCATCTCCTCTCTTTAGGAAACCTCTTCACAAAAATTCAGCCCTGCTCATCTTTATTGTAATATTTGTGGGTAAGATGTAGGGATGAGGTAGCTTCCCTATAGCTACCCATCCCCCCCCCCCTCCTCTGTATTTATTCCTTTGTAAACATCATACATTTTATATATGAAATTCCTTTCTTTATTTATTGTACATTTTATATATGAAATTCCTTTCTTTATTTATTGTCTCCTTAATTTATTGCATTAAATTCCTAGCACTTTATTTATGTGGTTGTATGTATCTATCTCTTTATCCTTTTGCTCTTACTTTATTTGTTGATGATTGTGATATTGTTGTTAGTTCCTATGGGTAATGAACCTTAACCCAGACCTAATATGAAAAGTACCCTTATGGGAAAAAGTCTCATTTCTTCTAGTCACTTAGGAACCTTTTATTGTTCCATTTACATTTTGTTCATCGATTTATCTTGTTATATTGTCATCCCATTTATTTTAATGTTCTTCCCCATCTCCTTTATTTTATTGTCACCCCATTTACTTTAATGCTCATCCCTTTCCCCCTTTATTTTATTTTCATCCCATCTCTTCTAGTCATTTAGGAACATTTTATTGTTCCATTTACATTTTGTTCATCTATTTATCTTGTTATATTGTCATCCCATTTATTTTAATGTTCTTCCCCATCTCCTTTATTTTATTGTCACCCCATTTATTTTAATGCTCATCCCTTTCCCCCTTTATTTTATTGTCATCCCATCTATTTTAGTGCACATCCCCTTCTCCATCCCCCTTTTACTTTATCATCCCATTTACATTTTGCTTATTCCCCCTCCCCTTTTATTTATTGCAACTTTTACTTCTTTTGTTCTATATATATATATATATATTACTATCTCATCACCTAAGAAAAAGATTTTCTATCTATTCTTTTTAAAGAGCTTTAAACCTTAAGTAAAGCACAATATGTGTATGTTGTCTCAAAGAATGGTTGATGGCTTTGAACTCCCATATCTTTTTTGACAAAGACTCATAAGGCTTGACATAGATAAAAGCTTATTTAAGAAGAATCTCTATGAAAGGACTCAGGCACTTTACTTTTCTGTCATTTAATTTCAAGCACTTTACTTTTCCTTATCATTTAAATTTCCTAGCAATTTTATTTATTTGCCTTTATTTTATTGCACTTTATTTTCTTGTCTTTAAATTCATAGAATTTATTTACTATTGTTGCTCTTTACCTTTTCTCATAAATAATGTTGCGATAAATTAATAACTTGGGTAAAACAAATCTCTATAGTTTGTTTTTCCAAAAGAAAATGACTTTTTCAAAAAGTTTTATTCCCTTTTCAAAAGTTGTTTTAAAAAACAAAACCTTTTTCTTAAAAGTCATTTTTAAAATATTTTTCCTTTCTTCTAACACTCAAAAAAAATCTTTTTCTTCCAAAAAAATCCAAAAATAAAAAGTATCTTCCTTTTTTCAAAAAGATGTTTTTCTTTTATTACGTTGGAATTCCTTTTCAAATATATGATAAAAAGAAATCTGTTGAGTGAGCAAAGTTTCTAAAAGGAGCATTTCTTTTCTATAAACAATCATGTGATTTTTAGAATCCACACTTTTAGGGAAAAAAAAACCCATGAATTCCTTTTTACAAAAACTTTCTTTTTGTTTACAATATATTTTCCCTACAAAAAAAATTTCAACTTAATTTTGTTTTGGTATAAAAATCATGGGATTTTTTATCATAAATTTTCCTCCTTTTTAAAAAAGAGAAACCCATGAAACTTTTCAAAAAAAAAAAAACTTTCCCAATCCTTTTCTTTTTTCAAAATAAACTTTTTTTACAAAAAGTGTTTTCAAAATAAAACTACTTTCTTCAAACCAAATTTTCAAAATAAAATTATGGGATTTTTAAAATTTTAGCCCTTATTTAGAAAAGCCCCATGAAACTTTTTCTTGAAACCCCCTTTCTTTTGTCTTTTCAAAATTAGTATCCTTTCAAAAAATAATGTATTTTTTAAAAAATAAAAATAAATTTTAAGTACCCTAACATTTTCGGGTTCCCCTAAAAAAATGGCACTTTTTCTTTAAAAAAAAAAAGGGGGAAAACCCTTTTCAAAACCCTCTAAAAAAAAAAAGAAATGTGTTTCCTATTTAAAATTTTGCTTGCTAAAAAGAAATCCTTTCTTTCAAAAAAAGAAAAAGAAAAAGGAAATAGCTTCCTAAAACTTTTCCTTTGCAAAAATAACAAAATTTTTCCAAAACTTTCATTTTCCGAAAAGTAAAATTAACATGGTCAAGGAAAAATTTTGATAGGCCAAGAATGTATTGACCCCTTTGGTAAATTAATTAGCTAAGTTAATTAATTAAATTCAATTACATGCAATAAGCGTGGTAGCACAAACAAATCACCAAATTATCTAAATGCGGCAGAAAATAAATTTAACACTGGTGATTTGTTTACGAATGAGAAAAATTACCGAGGGAAAACCCCACTGGGTGAATTTAAGGTCACAACTCCCGAGAATCCACTATTATCAAAACAAGTGGTTACAAGTAAAGGAATCTCAGTACCTTATACCAACCTACAGTTGAACCCTTACCTTAATACCCAATTGGACTTGTAATGTAGTGACAATCTCTCATTTCAATGCATGGCTTCAAGTACGTGACTAACCAATTGATGCACGGATCCAAGTATGTGACTAACACACCAACTTGAGGAAGATGTTGACTGCAAAGTTCTTCAGTTTATCCAACAATGAAGATCAAGAAGCTTCTTGGTTATAAAACGCTTGGTGCAAAGACGCAGTAGCTTCTTCAAAGAATATGATGAGCTAGGACAAATTGTCTCTGGTCACAATATGCAAGAATAATTACTTTGCACCTGCTTGCATCATCTGAGACGTCCCTTAAAATAATCCTTATATATGTCTAGGGTTGTGAGAAAAGAAACCCTACACAAATACACTTGGATATGCGTGAAAACAATTCTAGAAATCTAAATTTTGTAATTCTTGATAGATATTGTTTCTATCGAGATATCTATCAAGCTTTAATGAATAACATTTCTTCACTTGTTTCTTAGACAATTTTGCATGGCTTCAATACTAAACATGAACTCTTGTTCCTTGAAGTACTAAACACATCCTAAATCTACCCAATTACAAGTAAAGTACGTTTTGTCAAAGGATTAGCCAATTTACATAACATATGTCTCTAACAATATCCACACATATCCTAACAATCTTCCTCTTGGCAATCCGTGACAAAACCACAACAAACAAATGAAGTATAAGAGAAGTCATAAATCACTAAACTCATAATCATTTGTTGAATACAATAAAATCTAATCCTAACACAAACTCTTGAAAAACTTTGCAAGAAGAGAGTTCATGGCATGATAGATTTTGACAACCTGTCTTCTGAAACACTTTAAACAAAACTCATCAAGGCATCTTAGTGTGAAACAGAAATAAAAGATTACATACATAAAGAAACATGTGTATAAAGAGAGAAAAGAAACAACACATAGAGAGATAGGTGAAAAACAACATACATCATCATATATATAAATAAGAAATAAGTACAATATATGTTACTTAAAGGTCACAAGACCAGTGTACAAGAGGATAACATAACTAAAGATTAAAAAAAAAAAGTACAAAAAATCCTTACTACATCCCTCAAAAAGGTAAACACTCCCCCTAAATACATGACTAATCTCATCCCCAAAACTACTCCCCATTTTTGTCACAAATGACAAAGGGTAAGTCATCACTAAAAGGTCATCTCATCATCACCGGAAGAGCTAGCATCCTTATCCTCATCATCATCATCATCACCATCATCAGCATCTTCATCCGACGAAGCCTCGGGTGAAGGGGAGGGAAAAGCGACAAAGCCACCCATTTGAGCCTACTGTCGAGCGATACAGCCAACACAAGTGTTCACTTGACATAACTCATCACTAAGAGTGTCAAGGCGAGCATCCATGCACTCAAGCTACACCACGATCGCCTTAAGCGCCACACTACCTGCAGAAAAAAAAGGAGCGGAGGTAGATGGAACAGAAGGTGCTGGAGGAGTCGTCGTCTTGGTCTGTGGCCGTTTCGGTCGAAGCTAGGCCTCGCTCCATCGAACTGACGCCATGCTAATGGCTCCCATGATAGGATAGAAGGTGATAGGCCAAGAATGTATTGACCCCTTGAGATGGATTAACCAATTAATTAGTCAAGTGAATTAATTAGGTTCAATTACGTGCAATGAGCGTGGTAGCACAAACAAATTACCAAATAACTAAATGCAGCGGAAATTAAATTTGACACGGTAATTTGTTTACGAATGGGAAAAACCTCCAAGGCAAAAACTCCACCGGGTGATTTTAAGGTCACCATTCTTGAGAATCCACTATTATCAAAATAAGCGGTTACAAGTAAAGGAATCCCAGTACCTTATACCAACCTACAATTAAACCCTTACCCCAATACTCAATTGGACTTGTTCTGTAGTGACAATCTCTCCTTGTATTGTACGGCTCCTAGTACATGACTAATCAATAGATACGCGGATCCCAATATGCGACTTGATCACCAACTTGAGAAGGAGGTTGGCTGCAAAGTTCTTCAGTTCATCACACAATGAAGATCACAAAGTTTCTTGGTCACAAAACCCTACGGTGTTCAAACACAGCAGCTTCTTCAAGATAAACTAGGTTTCTAGTCACTCTTCTTCACACTTGTGAAATTGTGCTCTTTTGTGCTCTTATGAAACTGTGCTACTTATGACAGCCCTTAAAATAATCCTTACATATGTTTAAGGTTGTGAGAAAAGAAAACACAAGTATACATTCATGGATTGGATGTAAATCAGAACTAAAAATCTGTTTTTCATAAACATCGATAGATACCCTAACTATCAAGCAGCTGTCGAGCCTCGGGCTAAATCAACTCTTTAAGTTTCGATAGATACTAGCTATTGAGCTTAAAAGAACAGCACTTCTTCACTTGTTTCTTGGACAGACTTGCATGGCTTTAACACTTGAACTTGAAACCTTGTTTCTTGAAGCATTAAACACATCCTAGATCTATCCAAATACAGGTAAAGTGCGTTTTGTCAAAAGATTAGCCAATTACATAAAATGTTGACATATATTCCTAACATGAATCACATATGTCCTAACAATCTCCCCCTTTGGCAATCCGTGAAAAAACCACAACAAACAAATGAATATATAAGAGAAGTCATAAATCACTCAACTCATACTCACTTGTTAAGTACGATAAAATCTATCCTAACATAAACTCTTGAAAAACTTTGCAAGAAGAGAGCTCATGGCAAGAAGACTTTGACAACCTGTATTTCTGAAACACTTAAAATAAAACTCATCAAGGCATCTTAGTGTGAAACAAAAATAAAAGATTGCATACAAGATATAAGAAGCATGTGCATAAAGAGAGAAAAGAAACAACACATGTAAAGTTAGGTGAAAGAACTGCAATAACAACCTCAATGTATATATATCATCAACAAGTGCAAGGTTTGCTATCACAAAGTGATCACAAGATCAAAGGTACATGAACAATGTATCTAAAATAAAAAGAAAAGAAAAAGATTCATAAGTCCTCACTACGTCCCTCAAAATATAAACACTCCCCCTAACAAAAATCTCCTAAATACTAACTCTTCCCCTATGTATATGACTACTCTCATATCCAAATCCAAAACTACTTCCCCTTTTTGTCACGAGTGACAAAGGGTATGTACATCAAGTAGACATCTCATCATCGCTAGAAGAGTTAGCACCATCATCCTCAGCATCAATAGCATCAGCATCGCCATCATCATCCTCATCCTCAAAAGTCTTTGGAGATGGAGAAAGAGAAGCAACGAAGCCACCAAGGCAAGCCTGTCGGATGCAATACGACCAACATGGGCGTTCACTGACACAACTCATCACTAAGAGTGTCGAGGCGAGCATCCATACACACAAGCTGTTCCATGAAGTCCTCAAGAGACACACCACCCATAGAAAAAGAGGGAGCAGATGTGGATAGAGCTGTAGAAGCTAGAAGAATCGTCGTCTCAGGCCACCTCGATCGTAGCTGCGCCTCGCTCCGTTTAACGGTAGCGGCATCTATGGAACATATCACAGAGAAGTGGTCGAAAATGGGAAAGGAAACAGAAAAATGGCGAAGAATCCTTGTGATAGAATGAAATGAGAGGGGAAGTCTATGGTAAGATGCTCTAAGAGGGAAAGCAAAAATCGAGCACGAGGCTCTGTAATGGAGTTATAATGAGACAAAGGATGCAAAACAAAAGTCATCACCATGTTAATGAACCTCAGACCTTTAGCGAGGGCCGAGCAAGGAGTGTACTAACGATCACCCCAATCAAAAGGATGCTCACAAAAAGAAGACATGAGCTCGTCTTTAGACACAGTCTTAAGACGATCATAGTCGAGGTAGTCAGGATGCGCTACCCTCGGGACATGGAGCACCTTAGATACAATATCTGGTGTGACCACAATGCGCGTACCTCGAACGTGAGTAACAAAGAGAGGTACTGAATAATCAAAACCATGCATATTGGAGTAAAACTCCTGTATGATCACGGATGGACAATTGACTAGGACGCCACACAATGACTCCCAACCCTTACTGTGAATGACAATGGGTAAGTCAGTATCGGAGAAGTTTGATAGAATGACTTGGCGTTCCGAATGAATTCCTCGTCTAGAAAAGTTCTCTGAAAAGTCCTGTCAGGCTTTATCATCACAAAACCGAATGTGAGAAGGGGTAAGATCAGAAGAGGAAGCCCCTAGAATGAAGGGGGTTCCGAGATGGAGTAGATTTTCATTTAGGTGCCATAGAGCAACTAACCGAAAGAAGGAGAGAGGGAGAAAGAGAGACATGTAGAAAAGCACCAACACAATCAATATTAATATAAAGATAAATGAAGGTATGTATGCATGAAAATGCATGAACATGTGACATGCAAACTCAAAAACATCATTGGCTCAGCCCAATCCCAACCTACTAGCACACAAGTTTGCAACAAAGTAAACACACATCTAAAATGCATGAAACATTGTTATAATGCAAATGTGATGCAATGCATGACACTTTAAAGAAATTTTCACAAAGCCCATCCCAAAAATATCACAAAAACTTCATCAATTTTGAAAAACCCCAAAAAAATTTCAAAAACCCAAAACCTAGATCTAAATGTGTGAAATGCATGAAGAATGAGAGATAAAGAGATCAAAACAAGTGATTTGAGACAAGAAATTGCCAAAAAACACGTGGATTGAAGATTTTGAGTGAGAAGAGTGTTTTTGGGAGGTGAAAAGACTGAAAACAATCGAGAGAGATCGAGGAGAAATGAAGAAAATTCGCGCGGATCCTATTTATAGAATCTCATGATTCTCGACAGATCGAGAGGTGTTGAAATTTAAAGGCTTGAAGAGATACAACTATCAAGCAACTATCCAGAACTGTCCACAGCAAAAGGGGCTTAATGGATTGAGGAGCTATCAAGCATCTATTGAGGAAACAGAAACTTTCTTGATGGATCGAGGAGCTATCAAGAAGCTATCGAGATTGCGATAAAAAGAAGCTGAAGAGCTCAATAGTTAGCCTAGGTGTCAAGGAGCTGTCGAGATTGCTTAAAAGTAGTTTTTCAAAGAAGAGAAAAACATAGACATGAATGCAATCAAACTTGCTACACAACCAAGGATCCAAACAACATTTAAAGCTCTCAAAAAATCTCTCATAAAAAAAATGTAAGCATATAAATCCGAAGCACACACACACTCTAAACAAGTCTAACCAATTTTATATTTCATAAAAAGGTCAATACAGTTTAGTGAGTATACATTAACACATGTAAACCTTGTGATGGCCAAATCACATTGTACCTGCACATGTATCGAAAGTAGCAAAGAATATTGCGTGTTGTGTGTGAAAAACATCGCAAGATTGTATGAGTGTCCACATGTTATGATGATTTGAGATATGAGTAAATCAATTTAACTCACACAGGATCATAACAGCTTGATGGGGACTATCACCTTTGAGGTACATCCTATAACTCCCACATCTCCTAGAATACACGCTTGCAATCATATTTAAAGCATTTTTATTTCTTATGCTTTAATTTTTCTTTGCATATTTTTCTTTTATGAAGCATATCATGTATGGGCATATAAGAGAAAGAAAAGAAATACCCAATTATGTTAACTTTTTGACATTGCACTTTTGCTATGCCAAAGCATACCAATGTCAATTCATGATTGGCAGACAACAGTGATGAAATGGTTATTTATGCCTTTCTCTTAGGATTTTCTAGTCCTTTCCGTTAAAAATAGTGATACGAGTGTTAAGTACAAGAGATAACTTAATCTTACTCACCACAAACAAGAGCCATAAAGCTCACTTGCTTAGTTGTGCATAGAAATACTCATCTAGGCTACAAGAGATACAAAGTTTAAAAAACTTTGTTTCATTGGCCATTCAAGGTACACAAGTACCAATGTACACAAACACACATTGTTTATGTATTTTTCTGATTTTTGCAATTTTTTTTTTTTAATTTTTATGGATGAGAACAAAATAAAACCAAAAACTAAAAAACAAACAACAAAAACATGTCAAAAAAAGCAATGGATAAAAACTAGACTAATTCAAAATAAGAAAGCAAAACACACAAGTAATGCAAAAACAAAAACAAGAAGGGGAGAGAGAGAGAAAAAAAATGACTAAATCACTTAGAGCATTTTTCCTTCCACACTTTGGAAGAAACTTTCCTTTTTGTGAATCCTTAAACCGACGGTGAGGGGGAAGAATTGCAACCGTTCAAGTTCAAAAGGAACATGAGGGCTTTGAGGAGATCTCTAAGAGGAGCAAGAGAGGATGGAAACTGACTCAGGTTTTAAGATGAGACCATGCTATTGCTCTTTTGAGTGGCTAGCCACTTGTAGCAATTAGGTCGAGTGTGTCTGGCTACTCCATAGTGATGATAGAGATGATGCTTCTTCTCTTTAGAATTTTGAGCATTACTCTTCTTAGCCCTAGGATTTTTGTTTTCTTTCTTAGCAAGCTTATGGGGTGCTCCTAAGATAGATTTACCCTTGCCTATGTTCTCACAAGCTATCTCAGTTTTAGTATTATTGTTCTCAAATTCAATATTATTAGCAGGAGAAACAAAAACAGTAGTATTAGAAGAAGCAATATTAGGAGAAGAGAAATCATACCTTAAACCGGTTCGATCGAAGGTAGATTTCTTCATACTGGGCATCTCATCAAGCTTTGCACTTGAGGTCCTCTCCAACTAAGCTCTAACTTGGAACAGTTCCTGTAGAGAGGGAAAATTCCCGACCTATCACAAGCTGACACATCATACTACCAAGTCCACAAAATACAACCAATTACAAAGCGCCACGTATTGCTGCTAGGTTTTGCCATCGCTATTCAGAAACCAATAGAAATTTGCCAAGTGTCATTGAAATAAAGGCATGAAACTGCATCAACAGTGTAAGCAATGACACAAGCGGCTCCGCACGTGTAAGCAAAGATGACACAAGCACTCCGCACATGTAAGCGATGACACAGTACCTCGCACGTGTAAGCCGGACACAAGCACTCGGCACATGTAAGCGATGACACGGGCAGCCTCGCACGTGTAAGCAAGGACACAAGCACTCAGCACGTGTAAGCGATGACATAAGCGGACCAATCAAACTCCGCCACGTGTCGCTCACCTACCCCTAAACTCCTATAAATAGAAGCCTTCCTAAGACATTTAGGAGGAGACAGAACAGAGGACAGACAGGACTGAGACAGAAGGAAGAAGATATCTTGAGTTCAGAAATCCAGAAGCTCCGCTGAATCAAACCCCGAAGCCTCCAAGAACTTCAAGAACTTCAACCTCGAATGCAAACAACATTCGAAGCAAAATCATCCAAACTACTCGTCCAGATCTCAAAGTCCACCGGAATCAAGCTCAAAAGCCTCCAGAAACCTCAACAAACTACAAATTGGTGAAGCTCTACCTGATTCAAGCCTCCAAAGCCCCGAAGAACTTCCACCACAAACCTTCAAATACGAAGAACAATCAAAGAGGAATCATCCAAATCATATTCCTAAATCTCAAAGTTCACTGGAATCAAGCTCAAAAGCCTCTAGAAACCTCAACAAACCATAAATCAACGAAGCTCTACGGAATCAAGCCTCTAAAGCACCGAAGAATTTCCACCACAAACCTTCACACACGAAGAATACACGAAGAACACGAAGAACATACGAAGAACACGAAGAACACGAAGAACAAAGGATTTCTAACAAGCTCATAGCAAAGAGATTCATTGTAATCCCGTTTCAAAGATCTTCGATCCATTCCTCACCAAATTGAAGAATATCTTATGTTCAAATCAAAATCACATTACCACAATTCCAATCAATAAATCTTTCAAGGAGATCGAATCGAGGATCACTCTTTTTGTAATTAGAGAATTGTACCACACATTTATCAATACAAATTCGTATTTGCGAAACTATTTTACTTGTTTGATTTATTTCGAACTAAGAAATTTAGTCGTCTACAAATTCTCGTGCACGCTAAGTGGGACCTCTCCGCTCTCATCTCATTCTCCTTCAAAGAAAAAAATCTTCATCATCTTGCTACCAACTTCAATGGCCTCTAGCAAGAACATTCAAGCTTCAACAATAGCTACTTCAATTAAACTTGGTCACGGCTACCACCAATCAGCTTGCATTGGAGCAATCAATTGTAGCCAATCTAAAGCTCACAATAAGCGTCAATCTCAATCAACCAAGGAAGCCAAGGTCCAGACAATCATCTCCTTAGACCCTCTTAAAAGAAACAAGGTCATCAACAAGGACATCTCCATCTTGGAACACCACAAGTATGGGGGCAAATCCCCTTCTTCCTCCACAAGAAGCTGGTCGCACGATTTCTCTCTCATCAAAGAGGAACCCAAAAGATGAGATTTCACGTGCTCACTTCAATTCAATTCCTTCTCCATCATCTCGTGGAAGTTGTGTCACTCATGATGACTAACACCTCTACCATGGAAGAAAAGATGGCTGAAATGGAACAAAGGGTCGTCCTTCTCACAAAAGCACTTGAAGATAAGGAACTCTAAATTGCAACTTTAATGAACAAACTCGAAGTACAAGATCTTGGTGAATCAAGCCATGGTCATAAATTCGCATACGCAAAGGATGATGAAGGGAAAGAAATTGAAAACACTCCCCGACAAGAACAATCCACCTCAATGGCCTCAATATCCGTCCAACAACTCGGGACATGATAACGAACACCATACGAGCACAATATGGAGGTTCTTCTACACATTCTCTCATGTATTCAAAACCTTATACGAAGCGCATTGACAATATGAGAATGCCAAATGGGTATCAACCCCCCAAGTTCTTGCAATTCGATGGCAAGGGAAACCCTAAGCAACGCATTGCTCACTTTGTAGAAACTCGTGAGAACGCGGGGACTCGGAGGCCTCTTTGTAAAGCGGTTTGTTCGTTCACCGAAAGGAAACGCCTTTGATTGGTATACGTACTTGGAACCCGAGTCGATTGATAGTTGGGATCGCTTGGAAAGGGAGTTCCTTAACCGGTTTTACGAAGACGCGCCGCACGGTAAGCATGATGGAGCTTACCAATACTAAGTGGAAAGATGAACCCGTTGTTGACTACATCGCTCGGTGGCGTTCTTTGAGTCTAGACTGTAAGGATAGACTTTCTGAAATATCTGCTGTAGAAATGTGCATCCAAGGCATGCATTGGGGACTTCTGTACATCCTACAAGGGGTAAAACCCCAAACATTCGAAGAATTGGCAACTCGTGCGCACGACATGGAATTGAGTATTTCTTGCCATGAAAATATGAAACCTCCCATACCTGAGGAAAGCAGAAAGGAAGTAAAGATGAATGACAGGAATACAAAAGGCAATCTCAAAGACCCAATAACTGTTAACACTACCATAGTTAAGGTTCCAAGGAGAGGAGCAAAGACAAATGAAAAACAACTTGGAGGATGGCAAAAGAACGAAGTGCGTCGTCTGACCTTTAAGGAACGTGAGCAAAAATCATATCCGTTCCCCAATGAAGATGTGCCAAACATCTTAGAACAACTATTGCAATTACAGCTGGTTGAATTGCCAGAAATGCAAGCGACCAGAAGACATAGGGAAAGTTGATGACCCTAACTACTGCAAATATCATCGCATCATTGGCCACCCAATTCAAAAATGCTTCGTCTTCAAAGAACAAATTATGAAGCTTGCCAAAGAAAACAAGATTGATCTAGACCTTGATGAAGTTGTCGGGTCAAACCATGTGACCATTGCTTGTGATGTACTTCCAACTCTCCGGCAGGGCAAACACCAATAAGGCTTACAAATTGACCGACAATGAGGGTGTAAGGATCGGCCCCATCAATGGGAAGTTCCTCAAACGCTTCTATGCTTGAAAATCAAGAATTGCTCCTCGGTAAGAGCTTAAACTACCCACCGCACTACAAGAGTACATGATGTTTTTCCATTACCTTTGAAAGTGCACCAATAAGGAGAAATTAATCCCACTTTATGTCACCATTTGTGAGTGTGGCGTAGTGGTTGGATGTCCATGTCACCCTTGAGGCCAAGGTCTCGGGTTCGATTAGAGATGATACCCACTATTGCACAATTGGTACCCATGAAATGCCGTGGGGTGTAGGGCAAGGATTACACACGTGAGCCCTCCCTTTTTGTAAAAAAAGAAAAAACAAAAAAAAAAAAAAAAAACCCCAAAAAACAAAAAAAAAAAACCAAAACAAAAAAAACAAAACAAAAAAAAAAAAAAACAAAACAAAAAAAAAAATCATCAAAAAACAAAACAAAAGAAAAAAAAATCATCATCAAAAACAAAGCAAAAGAAAAATTAAAAAAAATTTTGTTTTAAATACGTAAATGACTTGATCCCTCTCCGGGGTACGTAGGTACTTTAGTACTTTTCACTAAGTTCACTACATAAAAAGAAGAAGGATTGTCAGCCTAGCTTGAAGAGTTTGTCCAAAGGTCGTCAACATGCTTTCAAGAACCCTTTGATTGGCAAGGCGTCGCTTGAGATCAATCAATTGCTCACTATATGATGTTCAAAGATCATTGTGGTAGAAAGTGATAGCTGCAAAGAATTGGTGTTACGTAGCTTTCCTTGAAATAATGATAACTTGATTCTCGGTTGTGGAGTAAAATAAAATCTTCAACCTCTCGTTGCAAGGAATGGAGTCTCGCATGGCATTGCTCATCTTTTGTGGACATATTCTCACGTCTCCGAAGTATACTTTGCATCACTTATCTCCCGGGGGCATCTTTTTGTACCTTTCAAGTCTAGGCTATATTGTCTCTCTTCTAGGATGTGTCACTTCACAACTGCGAAATTCGAACCACATCATCTCCCTTCGAGTGGTGTTGTTTCACATCAAGTCTCTAAAAACTGGACAATGTCACCTTCCTCCAACATCCGAAGTTGATGTTGCATCATCTCTCCTCTAAGGGCATGTTCGTGCAAATGTCAAAATCATGGCGGCATTCTTCTCACATCTTCAAGGTTTTATTGGCATCTCTTTGCATCCTCAAAGTCTTGATGGGAGCTTCTGAAACTTCAAGCTTCATTATAAAGGCCAATATTAGTGCGGCTTCGTGCAAATGAAGTGTTGACGTAGCTTCATGGCAAAGATGAATGTTGGCATAGCTTCGTGCAAATGGAGTGTTGACACGATTTCATAGCAAAGATGAATGTTGGCATAGCTTCGTGCAAATGGAGTGTTGACGTAGCTTCATGGCAAAGATGAATGTTGGCATAGCTTCGTGCAAATGGAGTGTTGACACGACTTCACGCCAAAGATAAATGTTGGCATAGCTTCGTGCAAATGAAGTGTTGACGTAGCTTCATGGCAAAGATGAATGTTGGCATAGCTTCGTGCAAATGGAGTGTTGACACGACTTCATAGCAAAGATGAATGTTGGCATGGCTTTTGTGCAAATGAAGTGTTAACGTAGCTTCATGGCAAAAATAAATGTTGGCATGGCTTCGTGCAAATGGAGTGTTGACACGATCGCATGACAAAAATGGATGTCGGCACGACTTCAATATAGAACTATTGGCCCGGCTTCGATGCAAATGAAGTGTTGACGTAGCTTCATGGCAAAGATGAATGTTGGCATGGCTTTTGTGCAAATGAACTGTTGACGTAGCTTCATAGCAAGGATGAATGTTGGCATGGCTTTTGTGCAAATGAAGTGTTGACGTAGCTTCATAGCAAAGATGAATGTTGGCATGGCTTCGTGCAAATAAAGTGTTGACGTAGCTTCATGGCAAAGATGAATGTTGGCATAGCTTTTGTGCAAATGAAGTGTTGACGTAGCTTTATGGGCGATAGCATTATTGTCTAGCCGAATATCCTTATGGAAACGTCGTTGCAAAGACGAATATCACTAAACGAGTGTTTATTCAATAAAAGAATGTAACAAAATGTAGGCATACGTCCTTGCAACGTTGATATCAATGAAATACAAAGTCACCAAATGAAGGCAAACACTTCTATGAGAACGTCGGCGTGAAGTTTGATATCAAAACCCAAAGATCAAGGAAACCGAGCCGCAAAACAAAAACAAGCAACAACAAAAAAAGCGAAGTCGAAGAAAATCTCATTGCATGGCTAAACAAAGGATAAAAGAAAAAGAAAAAAAAAAAATCTTAAAAGTCGGAGAAGAAGACGAAGGCCGGTTCTTGCCCGATCTTCGAATCCTTGAAATAAAGCATCATGATTCCCCGAAAAAAAAAAAAAAAAAAAAAAAAAAAAAAAAAAAAGAAAGTGAAAATTTTAATAATAATAACAAATAAATAAATGAATTTAAAATAATAATAATAATAATAATAATAAAATAAAATCTCTACACTTTTATTCTAAGATTACACTTTGAATAAATGTATGCATGCCCGTAGGGCTTTATATAGAAAATTTCGGGATAAACAGGACAAGAAAAAGGAGGAGGAGAAGTAACAAAGTTCAACAATCAAAGCTTCCCTTCCAGAATTTTCAAATCTCCGTCGAGAGCAGCCACCATAATGTCTTCATCCCGTCGAGCAGCCACCATAATGTCTTCATCCCGTCGGGGCGTACCACCATAATGTCTTCATCCTCGTCGGGCGGCCACGAATTTCTGCATCATGTCCGGGCGGCCACCGCAAAATTAGACCAAAGAAAAAGCCATAAGTCCAACAAAGACCCACGACTTTCTCGACCAAATTTGTGAAAATCCAGACTTTATTTCACAAAACCGATACCACCATTAGAGCTATCGGCCTTCGATCTACAAAACCTGAAATTTTTAGGTCCAAACGATGAGCCACGCGCAACCACGCGCCACCACGCGCCGCGATGACCACCGGTTTAGTCCATCAAAACCGTGCAAATCGTGCACAATTTCACAAAATACCACATAGCAGTCTTCTACGGCCTAAAAGCTACAAGATGTGAAAATTTCAAGCCCAAACGATGGGCCACGCTCCGCCACGCGCCGCCGAGATGTCCGGCGATCCTACCAGTGTGCACGCGCTCCCACGCGCCGCAAGAGATTCCACGCGCTCCCACGCGCCGGTGATTTCTCACGCGCGTGCACGCGCCACGCGTGACACGCGCTCCAGCCGATGACGTCACGGATGACGTCATCCTCCTCGGCCCGGTCCAACCCGCTTAGACCCGGTTCGACCCGACCCGGATCCGACCGCCCGAAAAAAAAAAAAAAAAAAAAAAAAAAAAAAAAAAAAAAACTTGGCAAATTAAGTATTTAACTTGGACTTTGACCAAAAAGTCAAAATTTTCAAAACAAACCCGTCCTACTCAATTTTTCGCGTACTTTCCAATTTTGGGGTCCGTTTCTTCAACCGAGACTCGAAAATTGCACAACGATCTAGTTTCTAAAAAAATTGACTTTTGCACAAATTTTGACCAAAAGTCAAAATTTTTAAGATTGACCTATCTTGTTCAATCTTTCGTGTACTTTCCAATTTTTGGGTCTATTTATTCATTTGAGAATCCAAAATTGCTCAAATACCGTGATTCTACAAACTATTGGCTTTGATGTAAACTTTGACCAAAGATCAAGATGTTCAAGCAAAACTTGTCCTATCAGGTTTTCGCAAAAATTTTGATTTTGAAATCTAGGTATTTGTTTTGGACTCAAAAACTACATCCGCTTCTCCAAAGTACTAGCGGTGTCCAAAATTTAAGCTCTCAAGATCATAATTTGAGACCCATCCATTTGGTACCGGATTCCCTCAAAATTATCCTCGGACTTGATCAAGGCTCCCCTTTCAAAAGCAGACGAACTCTCACAAGTATGTCTCAAAATTGAAATTACATTGGGTCACTACTTCAGCCTATTATTTTCGTCGGTGCCTACCGGTCTTCAACCTAACGTTCCCATTCGGCGCCTACCATTCTCATCCGCCGTTCCCATTCGGCGCCTACCATTCTCGTCCACCATTCCCACCGAGAAGTCTCATCCGCCATTCTTAAACCACCCAGCTACCATTCTTCATCTCTTCACTATAAATAGGAGGCGGATCTGTTAAATCCATCAAGAAAAAAAAACACATACACCGAGTCATGAAATGAAGATTTGCTTCTTTCAAATTTTCAAATCCTCCTTCTCACAGCCAGTTCTCACTATGGTCTCGTCATTCTCAATACCGAGCAACCAAGATCACTTCATGATCAGCTTTGAAATCAACCCCTTCATGGTTCGGTAGTAACCCTTCTCACAACATCATCACTTGTTTTAGGATTCAAACAAATTTTGTTTCCTCACATAATGACCACGTTTGTTCATAGAGTTATTCATAACAAGGTCGGCATCGTTGTTCCATGCTTTCTTGGATTTGGTTCACTAGGAAATCCAAGTCCACAGAGACACCGTTCTTCGAGACCGTAGCTTCCATAGTCTCTCTTCAACCGTTTGGTCTCCCAATAGAAGCGGTGGTTCGGAACAAACAAGCAACTTGGCTGGTTTCTAAAACCAGGGATCTAAGTTAGCTCCATCTTTCATTTGTTATGCTTTCCCAATAAAGTTGCATCAAGTGAAGATGGTAAGAAGTGTTGGGGTATCCTACAAATTGTCTCCCATCCAACACTTGTGATGACCTCCAAGGTACCAGCTCATCAGAAATTAGCCTTTGGTGTCGGTGAAGGGTCCCCAAAGCCTCATTCCATGTTTCCACCAAGCACGGGGTCCAAAGGTCATCATTGCTGGTACCACAAAACACACTTTCGGAATTACTCCAACTTAAGATCAGCTTGAAGAATTTCGAAAAATATACTTCGAAATTACTTCAACTTAATGTCCGTCGGTATGGTCCGGTTACACGTGCGCATTCAACGACTTGGCGACGGACATCATTCAAGATGCGCCATCCCACATCCGAAGGTGTACTTCCTGAGGCATCTACACAGAGAGTCCCCAACATGCGGGGTCGGGGCCATGGTGTCGTATGTCTCACCCATCCACTTTGCTTCATCACTATCTTCTTCACCATCAACATCAACAAACCCAAAACACTTTTCCGAAATTACCCCAACTTAACCCGAGTGATGCGATAACGCAAGCACATTCAACCACACTCCCACTGTTCTTTCGTAATCCGAAGTATACCCTTCGATATAACTTCACCAAGTCCTTAAAAATAAGAGAGGCTAGCTCCGCAGCTCGCATGCCGTATGCCAACATACTCACCTCTTCTCTATCTTCAACACCCCGTGATCGCCACCAACGATCCAAAATACTCTTCCGAAATTACCTCGCCTTAACATCTACCGAAATGTTTCAATCTTGCAAGTACATCCAACTTCTTGCAAATAACTTTCAGCCCCACCAACCCACTCCAAGTACCATTGAATACTCTTCCGAAATTACTTTGACTTAACCTTTGCTCGAAAAGCTCGGTCACACGAGTACATTCAAATACGGCGAGACCCACTTCTCGCCTCATCAAAACCTTTCATATGGGTGGGTCTACTTCGCAATTACTTCATCCTGCTAAAAGCTCCACCACCTTCCCGCCTATTTCACTAGAAGAGTCAAGTATAAAAAGGAATCCACTTTCTTTCAAGACTCATTCATTCACCACACTCTAAAAACTCGTGTGCATGAACGAGTCTCGAGGGGGCATTTGTAGAGGAAAATTCCCGACCTATCACAAGCCGACACATCATACTACCAAGTCCACAAAATACAACCAATTACAAAGCGCCACGTATTGCTGCTAGGTTTTGCCATCGCTATTCGAAACCAATAGAAATTTGCCAAGTGTCATTGAAATAAAGGCATGAAACCGCATCGGCAGGTGTAAGCAATGACACAAGTACCCGCACGTGTAAGCGGTGACACAAGCACTCGGCACATGTAAGCGATGACACGGGCGGCCTCGCACGTGTAAGCGGTGACACAAGCACTCAAGACATGTAAGCGATGACACAAAGTGCCTCGCACGTGTAAGCAGTGACACAAGCACTCAGCACGTGTAAGCGATGACATAAGCGGACCAATCAAACTCCGCCACGTGTCGCTCACCTACCCCTAAACTCCTATAAATAGAAGCCTTCCTAAGACATTTAGGAGGAGACAGAACAGAGGACAGAGACAGGACTGAGACAGAAGGAAGAAGATATCTTGAGTTCAGAAATCCAGAAGCTCTGCCGGAATCAAACCCCGAAGCCTCCAAGAACTTCAAGAACTTCAACCTCGAATGCAAACAACATTCGAAGCAAAATCATCCAAACTACTCGTCCAGATCTCAAAGTCCACCGGAATCAAGCTCAAAAGCCTCCAGAAACCTCAACAAACTACAAATTGGTGAAGCTCTACGGATTCAAGCCTCCAAAGCCCCGAAGAACTTCCACCACAAACCTTCAAATACGAAGAACAATCAAAGAGGAATCATCCAAATCATATTCCTAAATCTCAAAGTTCACTGGAATCAAGCTCAAAAGCCTCTAGAAACCTCAACAAACCATAAATCAACGAAGCTCTACGGAATCAAGCCTCTAAAGCACCGAAGAATTTCCACCACAAACCTTCACACACGAAGAATACACGAAGAACACGAAGAACATACGAAGAACACGAAGAACACGAAGAACAAAGGATTTCTAACAAGCTCATAGCTAGAGATTCATTGTAATCCCGTTTCAAAGATCTTCGATCCATTCCTCAGCCAAATTGAAGAATATCTTATGTTCAAATCAAAATCACATTACCACAATTCCAATCAATAAATCTTTCAAGGAGATCGAATCAGAGGATCACTCTTTTGTAATTACAGAGAATTGTACCACACATTTATCAATACAAATTCGTATTTGCGAAACTATTTTACTTGTTTGATTTATTTCGAACTAAGAAATTTAGTCGTCTACAGTTCCGCCTCAAGCTTCTTGGTCTTCTCAGCCAATAAATTGTTTTCAAACCTCAGTGCTCTAATGGTCTAATTGGCTTCATCAAACTTTGTGGAAAGTTGTTCTCGTTCAAGCTCCACATCACTGAGCTTCTTGGTGGCTAACCTATACAGCTTCTCATGCTTTTTCGAGACCTTGTATAACTTTGCAGAGGTTGTATGGATGTCATCTTGCTCATCCATCTTCTCAAACTTTGATTCCATCAAGTTTTCTTCTTCATCCACATCTCTTACAATCCCTTTAGTAGGATTGACAGTAGTAGTGAAGGCATTTCGGATTCCATCATCTTCATTTTCGGAATCACCCTCAAGTTCGGTGTCGCTCAAAGTTGCATCAAGTGCCTTGCTTTTCCCAATGGACTTGAGATAAGTAGGGCACTCTTGTTTCATGTGACCGAAGTCTTGACACCCGAAACACTTGGGTCCTAAAGGAACAGTGTATTGACCGCCATCCCTAGCATCCTTCTTCCCTTTTTCTTGGCTCTTAAACTAAGAATAACTTAATTACCTACGGTCGTTGTTGAAGCCCTTTACATTAGCATTCTTCATAAACTTCTTGAATTGTCTGGTGATGTAGGACTTCATTTTAGAATCTTCATCATCTGAAGACTCATCTATGTCATTGCTCTTGGCCTTCAATGGCATGCTCTTGCCCTTACCCGACTTACCAATCCATGTCAAACCCAACTTATGGGTCTGCAGACTACCAACCAGCTCTGTCAAAGAAATCTTGTCAATAACCTTTGATTCCTCTATCGTGGTGATCTTGGTATGAAATCTCTTGGGCAAAGATCTGAGCACCTTTCTCACAATCTTGGGTTTGGTAATGGTTTCCCCAAAATTAAAAGCTGAGTTCACTATGTCCTTAAGCCTGGCATAGAACTCATCAAATGACTCATCTTCCTCCATCTTAATTTCTTAGAAGCTAGTAGTGAGCCTCTGGAGCTTCGAATCCTTGACAGCCTTGATTCCCTCATAGGTTGTCTGGAGGATGGTTCATGCTTCCTTCGCAGTTTCAGTAGAGGATATCTTCTTAAACTCCTTATTTGTGACCGCACTGAATAAAGCATTCAATGCCTTACTGTTGAAATTTGTCGCCTTGATCTTAGCATCATCCTAGTTGGCCAATGCTTCCTTCAGCTTGGTCCAACCTATCTCCACAACTTGCCACACTTTCTCATCTAAAGACTGCAAGAAAGCTCCCATGCGTACTTTCCAGTATGTATAATTAGTGCCACCAAATAAAAGAGGTACAATGAGTGATTGTCCTCTATCCATGACAAATAGGGGTCAATGGATTACACAACAAAGATTAAACCCTAATTAGAGTGTGCCTACTCTGATACCACTTGATAGACCAAGAATGTATTGACCCCTTGTGATGAATTAGCCAATTAATTAGCCAAGTGAATTAATTAGGTTCAGTTATATATAATGAGCGTGGTAGCATAAACAAATCACCAAATAACTAAATGCAGCGGAAATTAAATTTGAAGTAGTGATTTGTTTACGAATGGGAAAAACCTCCGAGGCTAAAACCCCACCGGATGATTTTAAGGTCACCACTCCCGAGAATCCACTATTATCAAAACAAGTGGTTATAAGTAAAGGAATCCCAGTACCTTATACCAACCTACAGTTGAACCCTTACCCCAATACCCAATTGGACTTGTTCTGTAGTGACAATCTCTCCTTTCAATGCACGGCTCGAAGTACATGACTAACCAATTGATGCACGGATCCAAGTACGTGACTAACACAACAACTTGAGAAAGATATTGACTGCAAAGTTCTTCAATTCATCCAACGATGAAGATCAAGAAGCTCCTTAGTTACAAAACCCTTGGCGCAAAGACGCAGTAGTTTCTTTAAAGAATATGACGAATTAGGGCAAATTGTCTCTGGTCACAATATGCATAAATAATCACTTTGCATCTACTTGCATCATCTGAGACAACCCTAAAAATAATCCTTATATATGCCTAGGGTTGTGAGAAAAGAAATCCTACACAAATACACTTGGATATGCATGAAAACAGTTTTGAAAATCTGAATTTCATAAATTTTGATAGATACTGTTTCAGTTGAGCAGCTGTCAAGATTCGTCATTAAACCTAGATAGATAGAATCTATCGAGCTTTAATGAACCGCACTTCCTCACTTGTTTCTTGGACAGTTTCGGCATGGCTTCAATTCTAAACTTGAACTCGTGTTCCTTGAAGTACTAAACCCATCCTAAATCTACCCAATTACAAGTAAAGTGCGTTTTGTCAAAGGATTAGCCAATTTACATAACATATGTCTCTAACAATAACCACATATGTCCTAACAAATTCTTTTTAAAATAATTCATGCATTGTTGTTTAAAACTATTCTTAGGATTGCATCTTTAGAGATTTGTGCCTATGGTTCAATTTCATTGAACACATAGGCACCAATCAAGCTTACATAGTCCCTCTCTTTCCTTTGGCACTAACATATTTTCATTGTTAACTTTTTTACATGATAAAAATGAGAAAATGTGGTGGATGACAACAAGATACTATCTTTCCTACCCTCTTTGTTTTTTTTCTTTTTTACTTTGCGATAAATGTGTATAGTTTTTAGTATTCATATGCTAACTAAATAGTAAATAAATAAGCACATGTATATGTATACATTGTTTGTACAAAACCTTTTTTTAAAATCAAAATGTCAAGTATCTTATTTCTTCACTAAAAAGAAAATATTTGAAATAAATTAAAATGAGGTAGTATCCTTTGGATAAACAGTATGGGGTGCCTAACACCTTCCTTACACATGACTGAACTTCCGAGTCCAAGATGTTTAGTTTAGGACTTTTGGTTTACCTCAATTAATAAACCCTTAAAATTGGTTTAGTTAGTTTGGTAATTTAAAATGAATTAAACCCATAGGTGACCAATCACACTTAATACAAAACCAATGGTTGGTGGCGATACCTAAAATAAATAAGAAAAATGAACTCACACACACATCGCACTCTAGAAACACATGCACACAAAGAGTCACGTCGCTAAAAACCCAATGTGCGATAAACCAAAAGAATAAGGAAAAAGCCCTAAACCGGCTCTTCTTTTTCCCTCCTTTTTTTTGGGGTGTCCACACCATGGTGCTTAAATACAAGATTTGGTCTCCTTGGATAGCTTAACAACTGCCACATATTTAGTCAACACATCCAACTCAATGTTTGACTCTTCATCCTCCTCCAAGTTAGAGCTAAAATTGAAAGCTTGTGCATTAGCACCAAGAATGTCTCCAAACAATCTATCCTTTTAGCTAACAAAAACTCTTAGTTGCACAAAGGATTGGCACTACCACCTTCCTTGAACTTTAAGCTCATCGTTTTTTTCACTCGAGCAAGGTGTTGTGTTCGAGAACTCGACCTCCATCATGCTAGTAGTATGTTTTTGCTTTAACAAAATAGTGGATGGTATTTTGTGTAATAAATACATATTTTTATCAAAACAACTGGTAACTCAAAACATTACTATTGAATAAATGTTTCGCTCCAACGGAAAAATTATAACGGGTTTTTTTTTTTTTTTTTGAACTGGGATTATTGCCATTAAACTAGAAAAAAGGAGTACAGCAAAAGGGCCAGCAAGTTGCTGGGACAATTACAGCAAATCACTTTGGATTAACAAAGACACAATTGGGGGTATAACCCATTTCCAAAGGCAGGTTGTTTCATTTCTACGCTTAAGTTGAGCTAGTTCATGTGCTACTGCATTATGGTCTCTGTTCAAATGCGTAAAAGTGCAGAATTTAAAGGTCTCATGAGCAAGCTCGATTCCCTGGAAAATGTGGCCTATGTCGCTTCCTGTGGAGTTGTCATTGATAGCTTGTATCACAGCAAGAGCATCACCCTCAAAAAGGATGATGCATTTTTTGGGCAAGCAGCATGCCTTGCTCCATTGCCAAAGCTTCCACCTGCTTAGCAAGAAATCTGCCTTGCAGATATTTACTGAGGGTTGCCATAACTTGGCCTTTGCAATCCCTGATGATCACGCCAATGCTAGAGTTTCTTCCTTGGTTCAAAGTTGCTCTGTCAACATTGACTTTGAAAACTCGCTGTGGAGGATCTTCCCATCTGCTTGGTGATCGTCTTTGGGGGAGGAGGATCATAGAAGAGGCCTAACTGAAATCCTCCAAGGTGCAATTTGCCAAATACCAAACCTGTGATGGGGAAAGGGGGGATTCATTATGCACAAATCTGTTTCTATTAGACCAGATAGCCCAAGCTGACACAAAAAATAAATCCAGGACTTGAGAGGAATTGGATTGAATTAGGTGTAGGGTTGTGTCAATGAAAGTCCACCTGTGACTCAGAGACGGCCGAGGATGGTCAAACCAATGACTCCATACAAGAGAGGCAGCTTCACAGTGGAGAAGAGCATGATGAATGTCCTCAGGTTCCAAGCCGCAGGTGGTGCAAACATTGCTGCTGTTAATACCCCTTCTATTGATATTCTCAAGGGTAGGGAGACCATTTACACAGGCCCTCCAAGCAAAATTTTTTATTTTTGCAGGAAGGTTTAGCTGTCATAATTTCCTCCAAAGCTACCCATTGGGGTCCCTCGAGGAGCATTCTCCCTCATCATTGGATTCAATCAAATTAGGGGCTATGTGGTAATCACTTTTCACCGTAAAATCACCTTTCTTATTTCCAATCCAAATGATCTTGTCATCTGGTAGGTTGTAGCTCAGGGGAATCTTTTGGATAGTTTCAGCTTCAAAGGGGAGGAATGTGGATCGGAGGACTTCTGTTCTCCACCATTTAGTATTGGGGTCTATGAGGGAGGAGACCATAGGGAATTTAGGGTTATGGTGTGGAGATGACTTTGTAGGTGGAAGGTGTTTGGAGCCATTTATCCTCCCATATGTGGATTTGTTTCCTGTTTCCAACTCTCCACTGAGTTCCTTGCCTTATGACTTCTAAGCTACTATGTATACTCCTCCAAAAATAAGAGGGGGAATAACCAAGCCTAGCATTTAGGAAGTCATCTATGTGGAAGTACCTGGCTTTGAGTACTCGAGCCACCAAAGAATTCGGATTAGTGAGAATCCTCCATGCTTGCTTAGCCAACATGGCTAGGTTGAAGGCTTGCAAATTTCTGAACCCCAAACCTCCTTTCACCTTTGGATTGCACATCCTCTTCCAACTAATCCAGGCAAATTTTGTTTCCTGTTGCCTTTGGCCCCACCAAAAAATTTTCATCATTCTTTCCATGTCTTTACATAGTCCTTAAGGGAGTTGGAAGCAACTCATAGTATAGGTTAGGATTGCTTGAGCCATTGCTTTAATGAGGATTCCCCCTCCCCCCCCCCCCCCCATAGATAGGATTTTGCCTTTCAAACCCGCTAGTTATCGTCTGAACCTCTCCTTTAGTATTGCAAAGACCCATTTCTTTGACCTACCAATGAAGGATGGGAGGCCAAGGCATTTAGATGCCTCGAGTCTTGCATAGGACCTAGAATATTAAAAATTTCTTCCTTAGTTTCTTGGGCTGTATTGGGGTTGAAAAATATGGAGGATTTGTCTGTGTTAACCTTCTGACTCGAAACTTCTTCATATATACTGAGGATTGATCTTAACTCTTGGCATTCTTGGGAGGCAGCTTTGCAAAAAAGAATGATGTTATCGGAAAAGAAAAGGTGGGTCACTTTTGGGCACCCCTATAGATAGAAATGCATATGATGAACTGATTCCTAGCTGCCTGGTGTATGAGTGCAGATAGGCCTTCAACACAGAGGAGGAAGAGACTTAGGGAGAGTGGGTCGCCTTGGCGTAGGCCTCTAGTGGGAGAGATGTTCCCATAGGCAACACTATTAATGAGGATTGAGTATGAGACAGAGGTAATGCATTGCATGACCAAGTTTATCCATCTGTCACTAAACCCCATTCGCTCCATAACCTTAGAAATGAAACCCCATTCAACCCTATCGAACACCTTACTCATATCGAGTTTGGCAGCCATAAAACCCTATTTCCCTGATGTTTTGTGATCTAAATAGTGCATCAGTTCAAAAGCCACTAACACATTATCCATGATAAGTCTGTCAGAGGTAAGGCACTTTGATTCTCTAAGATGATGTGGGGTAGAAGGATTTTTAGGTGGTTGGCGAAAGTTTTTTATATGTGTTTATAAACTTCATTACATAGGTTGATGGGACAGAATTCTGTCATTCTTTTGGGGTTATTTGTTTTCGGGATTAGGGAGATGTTGGTTTTGTTGAGCTTTGATATAGGTATGTTATGGTTGAGGAAATTTAGGACCATATTGGAGACATTTCTACCAACAATACTCTAGTATTTTTGAAAAAAGACAGCAGACATACCGTCTGGTCCTGGTGCCTCGGTAGGGTCATTCATGTCATTTTTCACTTTAGTGGGAATTACTTCGGTTACTTCTTCAATGTGGCTTGGGTGAGAGGAGCTATATATGTTTTCAAAGTAAGATATGGAAACTTGGGCAATGCTTTCTTTGTCATCACACCATCTTCCCTGCTCATCCCAGATGCCCACTATAGCTTTCTGCTTTCTTCTTTCTGAAGCTTGCGCATGGAAAAACTTGGTGTTTTTGTCGCCCTCCTTAAGCTAGTGGGCTTTTGCCCTTTGTCCCCAATAGATTTCTTCATCATCAAGAAGATCAATAATATTTCTCCATAGACTGTTTATCTTCGTACCTAGATCATTAACCTTTTCCTAGAGTTCAAAGCATTCCTCTTATCCTGGATTCTCTTTGGAATTTGCCAATAGACAGCTGAATTCCATCTGGAAAGCTTACCAACACAGCTTTCGAGATTTACTAATATACCTTCTAGGGTGCTAAAATCCGCCTCGGTCCCCCATGTGGCTTCAATAATAGCCTTGCAGTCCTCTATTTTTGTCCTTTGTGCTTCAAAGTGGAAGCGCCTAACCCTCGGTTGGCACCTAATTCTAGGATCCGTGACTAGCAGTGCACAATGGTATGAAGTTGAATCCACTAAGTGGTGAACTTTCATCTCTCCAAATTTGGCTGACCATTCTGAAGTATTCAAGGCCCTATTTAATCTGAGATAGATTTTATTCTCTCCCTCTTGCATGTTGCTCCAAGTATAATCCAAACCACAATACCCCAAATTCTGAAAACCACAGTAATTCACTATTCCCCTAAACCCATCCATCTGTTGTTGGGTGTGGTTTGTTCCCCCAAATTTCTCATCCATTGAAAGGATTTTGTTAAAGTCCCTTAAGCATAGCCAAGGTAGTTGGAATTGATTATTAAGAAAAGTGATAGGCCAATAAATGTATTGACCCATTGTGATGAATTAATTGATTAATTACACAATTTTATTATTAATCAAATTAACATGCAATGTACGTGGCAGCACAAACAAATCACAAACTAAAGTAAAATGCAGCGGAAAATAAAGTTGACAAGGTGATTTGTTTACGAATGGGGAAAACCTCCGAGGCAAAAACCCCACTGGATGATTTTAAGGTCACCACTCCCAAGAATTCACTATTATCACAACAAGCGGTTACAAGTAAAGGAATCCCAGTACCTTATAAAAACCTACAGTTGAACCCTTACCCTAATACCCAATTGGACTTGTTCTGTAGTGACAATCTCTCCTTTTAATACACGGCTCCCAATACGTGACTAACCAATAGATGCGCAGATCCCAATACGCAACTTGATCACCAACTTGAGAAGGATGTTGGCTGCAAAGTTCTTCAGTTCATCACACAATAAAGATCATGAAGTTGCTTGGTCACAAAACCCTACGATATATAAACACAGCAGCTTCGTCAAGATGAACTATGGCAAACTAGGTATCTTGTCACAATTTGCATGAACAACACTTTGCTTTACACTTGTGCAATTGTGCTCTCTGTGATGGCTCTTAAAATAATGCTTATATATGTTTAGGGTTATGAGAAAAGAAAGCCTAAACATACATTCATGGATTGGCATGAAATCAAAAATGAAAATCTAATTTTCATAAATCTCGACAGATACCCTATCTATCAAGAAAATCTGATTTCATAAATCTTAACAGATATCCTATCTATCAAGCAGCTATCGAGCTTTGGGCTGAAACAACTTTTTAACCTCGATAGATACTAGTTGTCGAGTTTTAATGAACAACACTTCTTTACTTGTTTCTTGGATAGACTTGCATGGCTTTAACACTTGAACTTGAGATCTTGTTTCTTGAAGCATTAAACACATCCTAGATCTACCCAATTACAAGTAAAATGCATTTTGTCAAAGGATTAGCCAATTACATAAAATATTGACATATGTTCTTAACATGATTCACATATGTCCTAATAATCTCCCCCTTTGGCAATCCGTCACAAAACCACATCAAACAAATGAACATATGAGAGAAGTCATAAATCACTCAACTCAATATTGACTTGTTGAATACAATGAAATCTATCCTAACACAAACTCTTGAAAAACTTTTCAAGAAGAGAGTTCATGGCAAGGAAGACTTTGACAACCCGTATTTCTAAAACACTTTAAACAATACTCATCAAGGCATCTTAGTGTGAAATAGAAATAAAAGATTGCATACAAGTAAAAAGAAGCATGTGTATAAAGAGAGAAAAGAAACAACACATGAAGAGATAGGTGAAAGAACTGTAATAACAACCTCACATATATGTATATCATCAACAAGTACAAGGTTTGCTATCACAAAGTAATCACAAGACCAAAGGTAAATGAACAATGTATCTAAAAATGGAAAGAAAAGAAAAAGATACATAAGTCCTCACTACATCCCTCAAAATATAGACACTCCCCCTAACAAAAATCTCTTATACTAACTCTCCCTTTATGAGTATGACTACTCTCATATCCAAAACTACTTCTCCTTTTTGTCACAGGTGACAAAAGGTAAGTACATCAAGTAAACATCTCATCATCACAGGGCGAAATAGCACCATCATCCTTACCAGCATCATCACTACTAGAGCCATGATCACTCTCATCCTTTGAAGCCGGTGGAAAGGGAGAAGAAGTCACAATGAAACCACCCATGACAGCCTGTCGTCGTGCGATACAACCAACACAGGTGTTCACCTAACAAAACTCATCACTAAGAGTGTCAAGGCGAGCATCCATGCGCACAAGTTGTGCCATGATTGGCCTCGAGAGTCACTCCACCTGTGGAAGAAGAAGGAGCGGAGGTGGATGGAGCAAAAGAAGCTAGAGGAGCTGCTGTCTCGCTCTGAGTCCACCTCGAACAAAGCTGAGCATCACTCCGTCTAACGGTAGTAGCATTAATGGCACCCATGATGAAGAAGGGATCAAACAAAGGAAATGAGACCAAAAAATGGCGAATGATCCTCGTGATAGCCGAAGGAAAAATGGGCTTATCACAGGTCGCCGTATCCCTATAGACATCTATAAGGGATAGAATGAAGTGAAAAGGGAAGTCAATAGAAATGTCCTCAATGAGGGATAACAAAAACCGAGCATGAGGCTCTATAATAGAGTTATAGTGAGACAATGGATGAAGAACGAATGTCATCACCATGTTAAGGAATCTCGGACCTTTAGCAAAGGCCGAGCATTGGGTGTTTTGACTATTACCCCAAGAAGAAGATTGCTCACAAAACAAAGACATGAGCTCGTCTTTGGACACAGTCTTAAGACGATCACAGCCGAGATAGTCAGAATGCGCTACCCTCGGGACGTGGAGCACCTAGGATACAATATCCGAAGTGACCACAATGCGTGTACCTCGAACGCAAGTGAAGAAATGAGGTACTGAAGTGTCAAATCCGTGCATGTTAGAGTAGAACTCCTGAATGATCACGGAAGGGTACATGACTGGGGCGTCACACAGTGACTCCCAACCCCTACTGTGAATGACAGTGGGTAGGTCAATATTGGAGAAGTCCGATAAGATGACTTGGTGTTTCAAATGAATGCCTTGTCTAGAGAAGTTCTCTTACAAGTCCTTTCGGGCTTTATCATCATGGAACCGTACGTGAGAAGGAGTAGGATTAGAAAAAGAGGATGCCCCAGAATAAAGAGGGTTCTGGGACGGAGTGGATTTTCGTTTGGGTGCCATAGAGCAGACTAACGCAAGAGAGAGAAAGAGAGAGAGAGAGAGAGAGAGGCAGAAAAGTACCAACAATATCAATATCAATATAAAGATAAAAGAAGGTACGTATGCATGAAAATGCAGGAATATGTGACATGTAAACTTAAAAACATCATGAGCTTAGTCCAATCCAAACCTACCAGCACACATCTAAAATGCATGATACATTGTTAATAATGCAAATGTAATGCAATGCATGATGTTTTCAAACTTATTTAAGCAATACTCAACCCAAAAATTTTCTAAAAACCTCATCAATTTTGAAAACCCCAAAGACTTTTCAAAAACCCAAAACTTAGGTCAAAAAGAATGAAATGCATGATACAAGAGAGAAAAAGATCATACCAGATGAGAAACACTTGATTTAGGCCAAAGATCAAGTGAGGAATGTGAAAGGGTTGAGTTTGAGGAGTTTTGGAATGAGAGATCAGAGAAAATGAGAGAATTTTTGCGCTGACCATATATATATAAAAACATAAATCTCAACAGATCGAGAGATGTCGAGATTTAAAACGCGTGAATCAGCTGTTGAAGAGCTATCGAGGATCTGTTGAGATGTTTCTACAACACAAGGGTCTTAAAGGATCGAGAAGCTATCAAGAACCTATCGAGGAGACATAAGATTTTTCGATGGATCGAGGAGCTATCGAGATTGCAATAAAAAAGAAGCTAAAGAGCTCAATAAAGAGCCTAGCTGTCGAGAGGTATCGAGAAGCTGCCAAGATTGCTTAAAAAAAGTTTTTCAAGAAGAGAAAAAAACACAAATATGAATGCAATCAAGCATGCTACTCAACTAAGGATCCAAACAACATTTTAAACTCTCAAAATCATCTCTCAAAAAAAAAATGATAAGCATTTAGATCCAAAACACACACACACACACACACACACACACTAAACAAGTCTAACCCATTTTATATTTCAAAAATAAGTCAAGACAGTCTAGTGAGAATACATTAACACATGTATTCCTTGTGATGTCCAAATCACATTGTACCTGCATATGTATCAAAAGTAGCAAAGAATATTGCGTGTTGTGTGTGAAAAACATCACAAGATTGCATAAGTGTCTACATGTTATGACGATTTGAAATATGAGTAAATTAATTTAACTCACACACGATCATAACTGCTGGATAGGGATTATCACTTTCGAGGTACATCCTATAACTCCCATATCTCCTAGAATACATGCTTGCAATCATATTTTAAAGCATTTTGATTCTTTTTGCTTTAATTTTTCTTTGCATATTTTCTTTTATTAAGCATATTATGCATGGGTATATAAGAGAGGAAAGAAATACCCACTTATGTTAAGCTTTTTGACATTGCACTTTTGCTATGCCGAAGCATACCGATGTCATTCCATGATTGGCAGGCAATAGTGGTGAGATGGTTATTTATGCCTTTCTCTTAGGATTTTTTAGTCCTTCCAGACAAAAAGAGTGATACGAGTGTTAAGTACAAAAGATAACTTAATCTTACTCATCACAAACACGAGCCACAAAGCTCACTTGCTTAGTTGTGCATAGAGATGCTCATCTAAGTTACAAGAGATACAAATTTTAGAAAACTTTGTTTCATTGGCCATTCAAGGTACACAAGTACCAATGTACATAAACACATAGTTTTTGTATTTTTCTGATTTTTCAATTTTTTTTATTTTTATGGAGGAAAAACAAAATAAAACAAAACTGAAAACAAACAAACAAAAACATGTTAAGCAAAGCAATGCATAAAAACTAGACTGACTCAAAATAAGAAAGCAAAACACACAAGTAATACAAAAACAAAAACAAGAAGGGGAGAGAGAAAAATGACTAAATCACTTAGAGCTTTTTTCTTCCACACCTTGGAAGAACCTTTCCTTTTGGCAAATCATTGAATCGGTGGTGAAGAGGAAGAATTGCAACCGTTCAAGTTCGAAAAGAACATGAGGGCCTTAAGGAGATCTCCAAGAGGAGCAAGAAAGGATGGAAACTGACTCAGGTTTCCAGATGAGACCATACTGTTGTTCTGTTGAGTGGCAAGCCACTTGTAGCAATTAGGTCGAGTATGTCCAGCTGCTTCACCGTGATGACAGAGATGCTGCTTCTTCTCTTTAGACTTTTGAGCATTTCTCTTCTTAGCCCTAAGGTTTTTGGTTTCTTTCTTAGCAAGCTTAAGGGGTGCTCCTAAGATAGATTTACCCTTGTCTATGTTCTCACGAGCTATCACATTTTTCACATTATTGTTCTCAGATTCAACATTATTAGCAGGAGAAATAAAAACAGTAGTACTAGAAGAAGCAATATTAGGAGAAGAGAAATCATACCCTAAACCGGTTTTATCGGACGCAGAATTCTGAAGGCTGAGCATCTCATCAAGATTTGCACTTGAAGTCCTCTCCAACTGAGCTCTAACTTGAAATAGCTCCGCTTCAAGCTTCTTGGTCTTCTCAGCCAAGAAATTATTTTCAAACCTCAGTGCTCCTATAGTCTGATTGGCTTCATTAAACTTTGTGGAGAGTTCTTCTCGTTCAAGCTCCACATTACTAAACTTCTTGATGGCCAACCTATACAACTTCTCATGCTTTTCTAAGACCTTATATAACTTTGCATAGGTAGTGTGGATGTCTTCTTGTTCATCCATATTTTCAAACTTTGACTCCACCAAGTCTTCTTCTTCATCCACATCTTCTACAATCCCCTCAGTAGGATTGACAGTGGCGGTGAAGCCATTTAGAATTCTGTCATCTTCATTTTCAGAATCATTCTATGATTCAGTGTACTCAAAGTTGCAGCAAGTGCCTTGCTTTCCCCAATGGACTTGAGATAAGTAGGACACTCTTATTTATATAACCGAAACCTTGACACCAGAAACACTTAGGTCTTGAGGGAATAGTGTACTGACCGCTATCTCTAGCATCCCTCTTCCCTTTGTCTTGGCTCTTAGACTGAGAAGAACTCAACTGCCTATAGTCCTTATCGAAGCCTTTTGCATTGGCATTGTTCATGAACTTCTTGAATTGCTTGGTGATATAGGACTTCATTTTAGAATCTTCATCGTCAGAAGACTCATCCGTATCACTACTCTTGGCCTTCAATGCCATGCTCTTTCCCTTACCAGATTTCCCTGTCCTTGTTAAACCCAACTCATGGGTCTGCAGATTGCCAACTAGCTCTGTCAAAGGAATCTTGTCAATATCCTTTGATTCCTCTATCATGGTAATCTTGGCAAGAAATCTCTCAGGTAGAGATCTGAGCACCTTTCTAACAATCTTGGGCTCGAGAATGGTTTTCCCATGATTAAAGGCCGAATTCGCTATGTCCTTGAGTTTGGCATAGAACTCATCAAATGACTCATCCTCCTTCATCTTGATCTCTTCGAAGCTTGTAGTGAGCCTCTGTAGCTTTGAATCCTTGACAGCCTTGGTTCTCTCATAGGTTGTCTGGAGGATGGTCCATGCTTCCTTCGCAGTTTCAGTGGAGGATATCTTCTTGAACTCCTCATTTGTGACCACACTAAGTAAAGCATTCAATGCCCTACTGTTGAAGTTTGTCATCTTGATCTTAGCCCAATAGAACGATGCTTCCTTCGGCTTGGTCCAGCCTATCTCCACATCTTGTCACACTTTTTCATCTAAAGACTGCAAGAAAGCTCTCATGCGTACTTTTTAGTATGCATAGTTAGTACCATCAAATAAAGGAGGTATAATAAGAGACTGTCTTCTATCCATGACAACAGGGGTCAATTGATCGCATAGTAAAGATCAAAACCTAATCAGAGTGTACTTGCTTTGATACCACTTGATAGGCCAAAAAATGTATTGATCCCTTGTGATGAATTAATTGATTAATTACCCAAGTTTATTAATTAATCAAATTAACATGCAATGTACGTGGCAGCATAAACAAATCACCAACTAAAGTAAAATGCAGCGAAAAATAAAATTGACAAGGTGATTTGTTTACGAATGGGGAAAACCTCCTAGGCAAAAACCCCACTAGGTAATTTTAAGGTCACCACTCCCGAGAATTCACTATTATTACAACAAGCGGTTACAAGTAAAGGAATCTCAATACCTTATACTAACCTACAGTTGAACCCTTACCCCAATACCCAATTAGACTTGCTCTGTAGTGACAATCTCTCCTTTTAATGCACGGCTTCCAGTACGTGACTAACCAATAAATGCTCGGAACCCAGTACGCGACTTGATCACCAACTTGAGAAGGATGTTGGCTACAAAGTTCTTCAGTTCACCACACAATGAAGATCACGAAGTTGCTTGGTCACAAAACCCTATGGTGTACAAACACAACAGCTTCGTCAAGATGAACTAGGGCAAACTAGGTTTCCGGTCACAATTTGCATGAGCAACACTTTGCTTCACACTTGTGCAATTGTGCTTTCTATGATGGCTCTTAAAATAATCCTTATATATGTTTAGGGTTATGAGAAAAGAAAGCCCAAACATATATTCACGGATTGGAATGAAATCAGAACTGAAAATCTAATTTTCATAAATCTCGATAGATACCCTTTCTATCGAGCAACTGTCGAACTTCGAGCTGAAACAGCTTTTTAACCTCAATAGATACTAGCTGTCGAGCTTTAATGAACAGCACTTCTTCACTTGTTTCTTGGACAGACTTGCATGGCTTTAACACTTGAACTTGAAATCTTGTTTCTTGAAGCATTAAACACATCCTAGATCTACCCAATTACAAGTAAAGTGCGTTTTGTTACAGGATTAGCCAAATATATAAAATATTGACATATGTTCCTAACATGATTCACATATGTCCTAACAGAAAGTAGGGAGGTGTCAAGATTCACATATGTCCTAATGGCTAAAGAAGCTAGTTAATCTCCATTTGTAGTCGTTGTTGGGCTTCATGATTATTGCATCAATGTGGAACCTTGTGTAACTTTTAATCTCCATGTTAATTTCCCTTGTTTAGAAGAGAGCAATCCCCCCACTTCTACCAACACTGGGGACTATCAGACCATTTGCAAAGCCAATTTTATTCTTTATTCTTTCCATGTGATTGTTTCTTGATTTTGTCTCCATGAGGAAGACGATTTTGGGGTTCCAATGCCGCACAAGATCATGCAGGGCCATGATTTTTCGGGGATTCCCTAGTCCCTTGTAGTTCCAACTTAAGGGATTCATGGCTCCCGACAGTGCTACTTAGTAGACACTGCTGATCTATCTTCCATCTCACATTGGATTTTGTTGGCTTTTGTGCAACGATTCTTCTGTTCAGTATCTTCTTCTTCTACAAAGACTATTTGCCCCACCCTTCTGGTTCCCAGAACTTGTGTTTGGGCTTCAGAAGGTGGGCTTTTGTTTTTACCTTTTTCTCTTGCTATCTTTTTCCAGTGGCATTTTGCCTTGCCATTCCCCTTTTCTGTTGGGCTTAAGTGTTCCTTGTTACTTGTCTTAATGTTAGTTGGGATTACCTTGGGTTTGAGTGGGCTGGAGACCTCCATCAGTTCCTTTGTCCTTGTCCAAAATGCCGAAGGTCCCATTAGGGGGATTTTCCATACTTGCATGTGTGGTTGTTCTCTGCGCAGAAGCATCTTCCAGCTGTATGGTGTTGTTCCATCCATCCGGGTTTTATGCAAGCTAATACCTCAAAATTCCCGTGACTTCCCATCCCATCATGCTTCCCCCATCACTTTGCTTATACTTACCACCGTTGCCAGAACTCCTCTCACCGCCTTCTATTACCGACACATATGAGTTTCTTGTCATTGTTTGGGCATTTCCTTCAACCCTGTCCCCATTAACTTCATCTCTACCCCCACTGCTAGTGGATCGTGACTTATCAAGACCCATTTTTTCGCTTGCTCTTAGCCAATCTCCATACTGCCTAGGGGTGTTAGGCCAATCTGGATTTTTTGGGCAGTGTTTGTCATCATGCCCTATTTTGCCATATAGGAAGAAAAAATTTGGGAGCCTTTCATATTTGAAGGTTACCCAAAACTTTTTTCCCTCAATGCTAGCTATCTTCCCCCCTCGTTGGAGAGGTTTATCTAGGGGTAGATCAACTCTAATCCTTATAAACTTCACTTGGTCAGCTTGTCCGATCCTTTTATCTGATTCTATAAACTTATCCAGGCTATTGCCAAGGTCCTTACCAACTTCCTCAACCATCATTTCAAAGGGAAGCTCCCAAATCTAAACCCAGAACAGAGAATGTGTGAAATCGATATTGGACGCCATAAGGCCCTTACTTCATCTGCTTAACAACAGGAGGTTGTTGTCAAAGTTCCATGGTCTGTTCTTCTCGACCCATTTGAATTGGTATTCTGAGCTGAATTTAAACTACAATACATTGTTTCCCACATCCATTATCTATAAATCTGATCCCATTTTCCATGCAGATCTCAAAGTATTTTTCAGTGCTCGTTGGTTTTGTTGTCTATCCAACAGGAGTTTGCCGAAGAGGCTCAAGGAGCACTCTTCCAACAATTCCAATCTGCATCTCGCTATGATGGTTATTTCCTCTTCCTCCTCTTTTGTGAGACGGAGGTTGAGAAGACCTTCTACCACTACTTGCTCCATGGCGGCACTAGAAGGGAGAGAGGGATGAACCCTAGAGAAAACCCTAACGGCATGAGAGGGAGAGAGGTACTTGACTTACATGACGAGAGAGAGAGACTCCTACTAAGGAGAAAGGCATTTCAAATAATAACGGTTATTGGAATGGAATGGACAACTTTAAATGTGATAGACGGTGAAGAAGAGTGGGTATAAGCATGGTTTTAAAAACCGAACCGAGAATCAAACCGTTTTTTTCAAAATTTCCGGTTTTTGACCGGTTTTTCCCGGTTTTTGACCGGTTTTCCGGTTTTTGACCGGTTGTTGACTGGTTTTGAGACTATTAACCGGACCGGACTGCACCGGTTTTCCCGGTTGAACCGGTTGGACCGGCCGGTCCGGTCCGGTTTTTAAAACAGTGGGTATAAGAAGTGTGGGTCATGACTAATGCTTTCCATTATTGTTTTGGATTTCTTAAGGAATGGTGGCCTCATTGACTTGTTAGGACTTGGATTTTAATTTGGAGTTAAATCTACATTGGTTTTGAGTTGAGGGGCAATCAGATGTAGACTTGAAGTATAACCTTTAATGTTTTTTTTAGCTCTTCTCCTCCTTTTTTTCGATTGCTTCTATGCCAAGCATTGAGTTGTAAGCTGAGTATTATGAGTTAAGCTAAGCTGAGACAAGCTTGAACTCTAGAAGTTCAAGATTTTAAAAAAAAAATTATTTCAAATATGAGACAAGCTTGAACTCATTATCAAACTAGATTCTATGTTCAGGCTCGGTTCATTTTGTTGTCAAACAAGCTAGAGCTTATTTATTATATACTTGATTAACTTACTTTTTTCTCATATATAATAAACATTACAACTAAAAAAATTTATCCTTTTGCAAAATATGCTAATAATTAAAACTATAATATTTATATTAATTAGATAGAATATTTTTCGTATATGGACTAATAAAAATTATTTTCACTAACCATGTGTAAACACAACTCTTAAGTTTGGAGATCAAACAATCAAAATAGTTTCACAAATGTAAATTTATATTGCTGAATGTGTGAGTACAATTCTTTGTACTTAGATTCTATTACAATATAATAATCATTTGATTCGATTTCTTTAGAAAAGTTTTCAATTCAAGAATTTTTTTTATTTGAATACAAATCGTCCCCCACTTTGATTGGGAAACGAATCAAGAGAACTTTGAAACGGAATTATGATAAGTCTCTGATTCTGTGCTTGTTTGAAATTAATTATTCTTCGCGTTCTTAGTGATATTTGAATGTTCTTTGTCTTTGAAGATTTGTGGTGAAAGTTTCTCAGGGCTTTAGAGTTTGAATCTGATGAAGCTTCAATTGATTAGAGTTCTTGAAGTTTCTAGAGTCTTTGAAGCTTGATTCCAAAGAACTTTGAGATTTGGATGAATGTTCTTCGAATGTCCTTTGTCTTCAAAGATTTGTAGCGGAGTTTCTTTGAGGCTGTAGAGGCTTCAATCTAGAGTTTCAGTAATTTGTAGTATTTTGTAGTTTCTGGAGGCTTTTGGGCTCGATTTCAATGAACTTTGAGATCTAGGAAGATGATTCAAATGATTTATTTTTTAATGTTCTTCGCATTTGATGGTTGAAGTTCTTAGAAGCTTGGAACTTGGTTCCGGAAGAGTTTCAAGACTTCTGAATGTGTTCTTACAAGATTGAAGAGGACCTCTACTTATTGGAGTCCTGAGGAGGTGTGATGAAACATAATTGACTCTAAGTGTTGATACATGTCATAATTTAAATGGAGAGATTTTATGTCTTGTTCTTGAAGGGACAAATGACATAATTTGATTAGCCAAAGTATTTTAATTTAAAATAATATGTAGCAGCATTTAATTTGACTATTTGTGTCATTTAAAATTAAATATTAACATGTGTCAATATGTGATTGATTCTTACGTATTCTTTGTATTTTCTATTCAATGATACTTGGAATTTTTTTAGTGGTCTCCAAATAATAACAGTAGGACCCACTAGATAGCACATAGCACTTTGTAATTGACAATACTACATAAACTTGTAATATGATGTGGCAATTTGTAATTTGTCAAAAATATTCCCTCTCTACACCTTGTATTTTTAAAATTATATATCATTTTACTATAAAATGGACTATCTATATTATCAATACATTATGAATAACTAGATTGAAACCCTATGTATATGCATGGATACACTTAAAGATATACAATAAGATTCATAATATAATTCTTATATATATAATTTAAATACTACTTATAGTCATTTTTATATTTTGTTAACTCTTTAAAAAAATTTGTAAGGATATTATTAGGTATATAATGTAAATTGTCCATGTTTTTTTTATTATTATTGTGAAGCACTTTTTCTTTTATGATTCATTTATTCTAGACTCTTTGGTTTTTGTACTTAATAACTCACTTGGATGAATATTTATGATATGGTCTCACATTTGATTCTAAAATTAAGAAATAAAACTCTTTAAGAATAAATAATTAAGGACATATGGCACAAAATTGGAACTCTAATTTGGAATTCTAATCTGAGTTTCTCTCAGCTTCACCTATTATTATTATTATTATTATTATTATTATTATTATTATTATTGAGTTGGGTTCAAGTTACACCTGGTGTAACTCTAAGCAATGTTACACCACCCAATAACTTGTTATTGAATTCATATTTTGGAAATCTCACCGTTGGATTACATGTTCTATATGTTTTTAATATGCTTGTCAATTTTCGTAAAGTTGGGTTCAAGTTACACCAGGTGTACCTCTAAGTAATGTTACACCACCCAATAACTTGATATTGAATTCATATTTTGAAAATCTCACCGTTGGATTACATGTTCTATATGTTTTTAATATGCATGTCAATTTTTATACCAATTAGATGTTATTTACTATTCGATCTATAAACTCATATTTTATGCAATATTGTAAACTACAAAAACTTGAATTTAAACAATTGATTGATGACATGACTATTGATCTTGGATTATTTTGAAACTTTGCAAATATGGAGAATATACAAAGATAATGTAATTCAACGGTTGATTTATTAAAATTCGCGTCCAATTAAAAAATATTGAGTGGTATAACATTTTTTAGAGTTACACCTATGTAACTTGAACCCAACCCATATATATAGATGACTTATAAATTTGATTTTTTTAGTTATATGATTATCTTTTTTATGGTTTATTATATTGGACTCCTTGTTTTCTACACTAAATTAACTAATTTGGCAAAAAAAAAATTTAAAAATTTATATTAGAGGGGACACGTGACGCAAAATTAAACTCTAATTGAAATTGAATTTTTACACTAAATTAATTCACTTGGCACAAAATTTTAAAATTTAAATTAGACGAAACACATAGCGCAAAATTAGACTCTAATTGAATTCCAATTTGAAATTTAATTGAATTTTCTCTCTGCTTTACCTATTATTATATATAGATTATTTGATATGTAATTTACAAACTCACATAATTCAATCTCAAGTATATATAATTATATTTTAAACATTTATACATATAAACATATAATATTATGTATATTTTAATCAAGCATCGTACTTGTAAGCTTGTTCATGATCACATTATTATATTTGATTTCGACTTGTTTAATAATTGAGCCTAAACTTAGGTTTGATCTTTGATTCATTTACTAAATAAACGAGCAGAAAAAAGCTTTTTTTTTTCCCCTCAAGCAAGTCCATGCTATTTCTAAAACAACTGAATATCTTAATCCATTTATAGCCACATAGAGAGCTAAAACTCCCGTGGAGTTTGGTTTCGTGTTTTAATTTGGGGGTGTTGCTAGTTTGGCTGAGTTTTGATTTGCGGATGTAATGGTGAGACTGGGGATGGGTTTTGGTTGTGGTGTGGAGATGAGGCAAACGCATTTGCAAATGAGGATGCCAAATTGGGGCGGCTTTGGATAGGTTTGCAAATGAGGGGCTTGGCTAGCATTTTTGTTTTCTTAACAACAAAATTATGTATTGAGTACGTGATACATTATCAATTAATTTTTTTTTAAGACAGTCGGTAGAAATTTTAAATAGCACCATTCTTCCAAATAGTTTCAAATCAAGATCATTTTTACATTTTTGTTTCTTTCTAAAAAGCATTATTTTATCAAAAGTCCCAATATTCTCTCATTCCATAAAAATAAAGTTTACCTTCAACCACCATTCTCTTAAATAGTTTCAAATCAAAACCATTATTAGAATTTTTTAAAAGCATTATTTTACCGAAAGTCCCAATGTTCTCCCCTCTTCCAAAAAGATAAAGTTTACCTCTAAACCATTTTGGAGGTAACTTCCTCCAACCAAATACGTGGCAATTGAAAACAAAATTCATGTGTATTTTTAGTCACATGACATTTTTAATAAGTTATGTGATTCGTTTAAATTATACATATGAATAATCTTATAAATCGTTATGTATTAGGTTAAAAGAGATTTCTCCAAAATGGTTTAGAGAAAATCTTTGCCCATCTCATAATCTCATTCTTTTCTTTTTTCTTTTTTCTTTTTTCTTTTGGAACTTTAGAATTTCATTCATATAAATATTGAATTTTCCATACCAACAAACTATTGGATTTGATCATAAAGTTTTATTTTTTTTTCCTATTCGTTTTTAAATTTCACATTTTTTGAAAAATAAAATCTTCCATCCACTTTCGTTAAAAATTTGTCGTTTAACCACTTTCAAATGATGTTTTCAAATTTGAATACTAAAAGAAATTACAAACATTTTTAATACTAAAAAAAAAAAACCCTTTCTTAACCTTCAAAATCTTTTTCTTCATCATGGGGTGGCAATGGCAGAAGATGAACCTAATGATTCATAGCTCCAAGAATTCCTTCCATCATCCCATTTAACCGTTGTAATTTCTCTTTAATTGTACTGAAAAATTAGGATTAGGATCGATTACCATCAGCTTACTTTTAAATACGCCTTATTGATACTAGTGAAACCGTGGAGGCAAGTTATTTGACTAGATGATGTTGATTGCCTAATTTTTCCCCTTACTCATCCTCTGATTTTGTATCTTTGTTCTAGTTATCTTCTCATAGGTGATTTGCAGGCTTAAACCAAGTAGCGATACCATCTCTCCATCTTAATTCTTGAGGACAATGGATTGAAAAGTCTAGTTTTGAAGAAATTATAAGGTCCTCATAGTAGGCAAGTGATGTGGTCTATCATTCCAGTAAAAAACTCCCACTTGTTTAAAATTGTGGAGTTTTAAATAAAAACTAAATACTGACTCAGCAATTTTAAACAGATGGAAGTCTTTTACTAGAATAGTAGACAAGTGACGTGGTCCTTCATGAGGACCGTATAATTTCTCCTAATTTAGACCGCCTTAGTTAATAAGTAGCCGAATTATGAATTAATTACCAATTAAACCAATTATGTGAACGAAATTTTAATGATTTGATCAATGAAATCATTAAATTACAAATTTTGTAAATCAGATAACACAACGAAATAGTTAATAAGTGGAAAACCAATGGGGAATGTCACCAAATGAAAAACCACTACCAAGTTAACCTACCCCAAGTAAGACAATACACTGAAAGGGATTTACAATCTAGAACAAAACTTTTGTTATCTAGGCTCTAAAATCCTAGTAGATGAACTTCTGAGCTTTTTGTACATGGACCCCTTCATGATTAACTCATTTTTGGTAACAACCAAAACCTCTCACAAACTCCAAAGCACCCCTTGAAGGTTTTATGCTGTAGTTAAACTTCACTGGGTTGACAATCCTGTGGTTACAACTTTCTTGATCACAAGGATGGTTGCAAATCAATAAGATGTATGCTTTTGTACTCACAAGTCTACTAGAATGAAAGGTTTTAAATCTTTCAGTGTGCAGTATGGTTTATTCCCTATCACCACACAAAAATGAATTTATAACAAGACTTTGTCTCTATATGTTAAGAGGATTCAGAAAATTAGTTATTACCTTTTTTATTTACAAAAATACTCCTAATTTAATTAACTTATCCTTATTCCTAAAAATGGTTAAAACCGTAAATCAACAAAAATTAATAACAAAAAAATGAAAATAAATAAAATAAAAACTCTCCACAATCCCCACCTTCACCTAAAAAAAACCATCCCACCTTCTATAATAATAATAATAATAATAAATAAATAAATAAATAAAAACCACAGTACAGTTTTCTATTAAAAAAACCTATCCCAAGTTCTGTAAAAAAAAACCTACCCAACTTCTTTAAAAAAATCCACTCACGGTTTCCTATAAAATAAAATTAAAAAAACAGCCACATAATAATAATAATAATAACTATGGGGACAAAAGGCGCAAGATACGTTTTTTGGGTCATGGGCTTAGCCGAGAATGTTTGATTGTCCGAGGACGGATTAACGGTAATAAACAATATCGAACTTACAGTCCCAAAAGCAAATGTAATAGATGAGATGAATCTGAATAATCCGAGGAAGACTACCTCCTCAGTTGAGTACAGCAAGGATCCAGTGGTATGTCATGTTAACAAGAATGATATTCTAAAAGGTCTTGGAGATGAAAATATGGGAGAAAAAGGGGCACAGAGAGCAAGGGGGTAAAAAAAAAAAAAAGATATTAGAGAAAGCTACTACCACCACATCCGCATTGAATGCTCTGTGCCAAAGTCTCTGCCTGCATTTATGAGGAAGTGATACCTAAACAGTGATTTTTAACCTTACAGCTATGATCTAGGGACTTCCAAAAGAGGGGTATGGGACAAGTATAAAGGCGGGGCAATCTGAATGAGGAGGAGGAAAAAAGGGACTATAAGAAGAGAGGAGGTCTTGTAGAGAAAGAGGGAGAAAAATATTTGTAAAGAATCTTTAAAGTGAGAAGAAATATAAATATTCGGTTCTCGGCTTGAGTCCGAGGATAAATTTCATCTTATAAACTTGTTCATTTATATGGTTTTGTGGTCTTAGGTTATTACCACAACTATTCAAACTCATTAGAATCAAGATTTCTAGTCCACACTCTACAAATTCATTGTATCGGGCTCTTTGGGCCCATGTCCTCCTTTTTGTTGGGCTGGGCACTAAATTGCGACCTTACAATAACTAAACATATTTCAATGTTATTTTGGTGTTCATTTTTTAGAGCTAGTCTTATGATACTTTTGGTCATATTAGTGGTTCTAAATGTATAATTTTTTTGAAAAAATGTGTAAATCTCAAATTGAAATAAGTGAAAAGTTTAATTCACTTATTATAAGTGTCATGAGGCTACTGTGTGTGTCTATATATATGTGTGTGTGTGTGTGTCATTGAATCTACGACTCTTGATCAATTTAGTATCATTTGAGTAACTGTCAAAGACTTTATCTCAATCGATTGAACATCGATCAAGGATCTGTCAAATTCTGAATCTTGATTAATCAAGCCTCAATCAATTCTTATTGAAATATGGATAGAACGAACTTATTGAGCTACTTGACACACTTTGATCTTGAACACTTGAACTGCCTTTTATTGAGTTATTAAATTTTACATTGTCACGAATATTGCCAATCTAAAGCCTAATAGACATGTATTGCCAATTTCATGTATAATGGGCTCACGAGATCTAAATTCTCACACATATATCATCATGGAAAGACCATTGAATAATCCACCCCACCTTACCGTTCTTTATTTATCCCTTTCTTTCCCTAATCAGGGTTGGGCCTTGCAAATCAGGGGTAAGTTGTGATTACTTTTTCGGCATCAATACTTCCAGCCCTCGCGAATCTCTTCATAGGATATTTGACCAAAGTTTGACCTATTAGTCAAGCGAAAATGGGCAAATGTTCATTTCACGCAAAAAAAAATGGGCAAATGTCTCATTTTTCAAACTAATTAAGAAAATGTCCCTCTTTTGAAACTCGATTTTCTTAAAATCGAGTTAAAATATATATATATATATATATATATATATATATATATATATTTCTGGAGCCATATAGCGACGTTTTAAGGGCCTATAGCGGCGTTTTGTAACTCGAGTTCCATGCAAGTTTTTCTTTTCTTTTTTTTAACCTATAACTCGATTTCATAAAGCTCGAGCTCCAAAACGCCGCTATAGGCTCCTTAAAACGTCGATATAGGCTCCTTAAAACGTCGCTATAAGGCTTAACTCGATTTTGAGAAAATCGAGTTTAAAACGAGAGACATTTCCCTAATTAATTTGGGAAATAAGGCATAATGCTGTTTTTTTTTTTTTTTTGCATGAAAATGGCATTTGCCCATTTTGGCCCTATTAGTCCATTGTTGTTCTACAATATTTTTTTTTAGTCTAAATTGCGAATTACCCCCTTAAAGTTTGGGGGTTTAGATTTTACACTTTGAAATTTTAAAATTAGATTTTACCATCTAAATTTCTATTTTGTTTGCATTAGTAGCCCCTTCATTCATATTTTCCATTAACTACCGCATAAACTTTGTCACACTTGTTTAATTCATCCAATAAAATACTGTCACATCATTTTTATTATGTCATATCATTTTTAATTATTTAAATTTTTTTTAGGCTACAAAAATTATGCGACGTCATTTTATTGGACAAATTAAACACACGTAATAAGTTTATATAGAGCTTAATAAAAAATATAGATGGAGAGGCTGCTAATGCAAGCAGAATAAATCTTTAAGGATTAAATCAAAATTATGAAATTTCAGGGTATAAAATTCAAACACTCTCAAATTTTAAGGGTATAGTTTGGTTCTAGAGTAAAATCCAAATTCTAAAATTTTAGAGTGTGAAAAATGTTAAATTGTAAAAAAATGTTAAATAATATTTGCAATCTTCCAAGGAATCATGTTACTACCAATAGCGCCATCAATAACAATTTTCGCATCTCATTCATCCTGTTGGACGTTTAAGAAAAACACATTCAATTATACCATAAGGATTAGGAAATATCTTATTAATATGTGTGTGTATATTCGCAATTTGAAAAAGAAAAAAATATTGATATATATGTCAAAGAATTTTCACCAATGTTTCATGGCCATTCAGATAAGTTTCTTGACCAACTCGAACCACTCAATAATGTAAATCAACTTGCCCTGTAGTTATCATGCACATGCTACCAATAATGCTCAGCTATAGGACATTTACATGAAAACTATGATCCTGATATTCGGTACTCCCACAGATCGAGCATACAATGTACTTCGTAAATCTCTAGAATATGATTGAACTTGATCCAAAATATTCCTACCAGAGCTAATACCTAGAACTAAAATTTAGGATCTTCAATCAAAGTCAGAACCAGCGTATTAAAAAATCGAAACATGGGAGTCCACAACATAAGTGGTACAACTAATAATCAAGATTAGAAAATAATGGAGTGCCTTCCATCTCAAACTATACTTGTATATCACTTTTTTTTTTTTTTTTTTGCACAAAATAATTTTATTTATACAACAATAACAGTACAAGTTCTGCCTTCAGAGAGAAAACACAACAAACCAGGAAGCACTAAATCAAAAGACATGTAGAAGCCCAAAATTGAAGAGGCAGGTGGGGTTCTTAACTAAGCTAGGCTCCTCAAGTGGAAGTCACACCAAAATGTATGCAACTCGGCTTCCTGGTAAAGGAAAAGAACTTGTACACTGGTGAGTTCAGACATTAAGGAAGTCCTACAGCAGCATCATTGATTTGTCTGCTTGAATTGGCAAAAAAGGAAACAATCAATCTTGTATGTCTATATTTTGCGCATATCTATTCAGCCATCAGAGCACTGAACAAAGATAAAAACATAAAATATATAAATAACCTCTAACAGAAGAATAGTAAGGAAGGACATCATAGTGAGGAAAATGAAAGCTTGAAGTTATATAATCATTTGCACACAATTTAAATAGAGGTCAGAAGTCCAGAATAATAGTTCATATGAAAAGAGAATGTTCCACCCACACAAGTGGAAAGCCTCTTCCTCTCTCTCTCTCTCTCTCTCAGAAACAATCAGAGTATGCAAATTGAGTTAACTCACGTAAGAGCTTACCTAAATTGTATTAGGCAAAATACTATTTGCAAGATCCTCATTTATGCATACAGGCAGTGGTGGCATATGACTCATAATGCCAGGCATATCTCTCATGCTGCAAAGATTGAAAAAGCATTATTCACATAAAGTGAACTCTTAACGCCAAACCCATATACAAATCAGGACATGAAACATAGATTTTGTTAAAATTAAGATAAAAAAAGAGTATCCACATACTCATTTAGGATAGCAGAAATGTTGGTTCTCGTCCGACAGAATAGATTGATGTTATCCTCCAACTGTTCATAGAAGTATAAAATTATTTTGATAGCTACAAAACTGCAATTATTATTATCTGACTAATATTGAGAAGATAAGGCAAAAACTAATATAAATGAGATGTACACACAGCAAAAACTATGGAGAAAAAAAAAGGGCTAAAAATGCACTGTGCATCCCCGAAATTTGGGCCGAGTTTGATTTTTGTCCCTCAAATTTAACAAGATGTAATTTCATTAAAAATATAAAAAGAATCCATTTTATATAAGTACAAATTTCTTTCTTTTTTTTTGGGGGGGGGGGGGGGTGTTAAGGAATAAATTTCATTCTTACATGGAAGAATGAAAGTGATGATTCAAAAACTTTTCAGGGATGAAATTGTAACCTTTTAAATTTGAGGAACAAAAATCGAACTTGAACCAAATTTAAGGGATGAAAAGTATAATTCAGCCAATATCTTAAATAGTGCATAGTAAGGGAGGGAAAATCAAGCTGTTTTAGTATCCTCTGATGCTCCGACATTTAGGGACCGGGAACCTACTTAGGAAAACTAAAAAAAAAAAAAAGTGATTCCTCTAACTCACAAGGAAAACAATAGAAAAAAGGCCATCTTAGCCAACAAGGTACAAGAGTTTTTCAATTTGTGCCATAATCAGCATGCTAGTTCTCAAATTAAAGAATCAGAAGTTAAGTAAGAACAAATGAATGGCAATTGCATAGTAACTAATTTTCATTTCATCCTAACAGAAGCTAAATCAATAAAGAATAGGTGAAAGAAAAGGTCAGGCTGTCTAATATTACCATGCAAAACTTTGCTCCTCTAATGATGTATGTACAAATAATTCTTAAATTCTAGATTTTATTTTTCTGTGTCCAGAATCCATCTTCATACACACACTCACAAGAGCAAAAATTGTTTTGGATGTAAAAGGACAGAGAAGCTTTATGTCCATAAATTCAATATCTACAAACTAATGTTTGATACATATCTGGGCATATCACTCAAAACATATTGTTGTATCGTTGAGTTGAGTGCGCTTAAACTGCTAAGCTAAATTGGTTAATTAAATAGAGATATAATATACAATCTAATGTCATCATTCAAATTTCTTAAGCATGGTGGTTAGGAAATATTTTCATTCTACTAATAATTACCTAAATTTCCTTCTACTAAACTTTCATTAGGCTAAAGTATGACCATCTATTGCATCTCATTGCTGGAAAACATGGTTTGACAGGTTGGATCACTGAGTTGAGCATAAGAACAAGATAATCCGAACTTTTGAGCACATGGGTTTATGGTGTTCCATCAAAAGCTAATAGAATCAGCTAATTGCAATTTGTAGAACAGATAAGCAGACACAAGAATCTCTCTCTATCTCCCTCCCCCCCCCCCCCCTTTTTTTTTTAAATAAATTATTATAAGATTGAAATCAATTAAGATACTAATAAGCGAACACAGATGATCCCTCAGGGGAAGGCTATTAAATGGCAGGTACACAGAATCAGCATAATTTTATGTGTTGTCATTCTTTGCATTGGCAATGTTACATTTTTACCATACCCAAGCTGTCATATTGGTCAATCATAGGCACTTTAAACCTATGGACTGCACAATGAGAGCTAGTACTCTTGCATCCCTTCAGGGGTCTTTTAAATAGCTAAAGCAGATTTGTTTCGAATACTGAATCAATGTAACTAATCAACAGGTAGGTAAAATGCCAAAAAAGGGGGTATGTCAATTTGACATAACAATAAGAAAGTTAGAATACATCCCCCATTTCTTTCCCTACAACTAATATTTTATTGTTTGTATCAACATCCTTTGCAAATTCACTAAAAAAAGAACCACCATGGAAATAAGGGTATAAGGATTTTTCTTTATTCAAACTAGGGAATTAGGAATTCACCTTGTATGCAGAAAGATTAGCAGCAATTTGGTTAAAAACTTGAGCATTCTGTTCCAAGAGAAGCTTTGTTGGGCCACTTATTCCTGCAACTACCAAAGAAAAATATAACTTCAGTAAAAACTGGCCAAGCTGCAACCAACAAAACATATAAATAAATAAACAAACTGTGATGACAATACAACTGTGCAACTGTAGAGGAAAGTGAGAAATTCATAGCAGTTCCAATGCTACACCTTCAACCACTTAATCTTCTCTCTTACATAATGATTATGGCCCAGAAACTGAGTGAATAGTGAGAAATTCATATTATTTTTGAATAGGTGCATTGCTCCCAACGAGGTCTTTGTTTCTACAGCAATCACTTCATTTTGCATAATACTTAACTGCTCATGCAATAGTCTGGAATGTGCAATGATAAAAGAATATAGACGGTACATAGAAGTAAAACTAACAGGAATAGGCAACTGAATCATTTTAAGTATTAATAATAGGAAGACAAAAAAATTATTATCAAATAAATATCATATTAACAACACTAACCTTCATAAGGCATACGCTCATTCTGATCCATATGGTGCATCATAATGGAATATGCAGCAATGTTCAGAGGCGGAGCTGAATGTATATTGATCTTTGAGGATGACTCCACCAGCTTATCCTGAAGAAGCATGATCTTTAGAATACTGGTTCCTCTATCAACATTAGATCCTAAAGACATTAATTGATTCAATAAATTAAAATAGAATGCATCTATTGCTTCATATTTAAGTTGAGTTGTAATAAAATTAAGTTCACCATATGTGAACTTTTATCACTAGTTCAGTAACAATACATAATTATATATTAGCTATTAGTAGCATAAACCTAGCTATGAATATATACTGCATGCGACCATGAGAAAAGTCTTTTTCATCAGATGAAACTGCAATCACGTTGATACTATCAAAAGTTTGCAACAGGAAAAATAGAAATCTTTTTTTTGGGGGGGGGGGGGGGGGTGTGGCCGGGAAGAGAAAGCACATATAAGTTAATTGGTAACAGGATATATGCAAATCTTGTATATAATGTAAGAAACAGTGATTGGCAATGCAGATTGGCAGAGTGGGTTACAAAAGGCCAAGTTAAAGACATTAGGGCAAGGCAAGATTGATATTAGGATAAGAAAAGGTTCAATCTTGAAAGTGGCATTAATTTCAATGATAAGAATCAATTCTAATTTACATTGAAGACCTTTAGTAAAAATAACTTAAGATTATGTTCAGAATATAACAGATACTTAAAATAAAAAAATACACAACTTACATCAATATGCACTAACATACCTTTCGATTATTCACCTTTTTTCCCACATTATGTTCTTCAGGTTTTCTTCGCTTTCTCTGCAAAAGGTTTTATGTGTAATTTTAAGACAGAAAAACAGAATGCAGTAATATTATGCACAATTAGAACAAACCCATAATACTCAAAGGTTTTCAATAATCACAAAGTACAGATAAATGCCAAAAAAAAAAAAAAATTCTATAGCTCTATGCTAACATTTGAACAGGAGCAGCAGACACTGAAAAGTTTCTTTTAGAAATGCTGGCTAAGGACACATGACCAAACATCATCATGCCTTTTGATGTCATAATCTATCTCATATGGCTTGTTTAACAAGAAAATCCATCAAATGGCTATTCCCTCCTAACCTATGACATGACTTTATTTTATCGTAGGGAACCATTCCGGAGAAGAGCCCTTTGGACTCATATCTAGCCGTAAAACCTACAGGCAACGAACCCCACCTGCCAGAGTAAAATGTACTAACTAGTGATCTATTGTCTCACGGTCTCTTCCAAAGATTCTCAATTGCCAAAAAATTTTGCAATTCTGAAGCTAGAACATGCTGCACTGGTCCATGTTTCTGGCAGGCCTGGAATCTATTAGCATATAAAAAAAGAAATTGGACAAGATGGTTGGCCAGTAATGGCCTTGCTGTACACATAAAATTGAAACGTCCTGGGGGAACTTCACACAATACATGCGCTTCCAAGAAGACCAGCACATATAGATTTTCTCAGTCAAGTAAAAGGACCAAACCTCAAACTAAAGGGAAGTAAGAGCATTAAAAACCAAACACAATCTCAGCAAATGCTAACTCCCAAACAGTGCTGTTAAAAGTGCAAACACACTTAAGCACAAAGATTTATGGACCCTAGGTGCGAATTGCAAAGTGCAAAATAAGTAAACTTTTGAATAATGGTAAGTAAAATATTTTGAGTATGTGTTTTGAATGAGCTTATTTTGTCTAAAAAAATAAAATATGTAAAAGTACAACTGTACCTAGAAAAAGTTAGGCTTTTAAAAACTGTACATAAGCTAATGATAAAAATAAGTTGACAATTTCTACAATAAATGGACCCTTAATATAAAACCACTAAATATTTAGTACTACTATGCCATCAAACCACTAATTAATTGTTTTAAAAAAAAAAACAGAGAGAAGAAAACTAAATTAGTGCTTTGTTTGGTTGAAATTGAAGCAAACAAAATCAATACCCTGTTTTGAACATGGTGTCTTCCCAATTTTCATATATATTTTATTTTGAGTGTCACGTTGTTTGTGGTTTCCTTTTCCCTGGAAAAAAAAAAAAAAAAAACAAGAAGAAGAAGTGAGGTGGAGAGGGGTGGGGTGGGGGAGGATAATGTGATCCCTTGAATCCAGGAAAACTAAATTAGTGCCTTGTTTAGGGGTGAAATTGAAGCAAACAGAATGAATACTCATGAACATGATGTCTTTCAAATTTTCATATATATTTTATTTTGAGTGTCATGATTTTGTGGTTTCCTTTTTCCTGAAAAAAATAATAACAAAATATCAAATTTGGGGGAGAGGGGAGGGTCAGGCTGCCTACTGATTACGTCTTCCAAGCCCTGCAAAAGTGAGAACTTTTGCACTAGATACCTAAGGGAAAACATATTGTAATAATAGAGCTGGTATAACTAATCAATATCAAAATTTTACTTTGGTTTAAGATCCAACAGTTCCTCCCCCCCCCCCCTCCCTTTTATTAGTACACTCTGCATGTAACTTATGGTTTTTTAATTTACAACCTTATTCTCCACTTTACTCTTCATTTAAGAACTAATGTTTATATTTTTCCCGATTGGTAAGTTATACACACAGTCTGTTGATCTTGAACACATGACCTCACTCTCCAGTTTGGTCCCTTTTGACGACGAGGAACAATGTTGTTAAAAGCGTTGAGCACACTTAAGCCCAAAGGCCTCCTGGAGCCTAGGCACAAAGCGCAAGTGTGCGCCTGATCAATGTGAAGCGCAAATTTTATAAAAAAATAATAATAAATTTAAAAAAAATTATTAATGGTCAATACAATGATCATAGAATCAAAATAGAAGTATAGAACTAGAAAGGCAAAGGCTAAAAAGACTAGAATGTTAAGTAATGTTATCTTTGCCTAACAAAATTAATGCAAATATGCAATGCAATCCTAATCTACATAATCATCATCCTCATTAAGCAAGGGACCATCATAATTGTTTGACTTGAGTGTTTGTTTGTGTGGTCGTGATCCAAAAAGTCTAAAATATCTAAAGAGGTAGACTTAGGTTTATGGTAGCACACCACACTATTAGTTTTTATATATTAAATCAATGGCTCATTTCAAACATATTTTAGATCTAATGGCTAAAAATCAAATCATGATTTTTTTTTTAAATTTATAAAAAGCTCAAAAAAGCACACTTTGCGCTTAATAAAAAGGCTCTAAAAAGCGCCTAAGGCACACTTTTGTGAGGGTGCCTCGCTTTAGAGGGCAAAAGGCCCAAGGCCTGTGCCCTCTACGCGCTTTTAACAACACTGACGAGGAACCTCAAAGACTGTGCCGACCATCATGTCTTTTTGCCTAGTTAAACCCTAGACCCATGTAATGCGCTCACATCACTCGGGTCAGCAATGAGACATGGCCCCAAGAAATTGTTTCCACCAAGGTTATTTGAACCTTAGACATAGAGGGTGCATACCACCAAGCCCAAGGCCTTGACCGTTGGAGCCTTACAAAGAGAAGAGATGTCATTTGAGCTTAGAGAAGGTTGTATCACACAAACCTCAAACAAAGCAAGTTGTATCACACAAACTTCAAACAAAGCTTCACGGACTTTGAATACTTTAGAACATTTATTCTTCTCTCCTTTGAAAAGAAAGCATTACATTCATAAAATAGATGACTATGGGCCTGTTTGGTAGCGGCTTTTAAGTATTGTTGTTCAAAATAATGTGAAAATAGTTATTTAAAAAGTGTTGTGAAAACTGTGGTTTAAAAAGTGTTGTGAGAATACATATTTAAAGTACTCATAATGCAAAAAATGTTTTTGGTACTATATTTCAAATAACATATTTTAAAATGTGAAAAAGCATAATTGTGTATTTGGTATGTGTATGTGTTTTTAGAAAGAATTGGAAACTTTTCTGACAAAAGCAATGTTTTTAATTTAAGGAGAGAGAAATTCCCACGCATTCTAGTTAGCCATAGCCAGCTCCCTCTCTCCCTCTTCTTCCCCCCTCTCTCCCTCTTTGCGTTACAGGACCCAACAGTGGGTTTGGCCTTCTATTTTCCTTCCGATCTAAACACACTAACACTCAAATTTGCAAAAGAAATTCAAAATAGTTCACAAGATTCCAATTTACAAAACCCATAAAACAACCCAACGCACCAAATATGAAAATTGATGAGAGAGTCATTAGCTGAAAGATGGCAAAAAAAAAGGAAAGAAGAAGAAGAAAGCGTGCAAGGGAGAAAGAGGCAAAAAAAGAAGAAGACAGCGTGCAAGAGAGAAAGAGGGAAAAAGAGAAAGAGAAGAAGAAGAGAGCGTGGCACAAGAGAAAGAGGAAAAAAAAAAAAAGAGGAAGAAAAAAGAATAACAGTGCAAGAGAGAGAGAGAGAGAGAAGAAAAAAAGTCAGCCAGAGAGAGAAAGAAAATAAGGTGTCTTGTCACTTCAGTGGGTCCACAGTTTTCTATATATTTACAATACTGCCATTCAACAATGCCATTCAGCATTGTCTAAAGAATGGAACGCATGAAGATGATGAGTTCTAAAAAGAGTTGTAACTTCTTTGAGAGAGTCACCTCCTCCATTTGAGACTACTTTGAGCGGGTCACCTTCTTGCCACAGAGGGTAGTCTACTCCCCATCTTGGCAAGATGATCTGAATGGGTTGGTGGATTTCATCATTTAGGCAACTTAAGAAGCAACTCAATTTGTGCCCATCTGAAAGACCCTCGATCTGGTTGGATTGAAATTCAAATTGTGCCTTGTACTTGGCCACCGTCAATGTTTGTCTTAGTGTGCATTAGGATAGTACTTTTCTGCGTCTATGTTTTTTCTTCTTTTTTTTTTTTTTTTTTTTTGAGAAGCACGTTTTGTGGCTATGGTGGCTTATCCAGTGGGTCTCATATACTGTTCACGGAACCCACAAACCTCTTTTTTCAACAAAACTTTCATTATAAATGGGTCCTACGGCACTATTTACACATTTAAAAATTATTTTGTTATAGTGTCTTCAGTTTTTTGTTTTCATTTTTCAGCAAAATAAGTTGTATTCAAACACACCCTTGGTGTGCGTTTGAATTAGGATTAAAAATTAAAATTATTTCACTATTCAGCTTATTTTTGCTACTATTCATAAGCACACTGCACTTTTTTGCACTATTTATGAGCCTCATTGTACTATTTTAACTAACTTTTACCTTTATCTACAGTACTTTTAGCAATAATTTTTTAGTTTCAGCAAAATAAGCGGTATCCAAACACACCCTTAGTCTCACCTTCTCCAATTGAGACTACTTTGAGAGAGTCACCTTCTTGTCGCATAGGGTATACTCCTCGTCTTGGCAAGACAATCTGAATGGGGGTAGGCAAATTTCATCATTTAGGCCCCGTAAGAAGCAACTCAACTTGTGCCCCTCTTAAGGACCTTGATCCAATTGGATAGAAATTCAAATTTCCAAGTAATTGGCCACCGTCAATGTCTATCTTGGTCTATTAAGCCCTTCCATCGATCGTCATAGATTGTGGATGTGAATTGAGTTTGCATGGCATCTTCAAAAATTCCCCATTCCATCAATAAGCCTATGTTTTCCACATCTTGGAACCACACTAAAGCTTCTCCCTCCATATAAAATAAGGCCATGAAGATTCTTTGGTGCATCAGGGTGTGATAGTAATGAAAGAATCAGCAGGCCTTGTAAATCTAATAAGGAATGGAACTTAAAAAACATGATCTTGATCGGCTTTAGGCATTGAGTGCATGAGTTTCCTCGACTATGATTTCTCGTTGTGGTCCTTAACGATCCTTCATAAGGATGGTCATGGTTTTTTTCAACTTATCAAGGCCAAACAAAGTTCCTGGAACCTTGTCTAAATGGATGATGATGGTGTCAATGGACTTTGGTGGCTTGAAATCATGTTGGCAAGTTGTAAAATTGTACCTTTGACCATTGGGGATAGCTACTATAATAACTTTTGATAAGAACACAATTGGGGGTTGTTGTTCTTAAGGAGATTTAAGTGGAATCTTTTTGATGACGAGGAACCCCAAAGACCGTGCAGAGCATTGTGTCTTTTTACCCCGTTAAACCCTAGACCCATGTAACACGCCCACATCACACAAATCAAGTAAGTCATCGGCTTCGCCAATGGGAAGTGGCCCCTAGAAATTTTTTGCACTCTAAGGGAATTTGAACCTTAGACTTAGATAGAGCATACCACCAAGCCCAAGGCCCTGACCACTTGAGTGAACCCCTAGGGGTTAAGATTTAATTGGAATCTTGATATAGAAAAGTGGAATTTTTGGGTTTAAAGGATTTTAAGGTTTCAGTTACAAGTGAATCTTGGGATACAAATGCTTGATGGGTTGAAGGCTAGGTTTAGGTATTTAGGCCTTAGGGAATATGAGTGTGGCCAAGGAATTAGGATGGTGCAAGTGTTTGATGACGATTCTTGAATGAATGGATTGCATGAAGATTAGTGGTTGAAAAGGTCACCTTCTCTAAATGAAACTACTTTGAGAGAGCCTCTCCCTCCAAGAAAGACTGATCACTAGTCTAAGCACAAAAGTGTATTATTCATCTTTCAATGTCCTAAATGAGTGTTACAAATACAAACATTTAATTATGCATCATCCGCCTTATTCTAATTGGCCCACATGGCTCAATATCATTGGCTTACTAATTCTACATGTGTTCAAAAGGATTTACAAATGATTAATGTGATACATGTGCTTCATCCCTAACTAACTCAAACTGGTATATATCCTCGTAACTGACTAACCCTAACATGTGCAACTCTTGTTATCTCATCCAAATGAACTCCAAACTACCATCTTAGGGTTGAATCACGTGCATGGGAGTAAGGAGCTGCCATAGAAAATTGGGGACCATTCTGCCATGGGAATGCTGATAGGCACTCTATCGGCCCCCTCAGAGTGCCTATTGGAATATTTCACTTAATGTTAGGTTTTTTTTTGTGTTCTCAATTTTTTGTGCATTCCTAATTGCACAAACTATATGACTAATACTAACCTCACACTACGAGTTGGACTCCTTGGGCCTCAATAACTAAGCCCAAACCAAATTACTAAACTCAAATAAAACCCAATAAATAAAACGAAATTGGTTTCTAGCTGACTGCATCACATGCATGGTTCAAAAATGATTAAAGCTAAGAGCAACATGCCCTCAATTATTATCCACATGGAAAATCATGAACAAACAAGAGTAGATTCATCATTGGTCACTATAGTTCTTAATCATTTGGTTTTAAGTGTGAACAAATAATACTAAAGGATTAGTGGATTATAGCTTAAAGTTCAAACTTAAAACATTATAAATGGATCTGAAGCATAAATGTGGTTACTAGGAGACAAGTGACTTGTAGGTCAACATGTATTACAAGATGAGGAAGGGTGTGGAGTGACTGTAGCCCATTAAATTTCATAATTCTTGACTCTCACTGAATAGTTCCTTTTACTAAAAACTTATAGTTGAATGGACTCTGGAGAACCAACCACATGATTGCATATGATGATAGGAGAAAATAACACACTCATATCATAGAAGCACCCAAAGTTATATACATACATAGCAAAGATGCAAATATTACCTATCAATACTTAAGACAAATTAATGTAATGAAGAGCTTACCGTCATCCACCTACACCTCAAAGCAACATCACGAACGGTTTTGTCCCGCAATGTGGCGGCAATTTTAATATACCTCATTATACTAGGTTCATCAGCAAATCTGTAGAGTTAAACCACCAACAATAATGAATATCAAACACCAAAATATGGAGAAAGTAAAAACAAAGATATAGAACTGGAAGAAGTTCAAAAGATGCCAAATTTAAAGAAGTTACTATGACAAGTATCCAACAGATGTATAGAAACAAAGTGACCATAGCAGAGCTTACCCAATATTAATATTTCAAGCATAAAAAAAAATCTAAAAAATGTTCATAAAATTGGCAAAGAGCAAGACTTTACAACATCTTAAGCTAGAATTGAAGCTATGAAAAAAAAAAAATCGATGTGATGAATTCCCAGAATTTTACGGCACAAATGAGAGAAAAAAAAATGTATAATGAATATAGGATAATAACTGAGCTTGCAAATTCATTCCACAAGAATAAAAGTTATCATGTTTGAAGCTTTTGCCAAATATTGAACAAATCGTGTGTATGTCATCTGTAAACTTAAAAACATCCAAATCAAAGACTACAAAGTACAAGGATTCAACAAGTTCATGAGATCAATCCCCCTCAAAATTACGAAAGGAACAGTTCCAAATATAGAAGAAGAAAAAAATCAGCAGCAAATAGAGAACCAGAACAGCACGAAGTAAAATAGCAAGAGATAAAAAAAGCAGAGACAAGACAAGTATACAGTTTGCTAATCAAGTCCTACAACTATAAACATGTATATGAACCCAAAAAAAACAGAAGTAAAAAGAAGAAGAGGATGAGGGGGGGTTATGAATAAGATACTTTTCAAGGCCTTGCTCCAATTTGTACTGTTCCTCAAGGGACCACTCGACAGCCAAACCGGTGTCGTGTTTGAGGCCGAGGCCGAGGCCGGGCACAGAATCGAGAAGAAGAGACGAAGGTAATGGGTGGTGGTGGTGAGTGATGAGGGGATGATTGTTAGAAGAATTCCCAGAAGAAGAAAAGAGCATGTTTCCACCACTGGTAGTATTAGTGTTATTAGTGTTCATCACAAAGTAATTCCCTATCTGAATCATTTCAGAACTGTTGCTGCTATTCATTGACCCCGAATCACACTGAAATGAAATCGCCGCCGCACCAACTTCCCGATTCATACTAGAACCCATCGCTTCTTCCATAAACAACCCCGCCCACCTCCCCCTTCCACTTCCACTTCCACTTCCACTTTTTTTTTTTTCCCCAAAAATCTTTTCCACTCTTTTCAACTTCTTTCACATCGCTACCCTAGAAAAACCTCAAATAAAATTTGGTACCCAAATTGAAAATTTTATATTTTTTTTTATTGCCTCAACTCAAAAATTCATGAAATTCCCAGAATCTTGTCGTCCATAATTCCTCACCAAGAAACCTGTAAATTACTCAAAATTCCACACTCCATAACTCCAAAAACCCTAAAGCTCAACTCAGCTGAAGCATCTCTAGTCGTCTTGGTTTATTAGAGCTATAGAAGCGAAGAAGTTCTGAAAGGAAAAACAAATGGCAAAGAATAAGCAATATATATAATAATAATAATAATAATAATAATATAATACAAATGGTGGTAAGAGAGTAAGAGAGAGAAAGAGGAGGCGCTACCTTTTTGGGTGCAACTTTCCGACGAAGACCTAATTGGCTGTTGAGCCTTTTTTTTTTTTTTTTTTTTTTTTTTTTTGGGGTTTTCCTCTCACTTCTACTCTACAGTCTACAGCTTATGGTCATAGTTATATAGTAATAGTAATAGCTTTTCTTTCTTTCTTTCTTTCCAGTTCTACAACTACTGCTTCTGTGTCATTCCCACTACTCACTAATTAATTAAGTAGTAGTAGTAATAGACAGTAGTAAAGTAAAGTAAAGTAAAGAGGAGATTGCTGAGACAAAGAGATTGCTGAAACAAAAGAAAGCGGAACCATAAAAGGTTTCATTTGAGAATCCCCCCCGTTGTTTTTTTTATTATACAACACTACTGCTGCTGCTAACAACAAAAAAAAGTCTAAAATAGTAATAAAATATACAAAAACTTTATTATTGCAGCAGATCTTGGAATTCAGCAACAGTGCGAATCCCAATAAGCATTTGATGCCAATTATTGTGGACTCTCCACCTTTCCTTTTTGCTTTGCTTTCTTTGCTCATTCATTCATTTGTTTTTTAACTATACCTACTATTTTTATTTCTTTCTCTTTTCTTTATTTCTCTTTTTTTTTTTTTTTTTTTTTTTGGTTTTACCACTTTTATTTTACTTTATTTGATTCTTGTTTTTTTATACAAGATAAGAGATAATGGGTGTACTCGTACAGTCTTTCTTTATTTCTTTTTTCAAGAGAATTTTATCCTACGTCTGCTCTTAATGATACTCTTTATCATCAGACTAATTAATTTTTTGTGTAAGCGAAAATTGAACTCCAAATCTCTTATTCAAATATTTGAGACTTTACCAGTTGAGCTAACTAGAACTCACTTATTTCAATTTTAGTATATGTTTTATTTGGATTTTATTTGTACTATCTATCTCTTCTTCTTCTTTTTTAAATTTACAAAAAGTATCGATCTCTTCTACTACTCATCGTTTACTTCTTCTTCTTTTTTAATTCCATTTTTAGTATATGTTTGATTTAGATTTTATTTGTACTCTCTATCTATTCTAATGCTCATTGTTTACTCTTTTTTTTCCTTAATTTCATTTTCAGTGTATGTTTGATGTTTTTATATATAAAAAAAAATAAAAAATAAAAAAAATAAAAAAAAAACTTATTTGTTAATGTTTGTTGGGTGGGTTTTGTTGGTATTTTTAGGAAATTTCATTGTGAATTTACAAAGGGATTTATGTGTTGTTTGGCTGAGATTTTTGCTAGTTTTTTGGGCGGGTTTTGTTGGGATTTTTAGGAAATTTCATTATGAATTTACAAAGCGATTTATGTGTTGTTTCGCTTGGATTTTTGCATGTCTTTCTAGGATTTTTGTTGGGATTTTTAGAAGATTTCATTGGGAACCTTCAAAGGGATTCATGTGTGTTGTTTGGCTTGGATTTTTGCTTTTTTTTTTTTTTTTTGGTTTCTATTGCTTTTAAAAGAAATTTTTATTGGTAGTGTTGTTGATGTCGATGACCAAGTCATGGGTTTCACCGTGGCTAAGGTTCCATTAGAGAGAAAGTTCTGAGATGGAGAACTCAGAGAAGAGGGGGGGAGAGGAAAGAGACAGAAGACAGATGAAGAAGAGAAAATAATAAAAAAAAAGTAGCTGCATTTTTTTTTTTAAGTTCAGGGACAAAATTGTCTTTTTAGGATGAAATTGGTAGGTTTTAAAATTTTTTGGACTTAATTAGTATTATCACAAACTTCAATGGTGGTTTGTGGAATTTACCCTAGTATTTTTTATCCATTTTTTTAGATAAATAAATAAATCAATAAATCACCTTTTAGTCCCAAAAAAAAAAACAGTGAAAAATGTCAATTCAAACGCACATTTAAAGAGTTGAGTCTAAACTTTTTTTTTTTTTTTAAGAGAGTTTCAACATATGGCGTCCGTTTCTAATGATACTCTTTATCATCAGACCAAGACGCCAATTAGTTTTTGGTATAGGCAAGAATTGAACCCTTAATCGCTTATTCAACCATCAGAAACTTTACTAGTTGAGCTAACTAAAACTCACCTAAACTTGTTTGTTAAAGTGGGGGGACAAACATTTAATGCCTTCTAGTTTTTTTTTTTTTTTTTTGGGGAGAAACTACTCCTAGTTTGTAGCTCAGGGATTATTTTAATATTATTTTATAACTTTTATAGAACAATAATATTGTATATAGAGACTAAATAAAATCATATTTGTAATTTTAAATCAAAGTGATTATATTATATAAAATAACAGAATTATTATTTTTTCAATTTACAGTTGAAGCAATGACTTTATCTTATGTTGTATATAAGATAATAAGTGTTACATAAAAAACTGCTTGGCTCATGTGAAATGATACCAATTTTGCACCAGATATTCTTAAATATATTAATCCCCAAACTTTCATTAAACCACAAAAGAAGCAGCACAAATGCTCAATTTTTCAACGACAGCAAGAGGAAGAGAATATCTGTTACAAATTCCAAAAATCCTATGAGCAGAAGCAAATTTAACAAGAGCAAGAGCAACACAATGGAATTAGGATTTCTATTTTTTCATCCAACATGATTAATACGCATTTTGATAGTTTCTTGTCGTTAAATAAAAAAATATGAGAATCGAACCCTGTCTACACTAAAAATCAATTGGTATCTTGATTCGATAATAAAGAACAATTGTCATGGAGTGAATAGATACAATCTATAAAATAAATATATATAAAAACAAAACAAAACAAAAAATTTTGGTCCTAGTTACACTGTAAATAAAGAAATAGATACATTGCTTTCTTTCTTAATTATAATCAAAGAAAAGAAATCAAAATGATAAGGACTCGGTCTAAAAACTTGAGATTTGAATCTAGAGGCTTGGTTAAGAAGATGGAAATTTGTTAGACACCCTTTCCACCTAAGCCATGGATCAATCTTCAGGATATTAACTGCTATGTTACATTATGAACTTTTTCATCCAATCATTTCATTTATGCATGAAATGCATAAAATAAAATATGCTCACTATGTGATATACAAATTAAGACAAAGTAATTGCAATTTACCCAAATGTGGTTAGGCCAGAAATTACCTTACCACATTTGGTTTGAAAAATTGTCACTTTACCCATCTGAAGTGACCTCTGTCAAAGAGTCATTACTGACCTCCCCTTTTTCCTGTTAAAAAGAGGGTTAAATGTCTCTTTTTCATTATATTTTATGTCTCTTTCTCCTCTTCTCTTCTTCACCTGTTTTTTCCTCTCTCTCTCTCTCTCTCTCTCTCTCTCTCTCTCTCTCTCTCTCTCTCTCTCTCTCTCTCTCTCTCTCCTTTGTTACTTTCTTAGTGTTTCTTCTAGACACTTCACAAAAACCCACAACCAGAGGCACTGAGACTTTCATCATCATGAAAAACACAACCATAGAATCAAAGATCAAAGGAGGAATGGCCAAGGTTGTGGATTTTGGTGTTGGAGGCCATCTCAGTGAAGATGGTGTTTAGGTATGATCGAGTGAATGAGTTTCAAGGAGGAAGTGTGCGTCAACTTGAATTGGGGTTTTTCATATTTGGGTTTGTGTTTAAAATGGGGTAAAAGAAGGAAGGGTTTGTTAATTTAGAGATGGGGATTAGGGATTGAACTAATTTTGAGAGATTCGGAGATGAGTAGCTAGCCTTGGACACATGCAATGATATAGACCAAATTGAGGCCAAGTTTCTTTCTCATTTTAATTTTGGATTTGGCTTCAAAATGGGGATTTAATTTGGGGAGACCCGTAGGTAAGGTAATGGTAGAGACAAAAATTTGTGAATGAGTTTGTGAATTATGAGTTTTGAGTGTGGTGATTGTAATTAGTTGTGTAGAATTTGGGTGAAGGGTTTTTGGTTATGCTACTAAATGAAGAAACCTAGGAATATATGGTAGATTTAGGCGTCAAAGTCGGATTTCAAGGTTGAAATCCTGGCTTTCTCTCATTTTTTCTTTCTTTTTTTAATTTCTTTGTATATATATAATTTTTTTGCAAGATTTGATTTGATTTAGATTTGATTTTTTTATCTAACATAATTTTGCAAGAAATGTTGTATATTGAAATGAAAGTTTTAGTGTTCATTAAAAACTCTCACAATTTTTACGTATCCCTTTTCAAGATCTTCATTTCTATGCTTCTCCAATGTTTTTTTATTTTATGTTTTTAATGGCGAAAAGGGAGAGGTAAGTAATGGTTGTTTGATTGAGGCTACCTTAGGTCGATTAAGTGGCATTTTTCAAACAACGGGTAGACACTTTTAAAACGAGTCTAAGCACAAGTGGGTTAACTGCAATTACCCCAATTAAGATTTAATATAACACATGATCAAATAGTTATATGCATGGTAATCTTAATCAACCCATATAATCAGCAATCATCACGTTATGAATTTTCAGTATGAAAACTAAATAAAGTAGAAATTATATCTGTGTGCACGACCTCTTTCAAACAACGTGAGGGCGGATTTCTTCTATTGGAAATGGAATATTTTGATGTTCTCTACTCCTTAATCCATGGGTCTTCCACTTGATTAATGGGGTGAGATGAGTGTGCAAGATTTGAGAAGGTGATTGTAGAGATGGATAATTGGGTATGTGGTGGATGGATGAAGAGCAAGGTCCATGTCTTTGATGCAAGACATTTTCCTTACCCTTTAGCTTAGGAACTTTTAAGGTAAACCATAGCTAATTAAGTACTACATGGATTAGAAATAAGTAATCAATCACACCTATAAAACCAACAGTTGGTGGCGACTCTAAAAATATGGAAAAATAATAAATAGACTCACTAATGCACACACTCACGCTATTTAAATATCCACAACTCATGCACATTTCACCAAAGAAACCTCCAATGTCCAACACTCCTGAAGTGTTTGGAGGAGTGGTCTATCGTCCAAAATCTAGCTTTGACAATGTTCAGGGAAAGAATAAGTAAGATCTACTTCTATGTTAAAAGAACGCATACTCTCTTTGAATATTAGATTAGGGTTCTAGGAAAACTTACCTAGATGCACTAAATCTTAAAACAAAATAGAATTTCCAACACCTCTTGATCTTGAGACCTCCTTAACCTTCACCTCAACAACAACAAGAATTCCAAGAGTGGGTTTTCTTCCTTGTCAACAACCCTAGTTGTGTTCCCTTGAGGAGGAGAGAACGTTTCCTCTCTTCCTATTTTTTTATTATAAATATTCTAGCTTTGTAGCCTTTTGTCATGGATTTGGCAAACTATGAGCATGAGAATATGGTACAAAACACAAGATTTTGTCCAAAATCCACTTTTAGAATTTTCATTAGTTCTCTTTACTCGTGGAATTTTTGTTCTCCAAGCCTCCAAAATCAAAGCTTGTCATAATATCCTCTAATGAAATCTCATTTGCTTCAATCATAGATTGTCTGAACATTATTTGATCCCAATAAAATTGTGGTCAAGCTTAATGACACTCTTCAAAAATGGCTAAGTGTTTTGGCTGGTTTGTCAATGTTTTTGTGATCTCATGATCCTTTTAAGTTTGAACTAACTTACTAGTAGTCACCTTTAAGGGAATTCATTTATCTTTCATATGAGCTCGAATTTTTCTTAATCAAACAATTAGAATATATATCTTTTGAATGAATAAGATGAAATTTGGTATTCCAAAGAATATTTGAGTTCGTTTGACAATTGATCGAACCAGATCAGACTTTTGTCAAAGTTTGGGAGAAGACGGGCATTTCATAATTTGGGCTCTCAATTCATGAAATTGGTTCTATTGAACATTTGAACATATAAGCAGGACAAATTAATTATTATGATTTCCTCGGTCTCAGGGTTGAAAATTTATTTTTCATATTTTCAGGATCAATTTGAAATTTTACACAAAATTCAAGGGTAGACAAAATACAGGGTTGGCAATCAAACCCTTTGGGTGGTCTTCGTTGGTAGGGTTTTCTTCTTTAGTAGGTGATTAGATTGGTCAAGTTAGTCGATTACAATTTAGTTTGAGTCAAAGTCCATGATAAATTCCATCTGTCTCCCGAATTTCACATATGCACAAAAAGTCTGCCACCATATTCACTCCCCATCTACTTTCACCCAATGGTGGAGCAAGAAAATTTCTTCGCGGGGAGGGGGGCTGAGCTATATATATAGACACACAAAAAATCTGTTCATAACATGAATTTAAAAAAAAAAAAAAAAAAATCATATTCTTATATATAACAAAGTATTGACATCAAGTATATTTATAACATTAATAAAAACAAAAACAAAAAACTAAAGGATTTTTAAGTCGTAACCATGAAATCCACATCCATAATTTTTTCCAAATAAAAAATAAAAGAAGGTTTTTATTAAATAGATTTACTTATATATTTCTCAGGTATGCTATTATGATATACGATATATATATATATATATATATATATATATATATAGAGAGAGAGAGAGAGAGAGAGAGAGAGAGAGAGAGAGAGAGAGAGAGAGAGAGAGAGAGAGAGAGAGAGAAGTTGTATGTTTTTGTAAGAAACAATGTGTAACTTGGAATTTATTTGCTTATTTATGCAATAGTACTTCGTATTTTTAAAGATTGAGAAACTTAATATCTATTTATGTTTGCTTAAGAGTTAATATTTCTTATTTGCCTTACGAAAGTTATGAACTTATGATATGAAAATTACATTTGAAAGATAAATTTCTATATTTATTTGGACTATTTTAGTCATTTTTTTCTATTTTTAATAATTTAATATATTTGTTTATATTTTAAATGATTATTAAATTAGTTATGATTTCATCACAATTTGACCTTAGTTCAATCCTAGTTCAACCTCGGTTCAACCCTAATCTGATCTCAAAAACCTTGATTTTGGTTCTTAATTTTAATGGTTTGGGTTTCAAAACCATGGTTATCAAGTCCAATAGCAACATACCATATTTGAAAAATTACCTTTTGACATTGTCACTTATATATGTTCTACTAACTTTTTCTTTTATAGGAAGAAAATGGTGGAGGGAGAAGTGGAGTTCAAATCACAAACATGAGACACTATAAAAAATACCGTTACTATTGGCAATGGCGGCTCCAAGACTATTTTCTAAGATGGTCAATAAGAAGCATAAGTGGAGCCGCCCCTTGACTATTTGGCTGTCACTTGAACCCCTATGCATTCTACTAGCTTGAGTTTTGGACATCATAAGTTAAAACTATTTCTAAAAAAAAAAAAAAAAAAAAAAACCTTAACACAGCTTGAGATAAAAATGTAAATGTATGCAACACCTTCCCATAATCCATAATATACAGACCTTACAAAAATTTATATCACAACGAATTGTAGTTTCAAGCATTACTAATGCTGCATTAGTGTCCTATATGATTTACAGAAATTGTGGCACCTGAAGAGTAAAAATGAAAAAGAAAGAGTAATTAAATAGTAACGGCTGGACCAATGAGCATGAAAATTTTCCACATTGCATGGTATCCATAATGTTGTTGACCTTTCATCTCTCAGCAAAGTAGTTGAAGTGACCAGCAGGCATCACCACTCCACCATTGAAATAGCACAAGAACTTAAAATTGGAAACGATGATCTATAGTTCAGGTTTTTTTTTCCTCATCCGATGACATTCATATCAGTGATGCTTCATACCAACCCTCCAAATATCAAACTGTTTTATTAATTGCGAGCGTGAAGTATATGAGAATTAAAGTGCCCATACTAGACCTGAAGCCACCAAATCATACGCCTCTAAATCAGTACATAATGTGAGATAATTTACTAATTAATGTGAGTTTTATATGTAATTTAACGAAACAAAAAACTTGAAATTTAAGCATTTTATAGATGAAATAATTTTTTTATTTATGGAAAGATGAAATAGTTATTGATCTTTAATCGAATTGATATTTGCAAGCATTTTTTATAGAAAGTTTCAACTTAGAGCGTCCATACCTGATGATAGCTCTTTATTATCAAATCAAGTCACTAATCGATTTTTTGTGTAGGCAGAGATTAAACCCCAGATATCTTATCCAATTGGCTCAATTGGTAAAATCTCTAATGGTTGAATAAGAAATCTTGGATTCAATCCCCGTTTATACCAAAAACTGATTGGTTTCTTGATTTGATGATAGAACTATCATCAGAAGCGGACGCCATAGATTGAAACTCTCTAAAAAAAAATGATATTTGCAAGCATAAATGGTATAAAGAGACAATGCAATACAATAGTGGGTTTGTAAAAAACTCATCCAATATATAGACAGGGACGGAGCTAGGACTTGGAATTAAGGGGAATGGTTTTGCTGCTACATGTTGTGGTTCCACCCTCTGAATTTGCTGTTTAGCCGCAAATAGTTCTTTTTTTAGTGTCTTTGATGTGTATTGTTGGGTAACGGCAAAATTAGTTTGTTTAAAACTTTTTAAAGGGCTGAGTTATTTGTTTTGAGTAAAATTAGTTGATTGGGCTTAATTTTTTTTATATAATTATTTTTGCTATTGGTAATTTTTATTGCTGGGTTAATTTTTTTAGGTTTGTATATTTTGTTTTAAATTTTAGATCTATAAATTTTTTATAGTCTTTAAAAGGAATAAAATGCTAGAGTTACAAACGTTTTTATAAATTGCAGATGTGGTTAGTGGTTATTATTATGTATAAAAGTGATGTAAGTGGCAGACCCAAATGCGAACTAATAAGAATTTGCAATTTCCACGGTTTGTAAAAATATTGTAGAAAAATTTGTGACTATAGTGTTACTCTCAAAAGAATTAGTGATATTGTTAAGGGGGGACAGAGTGTAATTTTAAAGAACAAAGTTGCTAAAATTACTACCTACATATATACTAATAATTAAAAATAAAAAAAAAAACATTTTAGGGGGTCATTGCCCCCTTGTCCAAAAGTGGCTCCGATATTGTATATAAAAAGCTCTCAAGTGGTGTAATATTGAGAAAAGCTGGAGAAAATGGGCATTTGCCCCTTTCGCCAAAAAATTTCAGCAAAATGTCTCATATCTGAAACTAATTAGGAAAATTATCCTGTTTCGAAACTTGATTTTCTAAAAATTGAGTTTTAATTTAAAACTCAATTTTTGGACAATCTAGTTATAGCAAACTGAAAAAAATTAAAATTTTCTATTTTTTTTGGAACTCGAGTACCATGTAAAGTACTCGAGTTCCCTAAACTCGAGTACCATGTGAAGTACTTGAGTTCATGGAACTTGAGTTCCTTGAAAAAATTCAAGTGGAACTCAAGTTCCAAAAAGAATTTTTTTTTCTAAGTCCACGTTAGCTATAACTCGATGTTCCAAAAATCGAGTTTTACATTTGGAACTCGATTTTTGGAAAATCGAGTTTCAAAACAAGGGCATTTCCCTAATTAATATCAGACGTGGGGTATTTTGTTGGATTTTTTTAAAAAAAAAAGGGCAAAAGCCCATTTTAGTTGAGAAAAGCTACCCAGATAGAAGTTTAACCTAATCCTATGAAAAAATACGAATCTATAATGGTAAAATGTTTACAATAGATTAATTTTTTGAACAAATTGAGGGTAAAGAAAATGGTGATGTTTTTATGTTAGTAAAAATATAAATTTAAACTTTTCTTTCATATTTGTTGGAATAAAGATTAATTTGACACACATGCAAGGCTTGTAATGAAAATTTTGTGAAAGAGAGATATTTTAATACAATAGTGAATTTGTAAAAAGTCATCCAAAAAATCTTTATATTGAGAAAATTTATGCTATGTGTAAATTGAATCTAATCCTGTGAAAAATTACCATGGTCAAAATTTTGCAATAGATAAATTTTTTGAACAAAGTGAGGATGAAGATAATGGTGATGTTCTATGGTTAGTTAAAATATAAATTAAAATTTTTCTTTATATTTGTTGCAATAAAGATTGACATGACACATAGAAGAGCTTGTGGTGAAGATTTTGAGTTTGTTTCGTTGGCTAATAATATGGAATGAAAAGTTGTAGCAATAAGTATTATAAGAGTTCAAAATATTTGATGATATTATGAAAATTATGGATAATATAAGAAATGTATCCAAACTTGGGAAAACAAAATTCAGATTCCTGTAGGCCGACTGAATTTTTTGGTTATGGATGGAAAAGGTAGAGTTATGAATGCAAGTAAAATTGTTTTAGCAGTAGTACTACTTCTAGTGAATGGTTTAGCAAAATAAATAAATAAATGGAGAGAAAACTTTCAAAGATTTGCACAATACAATTAAAAGGTGAAAGAAAGAAATGAGCATTGGCTAAATCACTAGATTAGACTAGAATAGAATTTCTATCCTATATTAAAAATAAAAATAAAAACTTATGATCATTAAGCCATGCTCGATTGAAAAGTTCAATTAAGGATGCTTTTATTTTTATATATAATATATATAAAAGATAGAATTTCTATTATAGTCTAATCTAAGTGTATATATGTGTGAAGTTCCCTCCTGGGGACTTGAACCCCGGCTCTTGCCCTCCACACCCCACAAGCATTTATACTTGTGGAGTAACCACCGCACCAAGGGTGCACGGTGGTCAATTAAGGATGCTTGAAAATTGCATATCTCTTGCTCAAGGATGCTTGAAGCCAATTGATTGCATCACTTATTGAGGATATAATTAATGGAGCTATCCTACCATTAAAGGGGTTGAAAAAGATGAAAAATTCTTAAGCATTCCTAGAGTATGGAGAAATTGTGCTCATTCTTCTCACATTCGTGGTGGACCCTACTATGAATTTGATGAATGGATCTTACTATGAATATAAGAGGAGGGAATACCATTCTTCATACTTTGAGAGTACTTACGCTCTGTTTGTTTCAACAATGATGTTTTCTAAAAAATGAGTCATTTTCCAAGAAGTATTTTCTATAAATCTATCTCATTTTCCAATGTTTGGTAGTAACTTTAAATGAGTTGAAAAACAAACTCCTAACTTCCCTTATTTAGTTTACTGTGAGACAAAGTTATTTTCCAAAAAAATTTAATAGAAAACAATCTCTAAAAATAAGCCATACTTTTTATGTTGACCAAAAATAGTTTTCCTTTGACTCATTTTTTTTTTATGCTACCAAACACTGAAAAATAAGGAAAACTATCTTTACACAAGGTTTTTCATCAAAACAAACGGAACGTTAAGAATTACTCGTAAAAGACAACTTTATGAGCTAGAGATTGAAATTTGTCAAGTCCGATTAATGAGGTGGTAAGTCTAGAAATTCCTTTTATTGGTTTCAAATACTACATTGACCGGAAGAGTAGCAATGAGAAGTAATTATTCATACAGAAAAGTGGTAATCCTGTACAATCAGGATGTTATAGCTAGAGTGGTGTAATGAAGCTTATGTTATATGTGCGAAAGTTGACATAAAAGTTTTGTGTAATGTGTTAAGTCTGAGAGCACCTTTTAAGTGTATTAGAAATTTAGGTTAGTTTATGTTTTTTTTTTTGAGAAACGGTTAGTTTATGTTTGAGAGATAATTATTTTTTAGTTTGATTCCATCAATTTTGCTAATATTCTATTTTATAGACATTCCCAAGAATGTAGGTATAGAATTGGTTGTTACACTTTGACTTTGTGCCGTGTGCTGCTAGCTATTGTATAGTTTGTGTGTGTTTGTTTTACAACAATCAATGTACAATTTTTTAATTAAAAAATTACTATAATTTAGGAAGAGTATCAAATTTTTTTTTTTTTTTTTAAATCCTTTAGTTTTATGCCAAATTAAACCTCATACTTTTAAATGTATCACTTTACAGTTTACACCCCTTACATTTATTATTGTGGCTAACAAAAACCCCACTTATGGTCTCAAATGTTTCATAATTTCCTAATGTTTGACACAACGTTGAAAGTGTGGGGTTTGAATTGACATATTGAGCATATGGAATTTAATTTGTCACAAGGATAAAATTATAGGGGTTTTTTTATTTTTTATTTTTTTTTTGGATTTTCCCTTAAATTTTATAGTGTCGTAAGTTACAAATTTAACTTTATGATTTAAGGGATTTCAATTTAAACCCTATAATTTCCATATCTTACAAATTAAAACATAAACTTTTAAATTCATTTCAATTCAAATTATCTCTGTTGTCTCTGACACTGACTACGCAAAACAGATTTTAAAGTTGATGGTCTAATTTGTACTAACTTTATAATGAGTTTTATTTTTTTGTATTTTAATAAACAACTATAGTCCCATAAAAAAATAAAAAAATAAAAAACTATAGGGTTTAAGTTATAACTTATGAAATTAAAAAGGTTTGGGGTGGTTTGGTAACGTTGTTTATATTTTTTAAAAATACGTGTAGGTAAAAAAGTTTGTGAAAATACATATAATGTTATTTAAGAACTGAAAATATTTGTTTAAACACATATACCAAATGGGCCCTTAGTTTAGTTTTTTTTGTTTTTGTTTTTACAGATTGTAAGGTTTACTTTTGAACTCATTATAGGTTTTAAAACGTAATTTCTCCCCCAAAAGTATCCATTAAAATTACGGCTGTCCTTTAGATAATCCAAAATCATATCAACATCCCACCCATGGCCGAAATTTGTATATGTTTCTTGGAAGATAGTTAGAAAGTCGTATTCACTCACATGTCAAGACAACAAAAGTAACCGTAAGGACAAAAGATTTCTCATAAAGGGCCACGACTTACACTGTTGCGAAGATGAGTAGAATCTTCCTGGGGTTGATGGACATAAAGCGGTTCAACTTCTTATTCCTTCCATCTGGTGCATCTATGAGATTAGGGCCACTGACAGTAGGGGTAGGAATTAGAGCTTTGTTGGCCATCAATGGCTGCTTCAAAGGCTCAAATTGAGAGTTCACTGTAACGAAGACAATAGAGAACAAGATTAAGGTACAACTTCTAATTTATTCTTATTTCATGTGTTTTAGATTGCTTATAGGGATGACAATTTTATCTCACTTCTTCCCGCGCAGGCTTTTCCCACCCCACACAAGTAATGGCGAGGGGATGGCGCGAGATTTTAGCCCCACCACAGGTTAGTGCGGGAATGGTTTTAGACATTTTAGCCCCTCCTCACCCCATCCCTCTTTAATAAGGGCTATAATTTTAAATTTTGCATACCCTAAACTTCTATTATTTAAACAAAAAAAATCAATATTTTCTTATTCAAATGCATGGATATCAAGATTTTTATTTTTGTTGTGATATTGTCTTATTAAACACTAATTGATAATATTATTAAATTCTTACTAAAAATTAGTTTGATTTGATAGGATAAATTTAGTTATAATTTTAAGTATATTTATATCAATGAAATATGTTTTATTAAAAAAAATTTGTAATTGTTGTTGGGTAAATTAATATGTAGTAGAATTTTATGAGACTAGGCCTCAAGGGGCGGGAATAGAGCAATGCAGTTTCCCCCATCATATGAGGCGAAAAAATGAGAAAAGACAAAACCATGTGAGGCGGTGGCAAAAATCTCATTCTTTAGCCTCACCTCTTCCCATTACCATCCCTAATTGCTCCTAACAATATAATGTGCCCATTATTATTGTTGATTGAGGCATTCACATAGATATTCATGTGACTCATCTAATAAAGAGTAGTGAGCTTCAGTTAACTCAACTAATAAAATTTTTTTGTTGTCAAATAAAAAACTTTGAGCTCAAATCTCACCTATGCAAAAAAAATCAATTAGTGTTTTGGCCAAATGAGAACGAGTAATCATTATAAAGCGTGGGTATATAAAAAAAAAAAAAGTAATCATTATAAAGCGGATGTTATATAGGTTGAAATTATGTCGTATCTCAAAAAATAATAATAATAATAAGAAAACAAAGAGCATGTGAAACATTCCTCTAGGAAAAACAAATTACACCCTTTGGACCATTTTCTTTTATATCTTAAATAATTTAAAGAAAATTAAATATAGACTAATTGAAGAAAATAACACAATGATGATAGTACAAGAGTGCTAAACTTTATTCAAGACGTATTATGCCGACCATTATTGGTTTATAACTTTTGTAAGTCACATGGCATTTATGTGACACACCTCTATTAATTATTGTTAATAGCATATGGATAAATAAATTATAATAAAAAAGGATTGTAATTAAACCAATCTTTTGTTTGGTTAAATAATTTAACCAATCCTAAAGCTCAAGGTATGTGATTAAAACAATAGAAAACTTAAAGTTATAATAATTAGAAAAGGGTTAAAAACCTAAAGTTCGAGGATTGCCAACATAAATGACTGAAAAAGTATTAACTGCTAGTTAAAAGGCTTATGTATACCTTTTACTTGGAATTTCTTGGATGATTCATCTATATCTTCTTCCTCATTGTTAGTCCATCTGTCTGCTCGATGAGACCATTTCCGAGAGAGTGCCCGCTACAGAGATTGTGAGAGAGCAGTTGTTGAATTATAGTTCATGCAAGTTGAGTAGTGAAGATAATGTAGGGGATTTGCTACTCACAGTCACTTTTGGGCTCCCCGAACCTCTATCTGAGGATTGTGCAAGACTCTCAATATCCAACATAACCGTTACGGTTTTATCTGTGGCTGTAATGTCAGTCTGCAGAGTTAATCAAATATATGTACGTATTAGATGGTAAAAATAAATTGTCAATAAGAACTAGTTATCTTATACTCATACTGTCATGATTTATTCTGTTCAACGATCAGTAGGTTACAAGTTCTCTTTCTAAATCTCTATCTATATCTGTGGGGAGTAAAAGGACCCAAATGGGCATATGGGCCTTTGGACTGTAGCATGGAGGGCCGACCTGCCCCAGAATTGAACTCTACGAATTGGCCAATACGCCGAAGGTCCAAGGGTGCAGCCGAGGACGACCTTCTCCTCGGACAAGCCCAAGAGAATTCAAAGCTTCATTATGAAGGTCAAAGCACAACTCTAGAAAGACTAATGGTTAAAGGGGGAAACTCTGAACCTTCTCGATACACCAGTGTTAAGGAAAATATCTAGAGCAAAGGCTGCCACCTCCGCATTAAAGGCTCTGCACCTACCTCCCTGGCCGCATTAATGGGGAAGTGACCCCTGAACAGTAGGGTAGAAACTTCTAGTCAGGGTCCCAAAAGGCATCTAAAAAATGGGTATTTAAGGGGGAGGAAGGCAAAAGAATGAGGGGGATCGCTCTTGCTCTCTCTCGCTTACTCTCTCTCTCTAAAGAAAAAGAAAAGAAATTAAGGATTGTAACCTGTAAGAAAGAAAGAGAAATAATACAGAATTGGTCCTCGGCTTACATCCGAGGAGGCCTATTTGCAATTAACAATTGTTATTCACAAGTGTTTGTAACTCTCAGGCTGTTGTCAAGTTCTCAGTACCTTTAACCTAGATTTCAAGCCCACACTCTACAAATTTTATTGTTTAAGGCTCATTGGGCCTGAGCCCATAATCTTCTTTGGGTCCAGGTGCAATTGTGCACTTACAATATCTTAATAGAATAGCATACCTAGACGCTATCAATCTATCATCACAATTCAAACTTCGAGTGAATCTAAAAATTTTGCAACAAGGCAGGTAACCTTATGGTTTTCAGGAAAAACCATCTTTTTGTGTCCTATAGAATTGAGGTGCGCACACACTCGCGTGTACACATATGGGTTGAGTTCAAATTACATCCAGTATAATTTTAATATTTTTTAATTGAATGTGAATTTTGAAAAACTGACCGTTAGATTACATTATATTCATATATTCTTTATCCTTGCAAATTTTCAAGTTGATCAAAGATTAATAGTTATGACATCAATCAATTATTTAAATTCAAATTATTGTAGTTTAAAATAATGCAAAAAAAAAAAATTATAGATCAAATAGTAAATAACAACTAATTGACAAGAAAATAAGTATAAATGTTAAGAACATATAGAACATGTAATTCAATAATGAGATTTTCAAATTATGAATTCTATAAAAAGTAATTTGATGGTGTAATATTGCTTACCTGAACCATGGAAATTCAATGAAAATAAAATTGAACAAACAATGTTCTTACTAGGACTTCGCTAGATTATTATTGAAAGATTTCTAGTTCAAGTTGTCTAGCTTCCAGTCAAGACTAAACGGTGGCCATAGATGACATTTCATGATAATATTTTTATTTTTTTTACAACTTCATATGATAATCATATGGATTTAGTATTTTGCATTGATTAGTGTTACAGGTACCACAAATTTTACTATATTGAACTTACAAATTGATGAATCACCAATCATAAAAATATAATTCAAATATTCATATATTATAATTCAAATATTCATATATGAGGTAGTTGAAGGGTAGAAATCATATTTATTGATGTTATGTTATGTATTACAATTTGGAGTGCCTTTAGGACTGTTCAAGGACCAAACTCGGCCAGCCAGGCACTTTGAAATAAAAACTGCATGGTCCGGACCAAGAGCCGAAGCATGAGATGACCCAGCCTCAGGCCCATCCTAGAGAAAGCTCCCAAGGCCCAAAAACAGCCTACCCCATAAACGAATGGTTATCGCACAAACTAGTGCTAAACATTGTTATTGATTCCGTTCCGTTCCGGCCGGAACGGCCGAAATTTTTCGTTCCGGTATGCAAACCGGTACCGAGATACTTAACGTTCCACCTCGGGCCAAATTTCGGGCCATTCCGGTCCATTCCGGCCATTCCGGCCAATTCCGGCCGAGATGTGAATTCCGGCCGGTACGTGATTTGGCCTATGGAAAAAAAAAAAAAAAAAAATTTATTATTTGATGGCTAATATTATGTTATAAATTTTGTTGGCTTATTAGTTATTAATTATTATGGGCTTATGTAATGAGTAATGATTTGTATTATTTGAAATTTAGTTATTTATTTATTAGAATTGACAATTTTATGTTTTACAAGAATATATATAATTTAATTTTTAGGAACCCGAAACACCTTAAAACGGTACGCCGAAATCGGCCGGTACCGAAATATTCCATTCCACTAGACAAACCGAAACGGGGTCCGAAACGGTATTAATAACAATGGTGCTAAAACAAAAGCTTTGATTCGTTCATGTCAAGCTGGGCCAAATTTCACCGATCCAAACCCTAGATGAGCAATCCTACGAATTACAACAAATTTCACACCCCACACCATGGCCAGCCCTAAAAATATATCTTTTTTATTTAAAATAATCACACTTTTTTTTAAAAGATACAATAGAATTTTAATATCTAGGATCTGTTTCATAATAATTGTTTTTTATCATTAGGACAAAATACAAATCGGTTTTTTAAACACTAGCATAAATACTTGTATTATAGAAAAGTACTAGTCAATCAAGTAAAAATTCACTCACCAATTTATACAAAGCTTTGTAAAAATACATAATTGTTGTAGTAACTGTTTGAATTTACATTGACACTATTTATTGTGCATAAATTTTTTTTTGTATGTATCTTGAGGATGAAGGAAAAGAATGAATGGTAATTGTTGTGTGAAAAAAAAAGAGAGACAATTTAAAAACTCAAGAAAAATTAATATTTTAATAAAACGTAGTATAAAATAGATAATTTGATATGAAGTATTTTGAAAAGTATATAAAATAAAGTGTATATATATATATATGTATATTCTTATATTAAAATAGATAAAAAAAATTACACCAACTGATATACAAATGCTCTTAGTATAAATGAGATTTGAACCAATATATTTTATTGGACCACAAACTTAAGCAGTTAAGCCAAGTAGGATACACAAATAATCTTAAATTAAACAAGTAAAACTCTGTATTGAATCCCACTTCGTAGCCAATGATACAACAAAATGGGATTGTATAATTAGGCCTCGCCCCCTAACTAATAACATGAGAAAGGACAGACAAACCAAGGGCATTAGTGGCTTTCGCACGAATGTGAAAAATAATTTAGAATTGAACACTGCACCAGCCTTTCAGGATGTTGTTGTCCAAACAAATACTGATACTAGTTAATTTAAACATTTATAAATTTTTGAGATGCCAAACAAAAAGAGCAAGTTGCCAAAAGAGATATAATAGTTACTCCTATAATTATAGACAAAACAAATGTATGATTAGAAGAGAAATCCAGTTTGCATGTGCATATATACAATTAATCGTACGTCAATACTTCTTAATCTTAAATTACCAATGAAAAGCGTGCACCTAACCTAGCTAATTCTTGGACCACTTGTTCCCATGTGAAGTGAGAAACCCGAGGCCACAGAATGGCCAAAATAATTACTCTAATTATCATAATAATTTACTAACATATATAATAAAGGATATATATATATATATATATATATATATATATATATATATATATATATAAAGATATATTATGAACAACCATGTTAATTCAACAGAATTAGCCCCAGATTTTTATAGGGACACTGGATTAGTGACAACCAGACGCGTTTTCTTCTATCATGCATTGAGTTACCATAAAAGTCCTTTCCCAACCAAAAACAAAAAGAGTTACTATGAAAGTCAATATAGCAAACCAACAAAAAAAAAAATCTCTTAATGAGTCTAGACGTCATTGCCTAGGCTTCTAATTTCTAATCTAAAAGCCTAGGCATATTTAATAAATATGCTCTCCTTGGGACAAGCCGTCTATAATGTCACAAGTCTTGCTTCTTCTTTTTTCTTTTTTTTTTTTTCGGTATTTGGTAATCCTCTTTTCTTTAAAAATTAAATTTTTTTTAAAAAAATCCATCAAATGGCACAAATCACAAAGAAAACACATAAAAAAATAAAAAAGAAGATGGAATTCGCAATATATTGGTTATGACGTGTCACTCACAGGCGATCACGATGACACACCATATTATACTCATTTTTCCCTGGACATTTGCCAACCCAATTCCTCCTACCCCCATTTCTTCTCCAAGTACTTCTGTTTTGTGAATGTTTTGGATTTGGAGTAGAGGACGATAACATTACCAATATTATAATGTCTTTTTTATCATGATCTTCAAGGCCTAATTAATTTAGCATGCCCAGATGAAATGGTATATTAATTCCCAGTTGATATTCATGTAACATATATTTATAAATCTTGAAAATTTTAATTTGGCACAACTAAAGTCAATAAAAAGCAAATTTATAAAGACTGTCAATATTAGGGGGAAAAAAAATCTAGAGCATTAAAAGGAATTAGAATAATACATTTAAACAAATGCTTCTCTTTTAGTAACAATACCTTAATTTGGAGCTAAGTTTCAGACAATGAAGCAAAAGATTAATAAAAAAGAAAGAATTTCACAATGGAAAAATTCATCAAAATAATTTGAAAAAAAATCTCTGAGAGACTGTCATCATGATGTTAAAGAAATACAGAACATGCAAATTTTGAAGAACTCTCTACTTAATTACACGCACAAAACTGGTCAAATAATAACTATATATATATATGCATAGCAATCATATCAAATGAAAGAAGAAAATATATATATATATATATATATATATCTATATATATATAGAGTGAGAGAGAGAGAGAGAGAGAGAGAGAAGTGTGGCAATGAATACATTACCTGCATAATCGTCTCCTCCTCCATATCAAGGAAATTAAAGAAGAAGATTCAATATATGTCGTCCTCGTCCCTTTAAACCTAGATATAATATGTGATAGTGGTAGAAAAGAAGTATGCTCTGTCAGTCAAACAAGAAGTGAAATCTCTTTAGGCTGAGCAGGTGAGTGAGAAAGAAAGAGATATGTATTTTCCTCCTTCCAGCCCTTTTAAATATATATATAGACAAGTTGCATTTTTATTTGGACAACTTAGGTTTAAGGAGGTTTGGCTTATCATATTAAAAAGCAAAATTCAAAAAAAAAAAAAAAAAAACATACCATTTGTAATAAACTATTAAACTCATAGGGTTGCATCGTGTTCCAAACCATAAAGAAGGCAGAATTTTTTTTTATTTTTTTTTATTCAATAATGTTTTTAAGATATTACTTTTATTTTTTGAGAATCAAGATATGATTATTAATACCTATGTTGTCGACATGTCATATTCACAAGATTGTTTGGACGAGTGAAATTATTGATTGACTCTTTCCTAATAATTTTGAGTAATGCTACTGTCACAACATTTTACACAATTTTTACCATAACTTGTCATGAAGTGAATTGTGAGTAGTGAAAAAAAAAATGATAAATCTATGTGAATCTAAATCTCCATCACTCATAACTCGTTACATGGCGAGTTGTGACAAAAATTGTATAAAATGTTATAGTACATTGCTCAATAATTTTTGCTTATTTATTGAAAATATTCTCTTACACCCAATTTTAAAATTTAAATAAAAAACTTTAATTTTCATGTTTTGAAATAAGAACATTTTTAAAATTTTAACAATTCCATATTGAAAGAGTGATAGATTTTTAATATTTATATTTACTTGGGGAGGGGTAGGGGTGTGCACGGGTTAGATTGGGTGGGTTAACGCCAATATTTCTATCCAATCCGCCACTAGCGGGTTGGGAAAATTCCAATCCGCTACCAACCCACTAAAGTTTAAATCCGATGGATTGGTTACAATTTTTGGTGGTTTCAACTTGGCAAGTTAGGCGGGTTGGGTGGGTTGGCATTAACAACATTTTAAAAAAAAATTATCACAAACTACAATTTTTTATTGAATAATTTCAAAATATAACTAATGCACAAAAAAAAACTAAAGGTAGATTTCATTGAATAATCTCAATTCTAACATAAACATAGGGTTAATGAAAAAAAGATATATCATCTTTAGCAAAAGTAGGCTCTGCCTTACAATTTAGGAAAATTAAATCAACAAACTCAAAGTTTTAACATTTCCAAAGTCACATCAAGAATTAAAAAAAAAAAATAGACAAAGACAAAGAATTAGATGAATTGTATTCTTATGTAATATATAACATATTTAACTTGGATATACAATGAACTATTTGAATACACAATGAACCTACTTGCCAAAATGACTTTACTTGTAATATTATAACACATTTTATAATATATAAACAGATCAAATGACATAAACTAAAATAAAAAAGACAAAATATTTAAACAATAGAAGACAATAACGCAATTACATACTTTTGTGATTGTCGGTGAAGATTTGAAATGATAAGAAATAGGCTACAAAAAAGTTAAAGAAGAAAGAGGAGAAGGGAAAGATAAAGGTGAAAGCCAAAAGTGAAAGATGAGAAGAAAAAGTGAGACATAGAGCTACAAAGTGTATACTTTATATACGGCTGAAGTAAATGGGATGGGTGGTAAGTAGGGTGTTTAAGATTTCAAATTTGATTTTTTAGATTTTGTTTAAAGAATTTTTTGAAAGCTAGTTTTGTTTAGGGAATTGATTATTGATTAGTTGTAAAAATTTATTAGGTGAATTGATTAACTTTAAATACTTAATAATTTGAACTAATATTTTTTTTATGTATGTATAATTAAGCGGGCAGGTCGGGTTGTAGTGGGTTGGCACTTTTTTAATCTATAACCCAATCTAATCCGCAATTTTGGGGGTTTAACCCCCCAACCCAAACCGCCAAACTTAATGACCCGCACAAGGCGCGTGGGTCGGGTGCGGGTTAGCGGATTAAGAGGATATTTTGCACAGCCCAGGGGATTACATAGAAGCATTGGCATTCACAACGGCTAAAATGAGTGATTGGGTTTAAATGTCAACCGCAAATGTAGTGTCTAGTCTAGCACAGGTGGCACACATGCGTAGATCTTTGCCCATGGGCTTGCTTGAATACTCAGAAAATGTCTCCGTAAAAAACATGTGAACCAGATTTCTTTGTTGGATGCTCTGCCTTTTTTGTTTCTTATTAATCTTTCAAATCCCTTTGAAGTTTGGAAATTTTGTTTTGCATACGAAATCTCAGGCTCTGTTTGGCATGATGATTTTTGTTTTTATTTTTAAAATAATGTGAAAACAGTTCTAAAAAAATGATTTTTTTTTCATACAATTTAGCATATTGGGCTTATTTTTTAAATGAGAAGAGCCTATAGCCATCTCTTCTCTTCTTGAATGGATTTTCCAAAGTTAGAGATGAATCTAGCCATTTCCCTCTCTTTAGTCTTTCCTTTTAATGTAATCTTAAAATTTGAAAAAAAAAAAAAAAAAAACCTTGCTTAGTTATTGTTCTGGATGGCTGTTTGAGTATTAGGCCCACTATACTCTCTATCATTTTCCAAAATGATGAAAACTCAGGCCGTTTGGTACGTGTGGTTAAACAATAATTTTTAGTATTTTTGAAAAATATGCATGGGTGAAAAAATGTATGAAATATGTGTAATGTGTTTATAAATTAAAAACATGTGTTTAAATACATGTACCGATTTTTCAAGTGCAACGAAACTTTTTACTATGGTAATGTATTAGAAATTAAAATTATGGTAATGTATTAGAAATTAAAATACATATAACACGCATTTCAGAACATACATCCTTACAAAATCTAGCATTGCTAATCACATATCAATCGTGTCTGGGCACTTTACAATAGAACAAGAGAGACAAATGTAAGCTTCATGTCACCTCTTTGATACCTCCTCTTAGCTCTTGCCTCTTGCCTCTTGCCTCTTGCCTCTTGCCTCTTGTCCCCCATTGTCTTTACATCCTTCTAGGAGAGAGTTACGCTCACAACTGTTCGCAATATCAATAGATTGCTCAAACCTATGCTTGACAATCAATCCCTTTTTAAGAGGCTATTTAGCTTCTTCCCAAATAGCCATCCCTTCTTTGTTTTGCTCTAGACTCCTAAGCGCAACAAACTTGAACCCCGCTCTAAGGCTACAGTTTTTATGATCCTATGCTCTACCAACTTTGGGTCTTTTACTATATACTCTTCTAGAGTGTCAGTCAAAAAAAAAACTCTTCTAGAAGTGTCCAAACTAGATCTTTTGCATACGGAATTCAAGTGGTTACTATAACCAAGTCGCAACTCTTTTTTCCATCTTAGCATAAGAATACTCCCTAAACTCATGTTTAGAATAGGCCCACACCGGGCATTCCAACCCCATTCATTAACTTAGTGTCTTCCTTTGAAACCAATGGGCGGCCCGACATTGGGTGCTTACAAGTTACAATCACATACATCTAGAAATATATATCCCACATTATTAGGAATTAAAAATCATGCCGCAATTTCAATATATATATATATATATATAAGTTGAGGGAAATTGAATAAATTTACCTAGGTATAATAAAATAAAATAAAGTTTACATTTATCTAAAATTGTGTATAGCGGAGGTTAAAGGGAGGGAGGACCAGACTGGTCAGGTCAGTCACAGAGCAGAGGCGGTGGACGGCGGAGCAACTGATCAGAACTCTAGGGAGCAGGATGTGATGCGTAAGGGAGGAAACCACGAAAACCAGGGAACAGATTTGGAAGAGAAACACGTGGCAACCGAAATTAATGGGATTGAGGAGACCGATAAGGAAGGTGTGGGATTTGGTGTATCTGATACTACAAACACGGTGCCAATTTCAAATGCAGGGGATAGTGTTGAAGTGGAAGACCCCATGCCCGTGGTGATCACGGATTCGGGATTTGGGCCTTAAAGCCCAAAACAAAAGGCAGCTTGGACTAGGCTTAGACGCATGGAAATTGGGCCTATGGAATTTATTAAAGAGGGGGCCAAGTCTGTCTTAGGGAAAAGAGTTACAAGCAGAGAGGGGAGCAACACGGCTGGAGATGAGCAACATGCAGTGGTGAAACGGGTAAAAAGCAGTATTGATTCTAATTTAGAGGAAACGGCGGGGGTGCCCAATGCACCCTTGCTGAGTACAATGAAGCTTCTAAGTTGGAACTGTCACGGCGCTTGGGAATTGTTGGACAGTTCGAAGCCTTCACAAGTTAGGGAGGGATTAAGCTCCCATAGTCTGCTTCTTAATGGAGACAAGACTTAATAAAGAAGGTTTTGAAAAACATGGTAAAGAGTTTCCTTTTCCAAATAAGTTCATTGTAAAGAAGCCTTATTCTGGGGGAGGCTTAGCATTGATATGGAAATCCGAGGTTTAGCTAGATGTTATTAATTTTACAGAGAATCATATATTGGCGAAGGTGGTCGAGGAGGATGGTTTTACTTGGTTTCTCACAGGTCTCTATGGGTGGCCGGAAGCAAGTGAAAAAAAGAAATCATGGGCGCTATTATCACATATTTCTTCATTTTTGGATGGGCCATGGTGTTGTGTAGGAGATTTCAATGCAATTCTTCATCAGTCTAAAAAGCAAAGCAGACATCAACCTCAGTACAAACAGATGGAAGAGTTTCAAGTAGCATTGGAGTTTTGTAATTTATTTGATTTGGGCTTTCAAGGGTATAAATTTACATGGAACAAAAAAAGACCTGGTGCATCAAATACTAGAGAACGATTGGATCGAGTCGTTGCAAACCGTGAGTGGAAGGAAAAAATTTTTGCTAGCACTCTAAGCCACGGGTTCAGCCATGCATCTGATCATGTCCCGATATTTCTTCAGACTAGAACATACCGTGATTTCAAGGGAGGAGGACCACGTGGATTCAGATTTGAAGAATCTTGGTTGATGTGGGAGGAGTGCGAAGAAGTGGTCATGGATTCTTGGGTCAATTCGGGTGGAGATGCAGCTGGTTTATGTGTAACAGTGGACAAGATAAGAGCTACGGGGCGGAATTGCAAGCCTGGGGTTCGTCCAAAACTGCTCCTAATACAGATGAGATAAAACACTTAACTAAAAAGATTGAAAGAATGAATGAGGAAGAGTTAACGGAGGAGAGTAGAGAGGAAGCCCTGGTTGCAAGCAAAAAATTAGATGATCTTCTCCTTAAGCAGGAATACTTTGGGCGCAAAGGTCTCGGGTATCTTGGATAAAGCATGGAGATAGGAATACAAAGTTTTTCCACTCAAAAGCTTCCTAAAGGCGCAAACGGAATTTCATTCATGGCATTAAAAATCAACATGGTAATTGGGTGGAGGACATTAGAGATGTGGCGGAGGTGGCTGTTAATTATTTTGAAACTATATTTCTTTCAAGCACATGTGAAAGGATGGAGGACTATCTCAACACTATTCCTCAAAGGATGACTACAGATATAAGGGAAGAGTTGTCCAGACCGTATAGTGTGGGGGAAGTAAAAGCAGCATTATTTCAAATGGGACCTACTAAAGCTCCAGGACCCGATGGTATGAATGCTCTTTTTTATCAAAAGTTTTGGCATATTGTCAATAATAATGTTAGTTCTGCTGTGTTGGAATTTTTGAATTTTGGCATTATAATACCTGCGATAAATTATACTCATCTTGTTCTTATTCCAAAAATTAAGTCTTCGGAGAAGATAACATATTTTAGACCCATTAGTTTGTGCAATTTTATTTACAAAATAATTTTCTAAAGTGCAGGCTAATAGACTGAAGATTATATTACCTTAGTTGATCTCTCCCACCCAAAGTGCTTTTGTATCAAGTCGCCTTATCACAAATAATGTACTGATAGCCTATGAAACTTTACATGCCATGCACGGGAGAAAAAGGGGAAAACAGGAGCTCTAGCTTTGAAATTAGATGTCAGTAAGGCTTATGACCGAGTAGGTGGGCCTTTTTGAGAGGTACGATGGTTAGACTGGGATTCCTTGAGGATTGGATTAATAAGGTGATAAGTTGTGTCACCACACCTTCCTTCTCGGTTCATATTAATGGTAAAGGATATGAAAATATTATCCCATCAAGAAGGCTCTGTCAAGGGGACCCTCTATCACCTTACCTGTTTCTTTTATGTGCAGAAGGGTTCACTTCTTTGCTATCCAAAGCTGAATATGAGGGGAGGCTTCATGGTGTCCAAATTTGCAGAAGGGCGCCTAGTATTTCTAACTTGCTTTTTTCAGATGATCCTTTGATTTTCTGCCAAGAAAATCATGAAGAAGTGTAGGTGATTTCTAATACGTTGCAATTGTATGCTGAAGAGTTTGGTCAATGCATTAATTTTGAGAAGTCGTCAGTATATTTTAGTGGTAACACGTTTGAGAGACAGAAGCAATGGATTAAACAAGCCTTGGGAGTTAAGGAAGTGGATAGGTTTGATTCTTATTTGGGTTTACCAACTTTGGTTGGTAGGGTCAAGTACCAAACATTTGCATATCTTAAGGAGCAGGTTTGGAAAAAACTTTAGAGTTGGAAGGGTGGAATGCTTTCTTGAGCAGGAAAAGAAGTTCTAATCAAAGCAATGGCCCAATCAATTCCAACGTATACTATGGGAGTGTTCTCGTTGCCAGCAAAGCTTTGAAATGAATTAGATGCTCTCTGTGCAAGATTTTGGTAGGGGCAGACTGGTGATAAACAGAAAATTTATTGGAAGAGTTGGAGTTTTTTGGCAAAAGCTAAAAAGGTGGGTGGTATGGGATTCTGGGATCTCAGGAGCTTTAACTTAGCTATGTTGGCCAAGCAAGGTTGTTGGATGTTACAAGACCAAAATTCTCTTTTATCCAAGTGTTTCAAGGCCAAGTACTTTCCAAGAGGTAGCTTTATGGAGGCGGCAGATTGTCTTAACAGCTCCTATGTTTGGAAGAGTGTGTTGGCTGCTCAACAAATATTGAAAAAGGGGTGCTACTAGAGGGTGGGAATAGGTTCTTCAATCTGAGTGATGGAAGATAAGTGGATACCAAATCATCCTGCTAATAAAATTCTATTTCCTACTGAATATGATGAATGGGAATGGAGGGTCTCGGATTTAATTGATTGGAGAGTGCATCAATGGGATAGGGAGAGAATTTACATGATATTCAATCAGTTTGATACGGAGGCAATCCTTAGAATTCCTTTGAGCAGAAGGCAGGTGCAAGATAAGATGGTGTGGAAGTATTGTCGCAATGGAAAGTATGCAGTTAAATCAGGGTATCATGTTGCTCACATGCTAGTTGAAGATACTAATGGAAGAGAAGAGAGCTCTAAACAAAGGGCAGATCACCGGGTCTGGACTCAGCTTTGGCAGCTCTGGGTTCCTAGCAAAATTAAAATTTTTGGATGGCTAGCTTGCCTTAATATTCTGCCATCAAAGGTGAACTTAGTCCGAAGACAAATTCTGATAGAGGATAGGTGTGGATTGTGTCAACGATGTCCGGAATCTGTGATCTATGCAATATGGGAATGCAGTGCTGCTCAAGATGTTTGGCCTGGGTCTACTACTTGGATACAGAAGTGTGGCAGAGATAAGGATGATTTTCTGCAACTGTTTCAGTTCATGTGACCAAATTGTCGATGGAGGAACTTGAGGCATTTCTAGTCCAATGCTGGCTTATTTGGCATTGTTGGAATTCTCTGTTACATGGAGGAATAATGCACATCCAAGGCAACTAAATCAGAGAGCCACAGACTTTTTGAGGGAGTATAGAGAGGCTCAAAGTTTACTTGCAGAAATTTCAGTCTAACCTATAATTATGCAGAATTAGAAGCCTCCACTAGGTCAGCTGTGCAAGATGAATTTTGATGCGGCTACGTTTGCAAACGGATCGGGGGTAGGAGCAGTGATTCGCAATGCAGCTAGGGATGTAATGGCAACTTTATCGGCAAGGGGGGCAGCAGTGGTTGACAATGAGGAGGCAGAAGCTTTGGCATGCTGGAAAGCAATGAAGTTCGCTATAGATGTGGGGTTCTTAGAATTAATTGTTGAAGGGGATAATGTGATGGTAATGAGTGTTGTTTCCTCCACGTCTCCAAATTGGTCTCGTCTGGGTGTGATTTATGATGATATTGGCTGCCTAGCAGCAGGACTTCGCTATGTGGCTTTTAGTTGTATTAGGCGTAGTGCCAGTTCTGTGGCCCATTCTTTAGCACGTTATGCCAATGTCTTAGATGAGGAAGTTGTGTGGTTCGAAGATTCACCACCACCAGCCCATGATGCTTTGTATTTTGATTCTTCTTTTTTAAATGAATAAAGTTTGATTGGGTTTTCCAAAAAAAAAAAAAATTGTGTATACCAATTACATTAGTTTATAATTGTTTCCGATAAAAAAAACGCATGTAATTGTTTATTTATTTTATTGTAAATAATTAAATATCAATTAATATTTTTCAAATTAATTTTACATTCAATCTTGTGTATCTTACCCTATTACAAACCTATAGGTAAAACTCACCATTGAAAACTGTCTTGCAAGGGGAGGGTGCCCAAGAGCTTATAAACACACGGTTAAGCTTAAACTTAATTAATGTGGGACATTAAGAACATAACATACCACCATGCTCTGCAACCAACGTCCACGACAGCTCAGTCTTGTTGGAGTATGTGTGTTTCAAACACTTAACCTTTACTTTGTGTCCCACATTGGTTATGAATAAATCATGTTATAAGTTTATAAGTCTTTGCATATCTTAAGTGGTAAGTTGGAATACAATGGGTTAGGTGTTGGCTTGAGCTTGGGCTTTGGTTTGTTACATCTCTCTTGGGCCTTATTCCTTTTCCTTTCCTTTAGCCCAATTCAGTTTAGCCCGTTGGGCATTACCCAACATTTAATGTGCTACCCATTGGGCATGCACAGTAACTGTTGGAGCAGCCCAAGTCCTTTGCTTAGTTGGCTTATAAAACCCTACAACTCACACTATTCACATAAGTCAGCTTTAATTTTTTGGTTTTAAAGGTGTAAAAGCCATGTTTTACCCCTCCAATCCTAACATACCACATCATCTTATTACACATTTAAAAATAAACACAATCACACTTATTCAATTCTAATACCCATATATAAATCCAACCAATTTGGGAATTTATTGAGATGTTATTAGGTGTGGTAAGATGTATTGAATTTTAAGTAAAATACTGATGTAGCAATCATTTATTAGATGGTGTAAAACATGGATTTTACACCATATCCTTATAAAATTTAATCTCTTTTAAAGAAAGGCAAAGAAGGTTGTTCTTGGTTCCTCTAGCTTGGGTGTGCGTCCAACTTGAAAAAATTGCTATAGTCTAATCCTGGGGGGTTGTTTGGCCAAGAGAGCTATTCGCACCGAGTTCTACTTCGGGTAGCACGAATCAACCTTTAAGAACAACGCATTTTGCGTGATTCTATAGTTTGTGAGGTATTTCTAACTCTATATATTTATTTTTGTCATTGCTAATTTTTTAGGGTTCATATTATTGAATAAAAACTTGTTTATTTAGCCATATTTTCCAACTAGTCTAATGACACTGACCCGATGGTAACCCTTTCTCTTTTTGGTAGCTCCACTCACTTATCAGTTATTTTAATTTAGCCTCTAGGTCGCCCCTTCTAGGATCTGACCACAAAGCCACAGCTCATTTGATTCCATACTCGCTCAATGAGCTACACTCGATTACTCGAGGTAGTAGTTAACTCTGATACCACTTTGGAACATATGGTTCCTTATCGTTAGCTATGGTGGCTGTCAAATTTTGAAAGAACACGATGAAAATAATAACTAGATTATTTCGAGGTATTCAGCCTCCTTAGTATTCACTTTGATAGAGAATTCAGATGACTTTATTTGAAAATACTTAAGCAACTTAAATACAATATTGATAACTGATCAACCCAAGATAAAAGGGCCACTACAACTCAACTACTAAAGATTTGGACTACTACTTAACAACCTTAACATTAACAGTAACGTTCTAATCAAATCTCCTAATTTGACTCAAACATGACTTTTATTAAAATAAAAAAAATAACAAACCATTCATAAGTATAAGTGCTTATAGTGTGTGGGGGACAAGAGTCGAGGTCCAAGTCTTTAGGAGGAAACTTCACACACATATACACTTAGATTAAGCTAAAGTAAACTTTTTGTCTTGTATAAAATAAAAAAAATAAAAATAACAAACAATCACATAACATGGAAAACACAACCTTTGTTCCTCACATTTCACATACTAGCTAACAACTTCTTGCACGTGACATACGCCCTAAATTAAATCTTGACCTCGTTAGGGCTAAGTGGCTCCCTCATTTATCGAGTAGCTATTGCAAAAATGTTGTACCATAAGATCTTGACCTAGTTTTCAATATATATATGCTTTATTTTGACACTTATATTGTCAAAGTTCCAAAAGGTTCAAAATACTACACCTATTAAACTTTTAACTATATTTCATTACTTTTTTTTTATATGAAAACCAGTATTCCATTAACCATTCAAAGCCTGAATCAACTGATTTACATCTAAAGCAACTGCATATTCTATAATAGTTGGAGTTTCCTCCATCCCTGTTACATAGTCATCTACATATTGAGCATATTGTGCGAGACCGTGGGCTGCCTTATCGCCCTCTCTTCGAGTGTGTTGAACTTCAACCTGGTGTAGCTAGGACATATATTGGTTGGTGTTAGAGATAATGTTGGCAATGGCTGTAGGTGGTTCGGTGACTCCCTAAATTGCAGAACAGACAAGTAGATTATCACTTTCAAAGACCACCTTCTGGATAGCAATGTCTCTAGCAAAAACAGCAGCCACTTCAAGCGCTTTAGCTTCAACTTCCAACGCCTATAATGGGAGCATTAGTTTCTTGTTCGTTGCTGCAACTACCCTTAATCATCCCTTGCTATCACTCCAATACCAGTCCATTTGTGCTTAGAGAAAATTGCACAATTAGTATTCACCTTGTACCATCCTACTGGGGGAGGAGTCCATTTATTACTTCCTATTGAGTTACTTTGGGGTTGGATTGGATTTTCCTGTACTGCAGAATATTCCTCTAACAATCTTGTGGCTAATCCAACAATTGTAGCAGCTGTGAGTTTTCTTCCTCCGTGCCTTACCTCATTTTTGTTTCTCCAAATACTCCATGCAATCATCAACACAATATCCAACATGTTAGACTCCTTATTTAGATCCATGCTGCACTGCCATAGTATATCAATAAAATCCCCTTTACCCCCAATCAGAGATAGTAGATGACAATGGTTCCATACCTCTTTGGCTTTTGAGCACTGGCACAACACATGGAAGACAGTTTCAGGTTCTAAACCACACTCATTACAGATAGGGTCTTCAAGTACTTTCCGCTAAAATAAATTCATTTTGGTGGGTAGAATGTTTTAACAAGCTTTCCATCCAAAAGCTCTAAACTTAGCTGGGATTCTTGCTCTCCACAACTTTTTCCAAAAAACATTTCATCAGTGACGGATCTGAGTTCTCTCCTTTGTCCTTTCCCTTCCCATTTCTAGCTAAATGGTACGCACTCTTCATACTAAATTTTCCATTAGCAGCTATTGTCCATACCAGTTTATTAGCTGGTAGTGTTGTACTTAATGGGATGCTCAGGTATGGAGTCAGCTTCATGCTCCAGAAACAAATCTCGAATCATGTTAGCTTTCCACTCTCCATTTTCTGCATCAATGAGTGCACTAACCTTCGCCTCCATGGGTAGTAATCTTTGATGTGAAACTATATGGAAAATTGATGGATTTGTAGTCCATTTATCCTTCCATATGCTGATGCTTTCACCATTCCTCACTTGCCATTTAACACCATCACTGATTATTGATTGGGCTGCTCAAATGCTTCTCCATGCAAAGGATGGGTGATGGCCCTTCTTGACATGAATAAAGTCCTCATCTGGGAAATATTCATTTTTGTAGACTCTATAGAACAAAGACTTTTTGCCTTGTTGGAGCCGTCAGCCTTGTTTAGCCAAGAGAGCAAGATTGAAAGCTTTTAAATCTCTAAACCCCATACCTCCATTGGCTTTTGGTTCTCACATCTTATCCCATTTCATCCATGCCATTTTCCTTTCCTCCCCTTTAGTTTTGGGATATGAGAGTAGTCATGTATTTAGGGGGAGAGTTAGTGTAGGAGATTTTTGTTAGGGGGAGTGTCTATACTTTCTGAGGGATGTAGTGAGGACTTATGTATCTTTTCTTTTCTTTATTTTTTAGATACTTAGTTTATGTACCTTTGGTCTTGTGACCACTTTGTGATAGCAAACCTTGTACTCTTTATTGATACATATATTTGAGGTTGTTTTTACATTTTCACCTATCTCTTCATGTGTTGTTTCTTTTCTCTCTTTATGCACATGCTTCTTATTACTTGTATGGAATCTTTTATTTCTATTTCACACTAAGATGCCGTGATGAGTTTTGTTTAAAGTGTATTAGAAATACAGGTTGTCAAAGTCTTCCTTGCCATGAACTCACTTCTTGCAAAAATTTTCAAGAGTTTGTGTTAGGATAGATTTTATTGTATTCAACAAGTGAGTATGATTTGAGTGATTTATGACTTCTCTCATATGTTCATTTGTTTGCTATGGTTTTGTCACGGATTGCCAAAGGGGGAGATTATTAGGACACAGCAAGAAGCAGCTTATGGTATGTGCTGGTACGGCATGAGCAACTGCTTTAATAAGCACTTCTTTGCCTGCATTGGATAGTAACTTCTCCTTCCATCCTGATAGCTTGTATGCTAGTCGTTCCTTTAGCTGTTGGAAAGTGTTTTTCTTTGATCTTCCCACCAAAGACGGTAGGCCTAGGTATTTCTCACGCTGCTTAATGACCTCAGCCCCAAATAGTTGTTTATGCTTTCTTGGGTATTCGAATGTGTATTCCTACTGAAAAACAATGTTGTCTTCTCTCTATTAAGTTGCTGTCTAGTAGAAACTTTGTACACTTGGAGAAAGCGTAGGAGCTCTTCACATTCCTTTGTTGTTGCTTGGCAAAACATTAAACTATCATCGGCGAAAAGCAAGTGGGATAGTTGTGGACCCTGTCTACAAATGGATATGCCAGGAATTTTGTCCTCCATGGCAGCTTTCTTGATCAAGGACAATAAGCCCTCTACACACAGCAAGAAAAAATAATGGGAGAGAGGGTCCCCTTGCCATGTCAGAGTTAAATGCCCTTGGGGGTTTCCATTAATCCGGATAGAGTAAGTTACTAAAGACAAGCATTGCATGATAATGTTAAACCATTTAGTATGGAACCCCATTCTTCCCATAATCTGTACCAACCCTCCCCCCTCAACTTTGTCATATGCTTTGCTTATATCCAACTTCAAGTCATTTCCCCTATTAAGCCACCCTTTTTCTGACTAATATGGTTCATAACTTCAAAAGCTACTAGAATGTTATCAATAATGAGCCTATTAGACATGAAGGCACTTTGGTTCTCACTAATGATAGTTGGTAATACAACCTTTAGTCTATTAGCTAAGACTTTTGAGGAAATTCTAGAGACTACATTACTCAGACTAATGGGCCAGTACTCTGTAATTTTTTTTGGATCCTTAACTTTAGGGATGAGGGTAATGTGGGTTTCATTATATTTTGGTGGTATAACACCCAAGTTTAGAAAATCTAGCACACATTTAGTGACACACTCATCCACAATAGGCCAAAAATTCTGATAAAAAAGGGGGTTCATACCGTCTAGTCTTGGGGCTTTGAGTAGGTGCATTTGCTTGACAACTTTCTGCACTTCTTCTGCTCGGAACTCCCTGATCAATAAGGCATTCATTGGCTCCGACACTTGGGCTTCTTCGAGGACAACATTATGATTACAAGTAAATAAATTTTGATAATAATTTACTGCAATGCCTTTTACCACCTCTGGATCCTCTTGCCATTATTTGAACTCATCCATTAAATCCAGAATTGTATTCCTCCATTTTTCTGGTTGATGCCTTCTCATGGAAGTATTGCGTATTTTTATCACCGGATTTAGCCCAGTTACTTTGTGATCTCCGGTGCCACATATCTTCCTCCATGGCTAGTAATTTATTCAACTCCATTCTTGTCTCTCTTATCTGATCCTGGTTTGAAAGTCCCACTGCTTGTACTTCTAATGACTGTAGCTTCCCTTGCATATGCTCTATATTCTTCCCTACATGGCCAAAGACTATCGAATTCCATGCTGTTAATGCTATCTTGCAATTTTCTAAGCAATGCTCCATGGTGTTCTCTCTTCCCATATGAATTCCCATTTCCCAAGCCTCCCTAAAAACTTCCTCACATTGTTCATGCTTGAGCCACATTGCTTCAAGACGAAATTGTTTTCTGTTTCTTGGCTGTCTCGTGGCTTGTTCTAATTTCAACATCAATACACTGTGATCAGATGCCGAACTTGCTAAGTGAAACAACCTTGCTTATGGGAATTTCCCACACCATCCGGTTGTGGCCACCGCTCTATCCAATCTTGCTCGAATAATTCCATGATCCGATCTATCAACTGCCTAAATGAACCATGAACCTGAAAATCCCAAGTCCTTCAGTCCATTACTATCTAGATGTTATGATGTGTGTCCTTAAATCCTATTGTATGATGCTATGTATGACATTATGTATGACTTAATGTTGTGATTAATAAAATTATTTTATTATTGTCTGAAATAATGGTAACATGAATGTTGGGACATTATCATATAGTCCATGAGATGCATAGTATGTGATTTATGTGATTTAGTCATAGAAGATATAAATCACAAATTTTTTGTAAACTCAGAATTTTAGTTCGTAGTCAGTGATGAAATTAGGTATTTCATTTGCGAAGACTATAACATATCAACTTAAATGATTTGTTTTGATCATGAAAATGAAAATTTATAGTTAGTATGTTGATATGTTTTAAGAGTTAAGACATATTGAACTGGACCGCTATGAGATTTATTTTTCTCCTAACGATTGTCAAATGAATAATAAATCTCACGACTTTTAATTACATGAACTCTTAATCCTGAGAGAATAATGGACTTGATCATGAGGTGTAGGTTGCTTTGATATATCAAGAGTGAGATCTAAAGTAATGATCAAAACCTCAGTATTTTGAGCAGCCACATTTAGTATTGATGGAACATATATTCTCAAGATGGAATTCATAGTTTCTTAACGGAGATATAAAATATTCCCTTAAGATAAATTTAATGGGTTTGGTTATTTAGAGTGTTAGGCCTAACCACTTTAATACAGAGTTACTAAAGTATATATTTATGGAATTGGATTTCATAAATATATAGTGAATAACTTAAAGGACTAAACCGGGTACTTAAGGAATTAAGATGTAGTAATCTACAAAGTGGCAGTCTACATTCATGACTTTGTATTACTACGAATATTTTATGAAGGAGTTGCATGTACAATAAGGTCTTGGGATATAATTTATAAATAAGGCCTAAAGTGCAACTATATTTTTATAATGGTATTAAATATAGTTAATGGTAACTTTGAACTTGTCAAGAGTTGACAGAAAAGCCCAAGGCCCATTGGAGCTAGTGTCTTATTAGTCCCTTTTAGTTCTACACCAAGCCACACATTTAAGCCCAATTGGAAATGCCCAAAAGGCTAGCTCAATTAGATAATCAGTTAGATATTAAGAGAGAAACATACAGAATTTTAAGTAAGAGACACTATTGTGAAATGGTGTGTATGTGAGTGAGAGATACACTCTTATTCTCCCTTGAACTGATTGAAAGACTACACTTCTTGGGCGTTAGTGGAATTGGAGTGAAGATTAAAAGTGTTCCTAAGTGCTTCTGATCTTTGTTTTGAAATTCACCGCTTTAAGGTACGCTCTCTTGTTTTTGTACATAGTGCATGTTATCAATTGCGAATGAAGTAGATCCGTTTATTTTCCGCTGCATATGTTTTGTATGCAATACAAACATGTATTTTTCCAACACTAGGCATTGCCGAAAATTAGCAATTTGTCGACTAGATCGATCTGCCCCCCTTTCTTTTTTGTTGACACTCAACACCCCGGTTAAATCCCCAATACACACCCATGGTTTATCAAACATCTGCCCAAGTCTTGTAAGCATTTCCCATGATTCTCTTCTCTTATATGTTTCAAGATTTCCATAAAACCCTATTAGTCTCCATACCCCTATGTCCCCACTAGAGCCAATCAGAGCATCAATATACCAACGGTTAAGAAATTTAACTGAGACGTTCATGTTTTCCTTACATAACAATGTCAATCCCCCAATCCTGCCTTCACTTGACATTACTATCCCCTAAAGCATACCTATGTCCCTTTTTACTTTCATTATCTCCTCCACCTTTAACTTGGTTTCCATTAGAAAAACCAAGCTGGGATCTTCTCTTCTAATTACCCATTCCAGGGCCTGAACTGCCCAAGGGTTCCCCTGTGCCACGTTCTGATCCACCTAACCCAATAGGACCACCTGTTTCCTTTTCGATCCCTCCACCTCTAAATCCCCATCCATGGCCATCGTGGTCGAAGATTCCCTGGCAAGCCTTCGCCATGAACCCTTACCGTTTTGAACAGAGGTGTCTTCATTCTCCTTGCTTCCCAAATCCTTACAATGATGAGCCCCACTTTTTATTAGCTGCTCTTTGGTTTGTTTCAGTGCTGTGTTTGGACCGTTATTCTTCCCTTTTGGTTTTCTATTAGCATTGGTCTTTTGTACCACACTACCCTTATTTTGGCCCAAGTTAAAAAGAGCCCATCTCCACTCCTTTAAAAGTCTTTATATGTGGCTGTGTAGTTTTTGAACCCAAAATCACCTTTTCAGTTGGGCCTGGGTCCATTGCACTAATACCCACCTTTGCATAGTTTACTCCAGTGCCATCTTCCCTTCCCCTGGTTTCTAAGCATTGATCTGTCGTATCAGAATTAAATGCCTTGATTTCAGATCCCAAGATATCAGCCTTGGTAATCACGTTTCTTCCTGACTCCTTGACAATCGCAGCTGCTTTCTTTTGAAAAGTTCCATCATCAACCATGACTACTGAATCCACCAAATTTCTCGGCGTGATTTTCAGCTTTGTTTCTTCGGCGTTCAGTGTGTGTTCAACCCCCATTACCATTGCATCCTTCACCGCTGACCGATCTCCGCCATCTCTCATCGTGGCAGTCACCATAGAGTGAGCAGAATGAGTACTAGTCTTCCCTTTCTCTCCACCGTGCACGTGTTCTCACTGAGGGCGTTGGAGTCTTTCTGGGCTCGCCTTTAACCACGACCTGTACTGTTGGTCATGTGCCTGCAACGATCCCTTACTTTGCAACCACATTCCACAGTCCTTCTCATCGTGATTCAGCTTGCCACACCAATAGCAGAAGATTGGCAGCCGTTCATATTTAAAGCCTACCCACACCGGCGTTGATCCTCCAAAGTTAATCAGTCTTCCTCGACACAGAGCTTATGTAATATCAATTCTCACCCGAACTCGAATGTACTTCCCCAGAAGATTGTCGGTCACCGAGACATCCACCTCCTCAACCTTGTCCATCGTTCTTCCAATCCGCTCACCAACCTCCCTCGTCACCCTTCTGGCTAGGAGGTCATGAATCTGAACCCAGAAGCTAGCCTTGTCAAAGCTGATGTTTTGTATTTGTTCATCCTTTTCTAGTTTCTGGATTGCTAAGAGATATTTATCAAAGGACCAGGGACCGTTATTTAAAGCACAAACCTCAAAGCTCAACTCCGTCTTCCATGCACTCTTCAACGTATTTGCCACAGCTTCAAGGTTTACTCTCCTTTTCGTGAAGAACCTTGCCACTATCGCTGCCCCTTCAACCACATCTGTGTCCTTGAAGTCATGTTCAACCACTTCTCTTTGCGTGAGGGATAGCTTCCCCCAGTTCTGAGTTACTTCATCCATTATGCCCCACGTCAGTTTCAGAATCTTGTTTCTACCTCAAGGGAGAAATGCTGTTAGCCACAGCTAACAAGAGTTTCTACTGCTAGGATTTTCAAAGGAAAAGCCTAGAGAGAAACAGCCTCTGGCGTAGTAATGTCTATATTTCATTACTTATTATAAATGGTTTTAATCATGTATCATAATATTTTATATTACCAGAAAGACCTGATTTTACACGATCTACTTGCATCACATAACTTAATATTGGTGAAATCTTTTCTATTTATTTAAATCTAATATTTAATTAAAACAGGTAGGTATTATTAGCTGCTGCCTACCTTTTCTTAGTCGTAGTGTCAGATGTGTCTATGGAAATTCTCATTTTTAGTGGCTAGAATGGTTGTGTGAGCTCAGATTTTCAAGATCTGGTTTGCTCTTTAGTCCTAGTAGTAATACAGACTACATGAGTTCCGTGTTGAAAATGCCAATTCTTCAACTGTCAATCTGGTTGACAGCAGGACAAGCCAGGAGGTACCTTTAGCTTATTTACAGGACAAAACCCTTTTCTGAAGTGCTAGCTAGATAAGATAAGTTTAAATTGCAGACTTCGAAGGCCAAAATATATTCACAAGCAACTCACTGATGTTCTGCATTCCATTCCATTTTATTTATTTTCTAAAAACTTCCAGATACAGTTGTAAAAGAATTGAGGAAGATGCATATGCTCAATTGGAACGCCTTATGTTTACCAAAGGGATTGAGAGTAAACTGTCAACAAGACTGTTGGCAAAGCAATTTCAGAGTAATCACTGGAACTTATAGCTTAGAAGCTTGCAGTAATCTGTTAAATGGATTGTAGTGTCCCATGCAATAGATAGGGGTTAATGTGACTAAATGTGCTAGTCAAGGAAGTGGATTTAGTCTCCTCTAAATTGGCCAAAAAAGAAACCTACGTTTACATAAAGACATTTTGGACAAGGCAGCATAGAGGCTATGATGTTAGCAGGAAGACTAATAGTGCTTTTGTTTATTAGTTTAATCTTTTGCAATGTTCCCAAAATAACAATAAATTACAGCACTTATGGTACTGCACTTTAACTTAAAGGGGTTTGAAACTTTTTTCTGTCCAAAATTGAACAAAATAAGTAAATGGGCAATTCAGAACATAACCTGAGCTAACATCATCCCTGTGAATTTGAACTCTGATGAAGAACCCTTTTCCAAACGGATGTAGACTTTGTTGCAAGAGAACCCAACCAAATCAAGCCCCAAATAAACTGGAAGTCAAGCAATTCAACCTTCCAAACGGCTCACTAGCTAGATAATAAAATCTTATATGTAACTGCCAACTAGCTAAAAAGATTAAAGAAAACCTTTACACTGGTACACTCTACAATGCCTACTTGAAGAATTGCATTTCAATGAGGAAAAAAAATCAGCACACATAATTTAAAGCCGCCAAGCTATTATCCACTCAAATGCTCAAATGTTCTTCCCTAGGCAAGCTCTGAACAGTATCTGACCATCTTCCTGGTGAATGATCACTACTGTTTGATGAAATTTGAGCCTCCGCCCTTGCATCTCTGATCATCTTTAAAACCTCTCTCATTGTAGGCCGGCTCTCTGGTGCAATTGACACACAGGCCATTGCAACGTTCAAGAGAGCCTGAAGTTTTTCCTCAGACGCCTCATTGCCAGAGCCTGAGGCAGGTTCATCCCCAGACTCAGTTTCTTCTTCACGGACTGAACGGACCCACCTAGGAATATCTGAACCGTGTTCCAGAACAAGGTCCTGGAAGGGCGTTTTTCCAGTTAGAAGCTCCAATACGAGGACGCCAAAACTGTAGACATCAGCTTGTTGGGTAGATGGCTTTCGAATGTCACGGCATTCAGGAGCTCTATAGAAGAGAGAAGTAGCACTGGGTTCTTCAAGTGAGTTAGGGTCTCGGAATGAAAGGAGACCATAATCTGTGAGGCAGGACTCAAAGTCGGATCCTAACAAGACGTTAGAGGATTTCAAGTTTCCATGGGTTAAACCAGGGTTATGGTGGATATAGAGCAGACCAGTTGCCAGGTCCTCTGCTATTTTAAGGCATGATGTCCAATGAAGAGGCTTCCCACCACCTGAAGCTCTTGATCCTGCAACAGTAGCAAAAAAAATGTTATTGCATGAAACAAGAGCATTATTTTTTCCTTTTTTTGGCTGAATGGAGATTTGACCTCCAGTTCTCAAACCTGCAAGAGAGGCAGACTACCATTAGGCCAAAGGCATTCTTAGCTTTGACCAAAATAGCAGTAGCCTTCTTTTACTTAGGTTTGATGCAAATGTTTTGAGTTTGGCTTTAAAGGAATCAACAGGATGTTGTGTTTCATTACATCTGTATCTTAGTTGAAGCCACTTCATCCTAAATAATTTATATTTTGCAGCACCAGCAGTAAAAATTTTGTTATCAACAATATACAAATGATCTATGTTTCCAATGTGAAGCAAAGGGGGTTTCCACCTCAAGACAAAACGTGACCTTTTCAATTGGTGCATTTCACATGAAACATTGAAATTGGTTAGTTGTTTTTTTCATGTCTCTTAGTCCTGCACATAATATAAAGTGCCCCCTAAGATGCAGTAAGGATTTACTAATCCTTCCGGGAAAGAAATATCTCATGACTAATGTCAAACTTCCACGCAGGAATGAAACTAGAAACAAGTTATCTTTCAAATCAACGATTCCAGAACTGATACCTAGGGAAGGTGGGGAAGGCATGACATAATCATGTGATAAGACTGACAGACTAAATACAAGGAAAACTTCTTGAAATTCAATCATAAAATGGTATTTAACCATGAGATGATGCGTACATACTGTTCTCTTCATCAACATAATTCTAAATCTCATAATCCTTGGAGTTTTCTTTCAATTTCAAGTTTTTCTGTTTAGCTATTCAAGTATCATAATGTTTCTTAAAAATATTGTTGTAAACATATTCCCCCCATTCTTGAAACTTTTCAGCTTAAAAAACATTACCCAACATGAGATGCCGCATACATACTGTTCCTTTCATCAAGACAAATTTTAAATTCTATATTCTCACACATATGAGTTTTCTTTCAATGAAACCTTTTTTGTTTAGCTATTCAAATATCATTAAAATTTTAAAAAATATTTTTGCAAATACCATCTCCTTGGAAATTCCCTTTTACTTGGTAAGTTAGAAATGAATTACAAAGGGGCAATGGGGCACACCCATGCACTCAAGAGGTATATGAGTAAATCGGAAACTCACCCCTCAAATCTAAATAACTTGAAAAATCAATGTGCAACAAAAAAGAAATGATAATTGCCATAATTACAACACCACAATGTTTAGTTGCTGGTTTGGAGAGATTGGAGGGGGGGGGGGGGAAGGAGGGAGGGGAAACAAAACCCCTCTCAGCCCACCAAAATCAATCCACCAAAAATAGATGAATAGGTGTAGAGAGAGAATGAGAAGAAGGGGTTACTAAGAAAAAATGTGAAATTTCCCTTCCAAGAACATGAGGAGAGGAGAGCTAAACTATCATGAGGGGATAAATTTCGAGGTTTTCCAGTTCATTTTGGAACCCCACTTCAGCTAAAAGAATAATAAGAGCGTGCAACAATTCCTAATGAGAGTGGTAGTCCCACATTGACAAGAAAATAAGTATACAGGTGTGATAAATCCTAGAAATAGAGTAAGAGAAAGTTAGATGGAAATTTTTTGTATAGTGTGTTATAGTTAGAGCACTTTTGGGTGTATTGGGGATTTGGGTTTGATTATTTTTGTGAGGCTGGTTCTAACCCTTATCATTGATAGTGAGTTTGGTTTGTGTTGCCCATAGTGTAGGCCTAGAACCTCATTAGATGTGTTGTGTGTCATGGTGCTATAATTTTATTGTTTTGTGTACTTTTCACAACAAATTGGTATCAAAGCTATTGGTTTGAGATCCTAGAAATGGAAAACACCAATTGATTAAAGCATTGTATGAAAAATCAAAGATTAAATCATTGTATGAAAAATCAAAGAAAAGTCAGCCACTATGTCTAATGATGAAAGGGAAGAGCAAGAGATAAAGGCAATGAGTGCTATCTGTTTTGAGTCTCGCCATTTCGTATAGTGTGTTGAATAAGACTTCTCTCATATAAGTTTGAAAATTGTGTGTGTGTGTGTGTGAGAGAAATTTGCTTGCTAATCGTTTGTCTTCGAAGGAAATGTTATATTAGTTGTGCACTTGTGCATGGTAGGGGGATACTACAAATCATCTAAATACTTTTGATAGATTGTCAACTCGTTGGCTAAGCGTGGAAGCCAAGATTGAGGAAGGCAATTACATGACACAAATTACACTAGGTATAATTTGAACTACATTTGAACAAACATAGTTCAAGCACAAACTTTGTTTGCTTGGTTTGCAAATACATTTGAACTTAACAAATAAATATTATTTATCAATCAAGCAAAATGGAGCATTTTTTTTTTCCAGATAGGTAGAGGGGGAGGTGGCGTTCAAACTATAGACATGAGGTACTATAAGATCCTCTCTAGGCCTAGGTCTAAGCCCCTATGTATCAAAAATTTATAAAAGGATCTCAAGGTCCCCCATTTAAGAAAAGAAAATCCCCAAAATTGTACAAAAAGTCTCATAAGTTGTAGGATGATAATTCTTCTTTTCACAAAGAAAAAAATATCTGTGGGCTTTGTATTTTTTTTTTTTTACCTCGGAGAAGACCCCAACATATTGAGTTAATAGAAATCCAATCCAACCGAAACCACTAAATTGTTTCACCAAATAAAAATATTATGTGTGTTGATTAAGTAAACTAGCTATTATCAATTATCAATTGTAAAAAAGAGATGTTAATAAAATTTAATGCAAAAAATTAATTAGTAATTTTGCATCTCAAAAAACAAGAAGATTGATTTTTAATATATATATATATAGTTAAATAAATATTATTTAATTGATATTTAATATTTAAAAAAATCTCATTTAAAATTATTGTTTTAGTTCTCAAATTATATCAAGTTTGAGCCGGGTACCACAAAGGATGTATTACCCAAAAATAAATAAATAAATGGGAACAATTAGTAATACAAAGTTTGCTTTTTACTATTCGGTTTGCGATGACATATGACCAATTATTTATTTATTTTTTTGCTAAAACATATGACCAAATTTATACCACTTTAGTTACAAGGTTATATAGGGAGGAATGGAGTGCAGTGTGCAGGGAAAAAGAAGGTAGAAAGAAAGAAAGAAAACAAGCCAGAGCCAAAGCCAAAGCCACAGTTCAGAATCTGACGTAAATATCCAGTGTAATAAGGACATCAAATTGATATGACTAGATGTGCATCCGCAGTGAAAAAGTAAAAGCATGGAAGAAAAGAAAGATATACAAGAATAAAATAAAGAAATTTGGTTGTAAAATTTGAGAGAAGAAAAGTTCAGTGAATAATGCTGCTGCCGCATAAGACAAAATGAATTCAGGCTAGATCTATATCAATTTTTTTAACCATTTATTCTTTCTTTCTTTCTTATTTTTCTTTTATCAAACAATGCCTATTAAACTTTGAAGACAAGAACAATAGAAGTGGTGCAAAATCACATAATTTTACATGAGCGGTGAGGAACATATATATATATAATAAGAGTTGTGTTAACAGGCACCATAAAAACTTTTTGTTAACATATATTATGTCAGCTTTTCAAATTTTTAGGTGATTTTTGACAATTTTTAAATAATTTTTTATCTTTTTTAATTTTTTTTGACAACTTTTTTTCTATTTTTTAGATAAGACCCGAAAAAGAAAATCTTAACATTAACATTTCCCATATAATAATAGCAAAAGTGGAGTTTTGAAAGTAATAAGTAGGGGTGTGTGTGTGTGTGTGTGTGTGTGTGTGTGTGTGTGTGTGTGTGTGTGTGTGTGACAACACTTATTAACGTGCAGAGGTCAGAGACTCAAATCAAATGAGTTGTCAATATTTTTTAGATTAGATTTGAGGGAAAAGTAACATGTATTTATTTGTCTTTTTTTTTTTTGATATGGTATTTTTTTGTCTTTATTCACCGAATAAATCTCAACAACAGTTAGAGATGCATTTTAAAGTAATAAAGTAGTGAACTTTTCAGATCATTCTTTTTGTTTTTGGTAGACAATTTAGATCAATCTGATAGCATAGCATCTTTATCTATTATTAAGTTCAAAAATATTAATCATCATGTCACTAATAAATAAGACTCTTCTTAAGTTATTAAACAGTAACACTCATGGGGGACACAACACAATGTTTCTTTCCCCTCTTCCCCAAAAATAATATTCCTCCTATTAAAGGTAAAATAAACGATCCACAAAAACAACCATTTGAGTTAAATAAAGAGGAAATGGCCCACAGCTAGCCAAGTACAGTAAAATACCGCTGGTAGGAGAATGGAGGATCAATCAAACGGTAACTTTTTAAAACCAAGATTAAGGATGTGAGGGATGATATTAATTAAAGGGTAAACACTTGACTCGTTAAGATTGTGACATATGTTTATTTTTAAACACGTGTTATTATCCGACTGGATCGAGTATATTGAAAACACTAAACCCAAACCTACCCCTTAATTAAGATGTGCACCATGCGTTATTCCAGACTTTGAAGACATTATTTTACCCTTTGTCTATGAAACATTCTAAAAATCATATAAATTAAAATAACATGGTGCATGAAACTCAAGACTTCACCTAATTCACTCTAGTGACTTTGAAAAAGACATAAGAACAATAATTAGCCTAATAATTTATGAAAAAAAAAAAAAACAAAATTACATTATAATTTTAAAAGTGAATTCAATTTAACTTTATATTTCATTAAAACTTATTCTTTTAGAATAAATCGAAACTTATATTATAAATTATAAGATCTTAAAAGTTCAAAACTGGATTTGAATGTAATGGAACTATAAAGTTTGATTTTTTTTTTTTAAGAAGTCCTAAATCTGGGATTTGATTAAAAAATTTAAAACTATAGGATTTAATTTAAAAGTTATCTTATAAAATATATATGGATTAAAACATAATTTTTATTATTTTTTATTTAAATGAAGAATGTTAGGAGGGCACAGGTGTGTGTGCCCGGACTCTATTGCCACTTGTTTCACATGCGAAGTGATATTCATTCAAAAAATTCAATCCATCGACCAGTCCACTTGTTGACCAGGCACGAGTGATCATTGTAGAGAATTTGACTCCCCTGTGTTCGCCCTTTTTCCGCAAAACACCTATGAATGACCGTGTATTCCACGCTCCTGGGAGCGTGAGGTCATAATAAATTTGTGCATGGGATTGAGAGACCACCAACAAGAGGTGTATCATTAAGGAGATCGTGTCCAGAGGGCCCTACTAGATTGCCATACGGACTTTTAAAATATACATACTATTCACTACTATCATTCAGGACAGGAGGAAGCAGGTGAGGTGGAGCTTCTTGCTTAATCAATGTTTAAGCCTACCAATGTCCTTTTTTTCTCTTTTTCTTTTTTTGAGAAGCCAGATCATAGACTGGGCATTTTAGTCAGAAATAAACTCAGCCTCAATGCACATCACAGATACAGTTGCCATTATATATATATAATTTTTTTTGACAAATAATTATCTAATTAACTATTTTTTTACACGGTTATTCTGAAGAATTTTATGAGAGTAGTCTCAAAATATTGACAAAAAATTTTGAACTAAGATCTCAGAAATATCGTACGATATTAAGAATCACTAAACCAACTCAGGTTAAATTTTATACATTTAAATGCATATAATATTATTTAAAAGTTTTAACACTATATATACAATTAAATTAGAAATAAAATCTTAAACTTGTCAACGGAACTTTATGTTTTTTTATTTAAAATTTAATAATTAGGGAAGAGAGATTTAAACCCTAAACTATAAATTACTAGTGTTTTTTTTTTTTGATAAATACTATAAATTACTAGTTGAATTCCAAGCTCTTTGATAGTTTTTACTTTTCAAATGATGAGGATTAAGATTAGGCCCAAAAGTAGCAAGGGTAAAATCATATGGTTCAAAAAGTAGCAACATTTAATTTAAACAAATGCATCAGCATGTGTCACATTACTATCAGTACTTACTAAGACATCTATCAAGTGGATTGATTTGGGACCACGACCAAGATTAGGGGCCACTATGTCTATTTCTAACTGGCTAAGGGGGGTCAATAATCTGTAAGACAAATGTCAACCATAAATTTCATTTCTCAGGTGATATATATATATGCAATTTCGCAACTAGCACTTTTGTTCTATTTGCAGTCCTCGCTAATTACACGCTAAGTCACTAATAATAAATGAGACGATAGAAGAAAATTGGACTTCAAAAAGTGTAACTAAACTACTTTTCATTACTATTCTAGCTAAAGGAAATTATGAACCAAACCCGTTTGAATTTGATGCAAGTGCAGGACAAAAAGAGAAGTTTCAGGCAGGCAGGCAAGGCAATAGTTATAGTAACAAAACATAAAAATAAAAATAAAACAGTCACCGACAATTCAATTCGTAGGTACGTACCGTGAATGAGAGAGAAGAGACTGCCATTAGGGAAGTAATCATACACAAGGAGGCGCTCCTCCTTAGCCTGGAAATAAGCCCTGAGTGGGACCAAGTTAGAATGGCTAAGCCTTCCAAGCACTTCCATGTGTCTTCTAAACTCATCCGATCTAGGGTACCTAGCATCCTTCAATCTTTTAACGGTCACGATGAACCCAGACTCCATCACAGCCTTGTACGTACACCCCATAATGCCTCTCCCCAATGTCTCAGCCGAAGCCTTCAACAAATCTTCCAAACTGTAACTCATCTGATGATCCCCTGCTCCGCAGAACACCAAGCTCCCTAGTCCCTCACATTCCCACGAAAACCCGCCTGGTTTATCTCTGTTATTACCTCCCCTGCCACCGCTTGAAGTCCCCTCTCCTCCTACTGCCACAGCTTCCAACGCTTTGTTGCCTGTAATCTCCTCCGGTTTCGTACGGTTCTTCCCACACATCATCAACAACACAACCAAACAGATTAACAGTACCACAAACCCTCCCACGCTTCCTCCGATTATCTTTATCAGTTTCGTACGCTTACCCTTCTTCGACGACGCCGTTTTGTTTAGCGGTGAAGGAGATGTACCAGCTGGACCTTGACTCTGACAAAAATCATTAGTAACATTTTTAATCTGTTCTCCGCACAGATTTACGTTACCCGAAAACGACGACGTATTGAAACGAACCAAAGCTGGAGTTAATGGGATCTCACCGGAGAGATTGTTATTGGACACATTGAAGAACCGGAGACTGGTTTGGTTAAACGGGGGGAGTGAACCTGTCAGGTTATTGTCCTGCAAATACAGTGTGTACAGTCGCCGGAGTCTGAGGAGCGAGGTCGGGATCTGACCGGAGATCTGGTTTCCGGAGAGGACGACGATTTTTAAGCGGTGGAGACTGGAGATTGAGTGAGGGAAGTCGCCGGAGAAGTTGTTGAAGTTGAGGAAGAGAGACTTGAGGTTGAGGAGGCCAGAGAGGTCTGGGATTTGAGCGGAGAGAGAGTTTCCTTTGAGGCTTAGGACTCTGAGTTGGTCTAATTGGTTTAGGGGTTTGGGATCCAAAGTACCAGTCAAGTTGAGATACTCTAATACCAGCTTTGTTACCCTTCCTTTCATGCATTCTTTGACGCCAGTCCAGTTGCACACGTTCGAATGTTGTTGTTGTTGTTGTTGTTGCCATTGTAGCACGTTTGACGTGTCGATCGTTGATTTTAGCGACAAAAGCGCTTCTGCATCGCCTGATCTTACCGGAGATGGAACGAGAGATATCGCTAGTATAATTAGAAACAGCAGCCACAATGAGTACCTTGAAACCAGAGGTTCCATCATTCCCCTTTAATTGAAGATAACAATCAAAAATGGGTTTCCTGCAGAACTAGCGACATTGCCAATGATTCCAAATCATTTTCAGCCCTCTTTTTCTTTTCTTTTTTTTCTTTTTTACCAAAGCACTTTTTCCGATCTACCCCAATCAATCACAATGAGTCAAAGACAAAGACTACTGCGCCAATGTGAGTTACTTTCAACGCTTTACACTCTTTTTCTTTTTCTGGTTTGAAACAAAAAAAGCTTGGAAGGTAATCTACTTCAACTGTGCCCAGCCAACCCACTTATTAAACACGAAAGGGAGCTCTCCATTAATGGGTGAAAGCTTTGGGAAGTCACCAAATGGAGACAGTGGGTGAGCATCGTTTCTTGGAAACTTTGCTCACGGACATTATAGCGTAAGCTTCACGTGAACTTATTTCAGACGACAGAGATAAACCATTCTCTTTTTTTTCTCATCTCAATGATTTCTATATTCTTAAAACTCCAGGCATCTTTGAACCAACAAAAAGACAAAAAAAACTCAATTTCTTTAAAGAGAAAAATGAATACAAAACTGTAATATTCTTACACTCGAAGTACTTCTCGGGCTGCTCAAACCTGAATTCAGAACTTCAAAGCAATGCCGCCCACAACTGCTTCGATTGTCGCCGAACGTTGAGACGAAGCCGTGAAAATGTGCTTAGAGTCTTAAATCTCCAAGCAAAGCACATGGATTCAGAACAAAGATCACAGCTTTCTCTGACGAAAAAGAAGTAACAAAAAAAATACAATATTCCAGCTCTGAAAGAAAAGACTCCATATTACAATTTCAAGATTAAACTGTGTCAATGGATAGATCTATCTGTACTTTGCATATATAGTGTACTCCATCTATCCTAATAATTCAAGAGAGAGAAAGAGAAAGAGAGTGAGTAGGAGAGAAAGAGAAAGAGAGAGAGAGTAAATGAGCAGAGAAGAACGCGGCTTTCTTTCATTCAATCAGAGGAAATCGGTGAACGTTTTTAAGGCAAAGGGGATCGGTAATAAATGGGTCTTTTTCTCCTCACTCAGAGAAAACCAGAAACTGGGTTTGATCCAAATCCATCTGACACGTGTTGACATTTAATGGCTGTCATATGTGGCAAAAAAGGTTGTAACTGGTACCACGTAATAGTTCAATCACTTTGAAGTCACACTTTTTTATTTTCTTTTTTCTAAAAAATATATTTTAGTTTGAAGTCACGTTAAATTAAACAAATAAAAAGCGATGATCAAAGTTGAAAGTTCAAGCTTATGAACTCTCAAGCAATCAGGCCAGCTGTCTTACCAAAGTTTGAGTTAGATTTTGGCATGAAAGCAGTGTATAGATCCGTCACCGGCAGACGACAGTCCCAAAGACAATGCCGTGAATCTAGGTTAGTGACTTGCCTAATTAAAACTGACGATAAGTTTAGGGATAAATAATAGTTTTTTTTTTCGCAAGAGCAGAGTTAGAATATTGTGATTTGTCATTTTTGTATATAAAAAAATGGTTTGAGGGATGTGATTTGTCATTTGTGTATATAAAAGAATGGTTTGAGGGAAGAATTCATGTAAATTTGTGTTATTTTAGGCTGCGATTGACTCTATGTAAATCAAATTCCAAGTGTAAAATGAATGCAGGGGAAAATGAATGCAGGGGAAAATGAATTCCCATAAGAAAAATGAAATCCAGATGTTTGGTTCTGCAATAGAAAATAGTCCGAAAAACAATTTCTGGTATTTGGTAACATTCTAAAAATACTATTTTCTTACAAAATTTTCACATTTTTTCAGCTTCCAAACAAATTTTTTACAAGAAAATTTCAAAATATACACTTTAACACAACCAAAAATCAAAATAAAAATATTTATGGGTTGTTTATGGGTTTGAGAGTGGATTTTGGCTAGATGGGTTTGAGGGGATGTGGATCAGCTTTTGTAGAGGGTGGGTTGGCTTTTGGAGGCGGGTATGGCTTCACTGACGTGAGGGAGAGTGGCAGCTGGGTGGAGGTGTGTGGATCGAAGGTGAGGTGAGGTCATCGTACTCAAATAGAGGGTGGATCAGAGGTGAGGTGAGTTCGTTGGACTCAAATAGAACTCAAACAATTGAGGAAACTCATCGGCGTAGAAGGTGGGTTTGGGGGTGGAGTGTAGTGGGTTGGTGGTCGGTGGTGGCCAAATCGGCGACGTTGAGCAAGAGGGAGAAGAAGAGTTGAGGAAGAAGAGAGAAAAAAGAGAAAGCTTGGCCAGCGCGATCTAGGTGGTAGGGGCGACACGATCTGGGCTGGCCGGAGCTTGGCTGAGCAGTCACTTGTGCTCTTTCTTCTTGCTTTCTCTCTCTCTCTCTCTCTCTCTCTCTCTCTCTCTCTCTCTCTCTCTCTCTCTCTCTTAAAATGAGGGATGCATTGCTTTTACGGCTGAAGTGGGTGTTTTTACGGTCAACGCATAATTGATTTTCCATTTGACCATATTTTTTGTTGGAGCCAAACACACATAAGGGTGTAAAAGTATTTCCTGAATTAGTTTTTAACTGAAACAAACGCAGCCTTAATGGTAATTTATCACGTCAATTATAGTGAATTTTTGTCCTTGTGTAAGACTACTAAATTATGGGGGGAAATTTTTGCTAACAAATTGTGTTTATGTCATGTTAAAATTGAGGTTTTCAATTACATGAGTTCAAACATTGTCTATTTAATAATTGTGTAAAAAATTCTTAATACTAATTGTAGACATTTCATTTTGTACCCTTATGACTTGGGCCCCTATTCTCCAATGATGGTAACACTCTAAGGTCTTATAATCCAATTTGATAAAAAATGACTTAAGGAAGTATTTAAGGGAAACATAACTTATTTTCAAAAGGAATAAAACTATTTTTGGAAAAGAAATGCTGCAGGAAACACTAAGTGTTCACATGCATACACATGTATGCGTATGTGCACTCAAGCCATGCGTAAGCAGCTAGGGTTCTAGAAACTATGTAAGAAAAGTTTTTTGCTCTTAATTCTAGTTTAGAATGAATCACATATCGTTTGGGAGCCGTCCCACACCCCTATTTTATAAAAGACACTTTTTCAAAGAATGACAAAAATTGATGGCAAAATACTCAAGATTCACTAGAAAATAGTGAATTAATGAGATAGTTTTTTACAAAACATCCTTAAGTCAAATTTTACTTGATTGGAACTTTTTTCTGGTCTTGATCTTTGAGATCTAAAGTTTGCTAACCTATTTTTATTTAGTTGTGAATAGATTGACTGAGAGGGAATGGTCAAAATCAAACTCTAAAGAGTTCTAGTGTTGAGTTAAAAGGTTCTAGCTTTGGCTCTTCAATTTTTTTTTGGTGTGTGTTCATAACATGCCTGTCTAGTCTAGGTTTACTTCATGTTTATGTTGAGAGCACTTAAGGTTGTTAGATTTCTTGTTTTCTTTGTTTTCCTATTCTGAGTTTCCGGGTTAAGGTTTTGGGCGTGTATGTGTGCGCATACTTCATGCATGTGTAAGCATGCACACGCATTCTTGAAGTGTGCATACACATACAGTTGGGATGCGCACGCATACCCTATGTATGCTCACACACACTCGTGCCCAAATCCAATCCTGTTTGTTCTTTCCTTATAGTCTTTTACATGTTTAGCATCTATTTAACCTAGTTTTCATGCCTTTAAGTATCTGTCTTTTTGTTTTGTTTATTTTATCCTTTTGATGCTTACTAGGGTTTTAAATTATTTGAATACCATGAACATGCATTGTTGCATAGGTGTTGTGTTACAATGAGGTAAGTGAGGTAAGTCATGCATAAAACGTATGAACATGCATTGGAGTGTTTGAATATAAAGTTGTTAATATGTTTGGTTGAATACCATGAGCTTTGATGCTTGGATGTTTAGATTTTTTGCTCGGATCCACCTTGAGATGTTTTTGCCTTTGGTGATGTATGCTTAAATACCATGATAGATGAATACTAGGCTTAGGGATGATATGCTATGTTTGTTTGCTTTTAGATGCATGTTAGAGTGTGCGAGTTAGAATAACGTGTTAAATATGTCTTTAACGAGATTAAGACTTGGAACACAATGAGTGGAGGCAAACCCAAGGGTTGAGTGGGGTTAGGTGCCTAACATCTTCCCATCCCCATACCTAAACTCCAGATACATGCTCTAGTAAAGATCAGTCATTCCACAAGGGTACTATATTTATGGTTCCTAGACCTAAACTAGATGGTGACTCCATTTACACCCTCTGTCATGGTCCACCCTAGACTAATGCATACTTCCCACTGTTGCGGGTGCTTGCTCTCACACAAACACAACTCATTTATTAAACGATGATGACACTGCACGTCCATGCAACGCATTCAATAACAAGTCATGTATAAATAAATATATTTTTGATGACTCTTTTTTACACCACTTGACACTATTATATTGACAACCTACACCACATTAACATATCATGGGTTTTGGGTTAAATTTCTTTAAAACCCAACTACATGGACCAAGCTCAAGGCCAGTAAGATCCTCACTTCATAAGGCAGACTCCCAATCCACAGTTCTTCTACATCACAAGAGGGGCTTATGACCCACATTATTCTTTATTTTTTGGAACATGCTTAGGACTTAAATTTTCTACTTCATTTTTTGGGCTCATGACCCACAACATTATCAACATCACTATATATATCGAGTTCAAGCCCATATCACTCCTTCAATGATTCAAGCCTCATGACCTATATTATCTCTCTCATATCTCATGGAAGGCGGCTTCTCCAATGAAAGCTCATATTATATAAAATGGGAAAATGTTCAACTTCAAAGAAGCTTAAGCAATCTATCTACAAATGATCTACCAATAATAAATATCATCAATCATTTTTAGCTCTTAATCCAAGCACGAGTTTCACGGGGGAAATTTTGGGAGTTGTGGTTTTGAGGCCAAGAAATATATTCAGTAAAACTCCAGCGTTTTAAAGTTGACAAAAGAAACATGAAGTTTGGCATGTCTTCTTCAATTCCCTTACTAAATAGCACTTAAAATGAAAAGGCTCCACATTGTTCTTTGCTTAAAACTTAATGCTCATCAAATGACTGACCATTCAAAGGTGCATCCATCTAAAGGTTTATCAAGTGACTAGTTATTCAAGTTCCAACCATTCTTATACCAAAATGGAAACCTAACCATAGTGCTTAACATAAGCCATTTTACCTTTTTTAGCTAAAGTCCAACTCAAATACATTGCTTAATATGATAAGCTCTCACTAATCTCCAAATCCAAAACATGATTAAGCATTAAATGCAAGATCAATTTAATATCCAGCAACCAGTCGTGAGATATCACACCAAACCTTTCCAAAACAAAAACAAAAAAACAAAAAAAAAAGAGGTTTTTGGCATAACTCATGCGAATGGGTGGTGTTGTGTTGGTGCCTCTCAAGAGACAATGAAGGTTCTACCGATGTTATCATCCATCCTAGGTCAAGATTTTTGCAATAGAGTTGCCACTTATTTTAATAGAGAAAATAAGAAAATAAAAGAATTGAAAAGATACCACTTTTATTGATGAATTAAAATATGTACATCTCTTGATAATAACCAAAAAAATTACATGGTTTTGGTCCTAAATACAATCTAAGAAAAGTACATGGTCTTGATTCCTAGTTATAATCTAGAAATTGAAATTACAAGAAAAAACATAATCTACTAACCCCTTATCTAATTTCAGAGGCTAGGTAACATGATTGTGAAGATGTTATGCACCAAATTTGCCTGGTGAAACTAGTTTTTGGTGGTCAATTATCATTATAGACACCTCATTTCATACTCCTTACAACTCGAGCCCCTGTTCCTCACTGATGATATAACTAAAGGTCCATGACTGGTTTAGGGCATAGCTAAGGAAGCTCTTTAGCTTGAAGGACATTTTGGAAGTGAAAAACCATGCACAAACCCTAGCCATGCGCGCCAAAGTACATCACCTACGCATGCATGCACTGACCATGCGGGCAACCCCTCAGGCATATGTGTATGTATGGTTGCAAAAACCATGTAACGAAATTTTTATGACAAAAGCGCATGAAGAGTTAATCTCACATCATTTGGAAAGAGCCTTGCACCCCTTTATGAACACTATAAAAGGCTAACAAGGCTCTTTTTCCAAAACACACCAAATTCATTAGAAAATAGTGATTCAAAGAAGGAGTTTTTATTTAAAAACATTCTCAAGATAAATTTGTCTTGGCTTAGACCATTTTTGGTCTAAGCTCTCTAATTAAAGCGTACTAACCCATTGGTTTTGCGTATTTTAGATTGACCGACGGTAACACTACAACAGAATGTATTTTTAGCGACGAAAATTAGTGAGGAAATATTTTTCGTCACTAAAAATACAGATTTAGCGACAAAATATGGATTTCATCGCTAATAAAGAAAATAATTATAGCATTTAGTGACGAAAAGTAATTTTGTCACTGTAGGTGTTGCTATGAATAGTATTAGCGATGAAAATCATTTCGTCACTAAAAGGAAGCATTAGCGACAAAAAACTATTGTCGCTAAAAGGGAGCATTAGAGACGAAAAACTATCGTCGCTAAAAATATTCACACAAAATAGGTTTTTCATTTCATAGTTTTGGCGACGAAATCATAATTTGTCACTAAAAGTATGTTATAGCGACGAAATTTGAATTTCGTCACTAAAAATCATAACAAAAAAGTACCATACAACGGCGAATTTTTTCGTTGCTAAAAGTTTAAGTTTTTTGTGACAAATAGTTTCATCGCTAAAAGGTGCTGCCGGTCATGTTATTAGTGACAAAACCCATTTCGTCGTTGAATTTGACATTTAGCGACGAAAACAAATCATCGCTGAAAGGGAAAACGATGGCCATTAGTTTATTATTTGCAACAAATCTAACTTCGTCACTAAAGGCACACAACAGTGACAAATTCAAATCGTCACTAAAGGTTATGTGTGTGTGTGTGTGTGTGTGTGTGTGTGTGTGTGTGTATATCACATTTCAGCTCTCTTTTTTCACATCAGACCATTAGCTCTTTTTTTTACTTCACACCTGATACACATCTCAAGCTCACCCTCACATCTCAAGCTCTCCATCATAGCCAACGCTGACACCAACGTTGACCCAGGCTTCCACCGACGATGCCGACCTAGAACCCCGCCGGCGATGCCGCCAACCCGCCGCCGCCTTTTCTCTCCTTCACCCTCCCTCTCATCTTTAATCTCCCTCTCTCCTTCACCCTCCCTCTCTCCTTTGTTTCCCTTCCCCATTTCCTCCACTACCTCCCCTCTTCGTTTCCCTTTGTCTCCCTTTTTCCCTTATCATCTCTTTCCACTGATTTCAGCATTGTAAGTTTTTTTTTGGGTAATATTTGGTTTGTATTTGATTAAATGATATGGGTTTTGAGTTTTTTCCTTGTAAGTGTAAGTCTGAGTTAATGGCTTTTGTGTTAGTTACTTGTAATGGGTTTTTTTTTTTGTGATTTTAGAGTGCTGAATTAATGGGTTTCCACTGATTTCAGCATTGTAAGTTTTTTTTTTGTGGTAATATTTGGTTTGTATTTGATTAAATGATATGGGTTTTGAGTTTTTTCCTTGTAAGTGTGAGTTAATGGGTTTTGTAAAATTGTTGAATTAAAGCTTGTTCTTATTAAAGTTTTAGCTTCATTTGTGGGTAAGTATATATGTTTATTTTCTGTTATGAGTATTTTAATGGTGTAATGGTTTGCTTTAGTTTCAGTTCTATGTTCTCTAATCTGATTGCTAGAAGCTGAAATTTGTGATTTTGAGTTAGCTATTTGAAAGATTGAAGATATCATGCTCTTTTAGACGCATATTCATGTAATCTAACATGTATAGTATAGGTATAAAATATCCACAAAAAGTGAAGGTCAATTGCTATTAGTTGATGATTTTGTAAGAAAATATATTAAAGCTGTCACTATGACAGATTTGGTGTTTACAACAAGAAAAATTTGGATTAAATCATATTCCGTGAATTAGGATGCTAGGAGTAGTTTTTATGAATTCTAAGACACACATGGTTTTAATGAAAGTGGTCCCACAGCATTTGGATCAATATAAAAATAATAGTTTAATTTCTAAGTTGCATGAAATTTTGTCAGGACAGATTTGAGCACGTTGTCTTGTATGATTTTTAATTAATCATGGTTTTATTCTTTAACTCTGAAATTGATATGGTATATACTAGAAATCCAGGGGAGTGGTTTTGTAATATTACATGACGTTTGGATGTGCATGGACAGCCCATTTGTATTTTACAAATGAGGCATATGCTGCTGAAATGAGCAGTAAACAGCATATGATACACCTGGCTTTGAGGATTTAATTCTAAAGTTAGGGTAAATGTTTTGACCTATAAATTAGTATGCTTATCCTTTGGTATGTTTGGATCATAGATAAATTTTATACTTTGGTTTCTCTATGGTTTGGGTACATAATGTGTTTGATGAATGTATCATGTGCTTTAGGGAACCTTGTGTGATGGGAATTAAGGATTTTCTTGAGTTTGAGAGTTAGGTTGTGATTGATGTATAAGTTTATATATTTAGGAAGAGTTGTGGACAAGTATATATGTTTATTTTCTATTATGAGTATTTTAATGGTGTAATGGTTTGCTTTAGTTTCAGTTTTATGTTCTCTAATCTGATTGTTAGAAGTTGAAATTTGTGCTTTTGTGTTAGCTATTTGAAAGATTGATGATATCATAGTCTTTTAGATGCCTATTCATGTAATCTAACATGTATAGTATAGGTATAAAATACCCACATGAAGTGAAGGTCAATTGCTATTAGTTGATGATTTTGTAAGAAAACATGTTAAAGTTGTCATTGTGATAGATTTGGTGTTTATAACAAGAAAAATTTGGATTAAATCATATTTCGTGAATTAGGATGCTAGGAGTAGTTTTTATGAATTCTAAGACACATATGGTTGTAATGAAAGTGGTCTCACAACATTTGGATTAATATAAAAATAATGGTTTAATTTTTAATTTGCATGAAATTCTATCAGGACAGATTTGAGCATGTTGTCTTGTATAATTTTTAATTAATCATGGTTTTATGATTTGACTCTGAAATTGATATGGTATATACTAGGCATCCAGGGGAGTGGTTCTGTAAAATTTCATGATGTTTGGATGTGCATGGGTAGACCATTTATATTTTACAAATGAGGCATATGCTGCTGAAATGAGCAGTGAACAACATATGATAAACCTAACTTTGAGGATTTAATTCTAAAGTTAGGGTGAATGGTTTGAGTTATAAATTAGTATGCTCATCCTTTGGTATGTTTGGATCATAGATAAATTTTATGCCTTGGTTTCTCTATGGTTTGTGTACATAATGTGTTTGATGAATGTATCATATGCTTTAGGGAACCTTATGTGATGAGAATTAAGGATTTTCTTGAGTTTGAGAGTTAGGTTGTGATTAATGTATAAGTTTATATATTTAGGAAGAGTTGTTAGTAATAAGTTTTGGTCTTTCATCTAGGTGATGAGAACGAGAATATGGACACTAAATATTATTTAGTAAACTAAAGTGTTTTTAGTGATGAAATATTTTCGTCACTGAATAGTGTTTTTAGCGAGAAAAACATTTTGCGACGAAATGTTTTCGTTGCTAAAAGTTTAAAAAAAACAAAAACAAATCGGACTTTTAGTGACAATTTTTCTTCGCCAGGACTTTTAGCAATGGGGTTTCAGCGACGAAATGAGTTTCATCGCTAATTAGTAGATTTCGTTTTAATGACATTTTTTCGTCACTAAAAATACATTTTGTTGTAGTGAATGATCATAATCAAGCTCCAAGAGCTCTTTTGTTTGAGGTATTTCTCTTCCTATTTTCTTTTATTTCCTTTAATTTTATTAGTTTTTTATGCTTTAATATCTTATTTTGTAGTTTAGGTTTTTTTTTTAAATAGTTAGAAGCATGCTAGATTAGCTTAGGAGTAGTATTGATTGTTTGTTGCCTGTTGCGTTTCTAGGTAGGGCTACGCGCATGTGCTCATGCATTAGTACACACCTTCATGACCATGCATATGCATGCTTTTGCATACACACGCATCTTCAACCTAGAATTCCATAATTTGTTTGTTTATGCTTTCCTTGCTATTTTGCTTAGTATACATGCATGTTTAGGTTCTATTTAGCCTAATTTATGTTTGTTTAGGTCTAGGATTTCTTTGATAGAATGTTTTACAAATTTAATAGTTAGATTGATAATTAGCGTTGATGTGTGCTGGAATGTCAACATGAATTTCAACTTATCACTGGACATATGATAATTGATTCTTCTCTAATATTGGACATCACTCAATATACATCATTATGATTTTCAACTCATCACTTAATCAATGATATCATGCCAAATGAATACTACTTTATTCATTACTAAATAAATAATGAAGTTCAACCATTATCTTATTTTTTAGACTTTAATTTTTATATTTTTTGTGGCTTAAAAGTGCACCAATAGTTATTGGTCTTCTTCATACTAATGTTGATTTCTGAGCTCAATTCCCAAAACAAACTTGGGTCTAATGGCCACCTCACTGGTGGTTGACATGTGGCCATTCAGAAAAACAATCTCAACACATATACATGACCCATTTCAGCTTGTTTTAAAAATATCTTAATAATTTTGAGTCATTTATACTATTAAACATATGACTCAAGATTATTAACATGTTTCATACTTTGTAAGTGCACAAATTATAATAATTATAAACAAATGAATTATATACTAAATAAACAAATAAATTATATACTAGTTTTTTTTTCCTAAAAAGATTAGTAAAAGTGTATAATATAAAGATTTTTTTTTTCAATCCAATAAAATTTTACCCCAATTTAAAAATACACAAATATGTATAAAATTTTAAAAACCTTTTTTTTTTTGCAAATGTAATATCTTTTATGAATTTATATTGATTAATTAGATTGCATGCATTATAATTTATTACTTATTATTGAGTTAATATATATGGGATAAATTTGAATTACACTGATATAACTTTAGGTAATGTTACATCATTCAAATTTTTTATTAGATGCAAATTTCGACAAATCTATATTGGATCACATCTTCTCTTTATACGGTTATTGTAACACCCCAAAATCATAAATAATAAAAGTCTATTCAATGTAGATAATCCATAAAAATATTTAACAATTGCAACCAGCAATCTAAAATCTCATCACAATTGTCAGAACTCTAATCTCACTAAAGATAAAATATTCTCAAAATAATTCTCCATTACGCTATTCAATACAATAAAAATAATAATAAAATCCTCAGTTTTACAAAATAATTTGTAACTGTTGTCTTCCGATAAAATATTCTCAAAATAATTCTTCATAATACTATTCAATACCATAAAAATAATAATAAAATCATCAGTTTCACAAAATAGTTTGTAATTGTTGTCTTCCAAGAATCTCTACTCCAATGATCTCTTTAATGTATTTGTAAGGGGGAATAAAAGGGGGACAAGATAACTCAATAAGTGGAATTTACTAACATTGAGGTGTGGGAACAAACCTTTTGAAAGAATAATCCATATAACAAAGTTATAACTTTCAAGCCATTTATTTTTTAACATCAATTATTTTATATAAAATATCATTATATTGTGAGCCATCATGATAGACAAATACTATCATATAAACTAATTTCTAGACTTTTTTCATGGTCAACGTCTATGCTCCGTTGAAAGAGTTGTGTTGTCCCCTTTTAGGATTAAAACCCTCTTTTCATCCCTTTTCTTAAGGGTGGTCCCTTTGGAACCTAAAGGTGCACTCCCTTGCTAAAGAATTTTCTTTTTGGATCTTTAATGGGATACTCCTTTGCTAAGGAGCTACCAAATGAGTACTGTCACATTTTCTAGGACCTTCCCTTTTTCTAGGACTGTCCCTTGCTAAGGACTAGTTACAGTATGATTGTCCCTTACTAAGGACTAAATACAACATTGAACTTTTAATCACGACTTGTCATAGGATTCAAAACAAATTCAAGATGCTCATAACAAATAATCCAGTCATAATACTCAAAAATACAAAGATTTATTCACACATACAAGTTTGAATAAGTTTAGGTTGTCCCACAAGTTTTTAATACAACAAATAGTCAACGTTTGCATACAATGTGCACATCAAACATTTATAGAATATCAATATATTTATAGAATATCAACATATTTCTTTGTTTTAAAAATAATTTGATAGTCAAAATTGTTTTGGGAAAACCCCCAAATTAGTAAATACCACTTATCTCGTATTTGCAAAAAAATGAAATCAACCACCCTTGAGTCACAATGAATTAGTAGAATTAGAACCTAGCAACACCAAAAATAGGTCCATTAATACACGAATTTCCCACTAAAATATGTTTTCATACTTAAACAATATAATTTTGGACCACACTGATATTTCCAAAAAAATTCATTTATTTACTTAACTCTACAATTCACGTTCAGCTTTGATCTAATTGTTCTATTTCACATATTTTCACTATCTATCAATTGGCATGATTGTACTGCACCTCTATAAAACTCTAGCATTGCGTTATATATCTAACCATCATATAATCTACTATTCCTTAGAAGCCACATGATATATTCATATCTAATCAACCTAATATTCATAGCTATTAATCAAATAGTAGAATCCACATATTATGTTAGGAATGTTATTGCTGGGCATGACAGGATATCGTAGCAAGCAATTGTATCGTATGAGAATGAGTGTCATTGTATAAGAATTAGTAGTGGTAGTTAGTTTGTGAGTGGAATAGCTGGTGAGTTAGTTAGAGTTAGTTAGGAGTGAGTGGTTACTGGCAGCAGTTATGCTGTTATTGATACCTAGTGCCAGAGTGTGTATAAAAGGGGGGAAGTGGTTGTTGTATAGAATCAAGTAATAAGAATGCTCTAATTTAGTCCAAATCATTTCTTTCCTTTCCTGTCTCACTTCTTCTCTCTTGGAGGACCAGTTGACCTTGAATTCAGTTAGAAACAAACCATTCTTGAACTCTACATTTAACAATTAGTATCAGAGCCTTGGTCCTGCATTGCCATGACTGAAACACGTGCTATTGCCATGAACATGGTAAACGAAGTTATTGCTTCTCTTCACTCCACTTTAGACCATCACGACAAAGACATTCAAGGAATCCAAAAGATTCAAGGAATTCACACTAGAACCTTGAATGAGATGAATCGGAATATCCACACCATTTTGCAGAAGTTGAATTCCTCAGATGTCAATCCATATACTCCTCAGAGAACCATGCCTACAAACCATAATTCCTCAGCTTTATCCCTTGCAAGACCTATGAAGCTAGAGTTTCCATGCTTCTCAAGTGATGATCCTGCTAGTTGGGCTTATAAAGCATATCAATACTTTGGGTATTATCAAACCCCAATTACAGAAAAGTTGTTAATAGCTTCCTTTCATATGAAGTTAGAGGCCTTGATTTGGTTCCAAGAAGTAGGGGAGGCCGGACTGTTTTCTGATTGGGAGTCTTTTGTGCAAGCTTTACATGTGAGGTTTGTGACTAATGCTTATGATGATCCTATGGAGGTGTTGAGAAGGCTGAGGCAAACACCAACAGTTGCTTTGTATAAGGCAGAATTTGAAGTTGTGTCTAATAGGATCAAGGGTCTTTCTCCTTTACACAAGCTGAGTTGCTTTTTGAGTGGCTTGAAGGACGAGATAAGGTTACCTGTGAGGATGCTCAACCCTCAATCCTTGAATGAAGCCTTTGGACTGTCCAAGATTCAGGAAGAATACGTGCTGAGCAGCAGAAGGAGCACAAGATATCAATAAGAATCAGGTAAGAATTCTATCTTGGGTTTGCCTAAGGGTAATGCAATGGTAGAAACTGAACTGAAGATACCTATTAAAAGAATAACTACTGGATGAGAGAAGGAAGAAAGGGTTATGTTATAATTGCAATGAGAAATGGGTACTTGGGCATAAATGTAAGAGTGTTAAACTGTTCCTTTTAGAAGGTATTGATATAATTCAAGGGATACAATCTGGAGTGCACCTTACTGATATGGATGAGGATGCGAATAGTGATATTACTCCCAAGATTACTAGGTATAAGCAAACTGATCAAGAAGAAAATGTGGAGATCACATTGTATACTTTAACAGGAACTCCCACACCAGGCACAATGAGGGTTCTAGGTAAGGTTAATGGTAGTGGGTTAGTGATATTTGTAGACACTGAAAGTACCCACAATTTTGTGGATGCATTATTGGTTTCTAGTTTACATCTAAGGGTTGATGTTTCAAGAACTTTGGAAGTTAAGGTGGCTAATAGTACTATTGTGAGGACTCAAGTTTTCTGTAGTAGTGTACCAGTGTGTGTTCAAGGGCTAGAATTTTGTATCCAACTCCATGTATTGGCATTAGGAGGTTGTGATGCAGTGTTGGGCACTCAATGGTTGAGTACTCTTGGAGAAATACAATGGAACTTCCAACTTTTGACCATGTGTTTTTACTATAAGAATCAGCAGGTTCTGTTACAAGGTTTGAGTCCATCTTCAGGTACTTCTTTAATGGACTGTGATCAGTTTTTCAAGGGTCCAGTGAAGAAGGATTTGTTGTTGCAAATTACTTCTACAAAAGGTGATGTGCCAAAAGATAAGGTGCCTGCAAAAGTGGAGTTGTTATTACAAGAGTTTGGAGAAGTTTTTGAGACTCCTACAGGTTTACCACCTCTTAGGGGTCATGAGCATTAGATTACCTTTATGGAGGGTACTCAACCAGTTTGCAATGACTCTATAGATACCCTTTTTATCAAAAGAATGAAATTGAGAAGATTATGAAGGAGTTATTGTCTGTGGGGTCAATTAGAAACAACAACAGTCCATTTGCTTCTCCTGTTTTGTTAGTAAGGAAGACAGATGGATCTTAGAGGATGTGTATTGATTATAGAGCCTTGAACAACATCACTGTTAAAGATGAGTTTCCAATTCTAGTCATTAATGAAATGTTGGATGAGTTGAATGGAGCTACTATCTTTTCAAAGCTTGATTTGAGATCTGGATATCATCAAATCAAAATGAAGGAAAAGGATATACCCAAAACAGCTTTCAGAACACATGAAGGCCATTATAAGTTCTTGGTAATGCCATTTGGCCTAACCAATGCTCCCTCAACCTTCTAATCCTTGATGAATCAGGTATTCAAGCCCTACCTTAGGAAGCTTGTGCTAGTTTTCTTTGATGATATACTAGTTTATAGTAATTCATTGTCTGATCATGTCATCCATCTTAGATCTGTTTTGAAAGTTTTGGCTATTAATAAATTGTATGCTAAAAGATCTAAATGTAAGTTTGCTTGTAAGGAAGTGGAGTATTTAGGGTATGTTATCACTAGTGAAGGGGTACATACTAACCCTAAGAAGACTGCTGCTATGCAGCAGTGGCCTATCCCTACAGATATTAAGTCCTTGAGAGGGTTTTTAGGTCTCACTAGTTATTACAGGAAGTTTGTTAAGGGGTATGGCCAGATTGCAGCCCCTTTGACAACTCTGTTGAAAAAGGATTCATTTGCTTGGTCTGAAGAGGCTAAGTTAGCCTTCCAACAGCTCAAGGCATTTATGGTTCACCCACCTGTGTTGGCTTTACCAAATCTTGACAAATCATTTGTGATAGAGTGTGATGCTTCAGGTAAAGGGCTGGGTGCAGTCTTAATGCAGCAAGGAAGACCTATTACCTTCCACAGTTAAGCTTTAAAGGGTAAGAATTTGGCTTTATCTACCTTTGAGAAGGAACTATTGGCCTTAGTTACTGCTGTCAAGAGATGGAGGGCTTACTTGGTGGGTAGACCTTTCATTGTCAAGACTGATTAGCAAAGCTTAAAGTATTTGTTGGAGCAGAAAATTGGTACCCCAACTTAGCAAAAGTGGTTTGCTAAATTGTTAGGGTATGCTTTTGTGGTTGAATATAAGAGGGGAATGGATAATCTGGTGGCTAATGCACTATCTAGGAAAGCTGAAACTGAGGATTATACCTTTGAGGGCGATTTGGGTTCTCAAGATGGGGTTTTATTCATGATCTCTTTTCCCTCTCCAGCTTGGTTGACTGACTTTAAAACCAGCTATGCCATGGATTAACAAGTGCAGGGTATTTAACAGGCTTTGCATTCAAGTAAGGAAGCTCCAAACGGCTATTTATTGCAGAATGGCCTACTTTTGTACAAAGAGAATATTTATTTAGGTACTTGTGGTGCTTGAAAGGCTACTGTTTTACACCAAGTTCATGACAGTCCTTTAGGGGGTCATTTAGGTTTCTTAAGACCTTGCATAGGGTTAAGAGAGATTTTTGTTGGCCTAGGTTGAGAGCAGATGTGAGATAGCATGTCAGAGAGTGTGATACTTGCCAAAAACTTAAATTTGAGACTTGTAATCCAGCTGGACTCTTACAACCCCTACCAATACTAGAAAAACCTTGGTTGGATGTGAGCATGGATTTTGTTGAAGGTCTTCCCAAGTCACAGTTGAAGGATGTGGTTTTGGTGGTGGTAGATAGGTTTACCAAATTTGTTCACTTTGTGTCATTATCCCTATACTACTGCTAAAATGGCCCATCTTTATTTGCACAATGTCTTCAAGTTGCATGGCATGCCTGCTACAATTGTGAGTGATAGGGATCTTGTGTTTACTTCTCACTTTTGGCAGGAGCTGATGAGATTGTAAGGGGTGCAGCTGGCTATGTCATCAGCTTACCATCCCCAATCAGATGGCCAAACTGAAGTAGTTAACCAGAGCTTAAAACATTACTTAAGGGCATTTGCATCAGACAGACCTCTAGCTAAATTTTGGTTTACTACCAATTTTCATACCTTTATCAAGCTGACACCCTTTGAGGCCTTATATGGTTATCCTCCTCCTAGATTAATGGATTACATACTAGGCACAACTAAGGTTGAGAGTGTAGATGTGCATTTGAGAACCAGGCAGCAACTCATTACCTTATTGAAAAGTAACCTCTTGGCAGCTTAGGAAAGGATGAAGTCCACTACTGATAAGCATAGAACTGATAGGGAGTTTGCAGAAGGTGATTGGGTTTATCTCAAGTTGTAGCCATATAAACAGATGACTATGAGCCAGAAACATTTAGGGAACTTGTCACCTAGATATGATGGGCCCTTTCAGATATTACAGAAGGTTGGTAATGTATCTTATAAGTTGGATTTGCCCTAAGAATCAGGGCTTCATCCCACCTTCCATGTCTCCTTCTAAAAGGCAAGTTGGGACAGCATGTGGTTCCTCTTCTTTCCTTACTTTCTGTGGATTCCGAGGGCACCATTAGACCAGAACCTGTAGCTGTTTTGTAGGAAAGGACTCATCACTTGAGAAACAGGTCCATCACTCAGGTCTTGGTTCAATGGCAAGGGGAGCGTGTAGAAGATGCTACCTTGGAGAGCTTGTACTTGCTTCAACAACAATTTCATCACCTTGTGGGCAAGGTGCTTTAATGGGGGGGGGGGTGTATTGTTAGGAATGGTATTGCTGGGCATGACAGGGTATAGCAGCAAGCAAATATATTGTATGATAATGAGTGCAATTGTATAAGAATTAGTAGTGGTAGTTAGTTTGTGAGTGTAACAACTGGTGAGTTAGTTAGAGTTAGTTAGGAGTGAGTGGTTACTGGCAGCAGTTAACTCAACATGTAACATATTATATTTTTGTCTAATCAATCTTAAAGCCTATAGAGGACCATACGGGCTATACACACTATTTTTACCTAATTAATCTCAAAGCCTATTGAGGATTATACAACTATATGTACAATGCATATTTTAATATTGTAACAATCATAGGTCAATTTTCCCATCAATATAGTGATAGTTTTAAATTCATGAAACCCAACACCTATTATTTTACTAGGCACCAAAATAACAGATGCACAAACCCATGCCTTCCTATAAGCGTGGGGACAACTGCTAGCCATAGAATAATTCCAACTTTCTAAATTATAGCAAGACAAACCATACTTGCAATTCTAACGCATAGCCGTAGAGAAGAAAAGAGAAGGCTTAATCGTGTGTTACAGCTAAAACAAAAGGAAACCTCTTATATATATATATATATATAGGTTTAGCTTAAGAGGTAAAAGGTTAGAGTTTTTTTAAAGCTTACAAGGCCCATATATTTATTTATGCCATCTCACTTGGGCCTCTTATACTATAATAATTATTTGATTTAAATATCTTAGGCCCAAATCAATTAATTCCATTTAATTGTGGGCCTCCTTTTTAATTTATGTATAAGAAAGAAATTAGTAAAATAAAATTATGGGGCGTTACAGTTATACTCTCCACGTTTGAAAATTTTTAAGATGATTTTGAAATCAATAACCATCTCATCTATAAATGTTCAAATTTCAAGTTGATGATACAAAGAAAACCAGTAGGCTGGATGCTTCAGGCTTCAAAAGGCCAGCGACTGATTGGAATGCCTGAAAAAGAACACACAATCAAAGGTGATCGGGGTGGACCGGCCAAGAACCCTTTGATGCCAAAGTTAGTTTCTTTCTCAAATTCTATGGAGTTCCAACTTTTCAGGAGTTATGTATATAAAAATACTTGTCTTTGTTTGATGAGGATGAGTCCTTATATACCAAGTCTCGAGACGGTTACTTGGTTTGTAACTTCCCCAGTGTTTGTGGAAACTTTAACTTCCGTCAATTGCCATAGGAATTTAAAATATTTAATCTTATCTTCTGTAACCGCCACGGGAAGTTAAGTAGGAGGTTAGCGAGAAAATCTTGCTAATGCCACCAGATAATACCACGTGGTTCGATTCATAAGATTTGGTAAATAAATCCACATCTGGGAATTTCCTAACGATCAAGGAGTCGTCCTGGGATTTTCCAGACAGACGGCTCCTGACCCATGGACGACCGTCCTAAGAGGGGTGACCATCCAATGTTGGGGATAGTCATTCTACTATGGACGACCCCTATGGACGAGTTGGAGTTGTCTATTTTTGCTCACCATCACAAGTTTTTACATTATAAAATTATACATAAAAGATAAATTATAAATCAAATAGTAAATAATATCTAATTGACATGAAATTTGGTGTGAATGCTAATAAAATATGAAATATGTAATCTAAAAATAATATTTTCAAAATATTAATAATCTCATAAAAATTTAGTAAATGATGTGATTTTTTAAAGTTACATAAGGTGAACTTGATTTTGTCCACACATATATATACCTTGAAATAATAAAATGGTACTCTGTAACAAAATTGACAATTCTTATTGAAAATTCTCGAATAAGTCTTGTGCCACAACTCACCCATGTGGCGAGTTGTGGTTGGTGAAAGGGTGGTGGTGGCACCTTTTCACCAACCACAACTCGCCACATGGGTGAGTTGTGGCATTTGTTGTGTCACTTTATGTGGCACTAAAAGGACTCAAAATTCTCACCTCTCTACCTCCTTTCTCTTCATGGAATATAACAATTCCCGAACTCCGACTTTGTTTCCATTCTTTACCAGCGCTCGTCAATGTAATTGTGTGGGTGACCTGTAAGGTCATGGATTCCAACACACATGAATTTACATATCTTGATTTGCAAAAATTTTATCTGCCATAATGTAAAATTAAACTTGTTATGATACTATATATTTTAGGCCCTATATTTGATATTTTTTTTTATGTTTTCATTTTATGTAATGACTATGACTTTAAATGCATGTGAATATTCTTGTATTAGTTTTCATTCATAAGAGAATTCATATTTTATGCGCTATATTTTACTTTTTTTATGTTTGGATTTTATTTTATGGATATGACTTTAAATGCATGTGAATTTTTATATAAGTGAATTATTTTTTATTCATTAGAGAATTCATAAAACATGGGTCACACAGAGAGAAACATGCAATTAACTTAAAATTGGGGGCAATTACACTTTACCACCCTAAACTATACCTCATGTTACACTTACCACCCTAAACTATAGGAATGCACACTTACCCCCTAAACTATTGCCAATGTAACACTTTGCACCCCACCGTTTAATTAGTTGTTAAGTTGGACAGAAAACCAAGTCAAAGACCAAAATACCCCTGTCATTCTCAGTCAAATATGAAGCTCTCTAGTCTCTGCCACTCTATTTCACCGAAAAAAAAAAAAAAAAAAAAAAAGCCAACTGAAGAAGATAAGAAAATCCAAACAAAAATTTGAAACAATCAAAACCTATATATAATTCAAAACCATTTGATGAGATGCATAGAATCTAAAAATTAGAGTCCAGCAAAAATTATGCAAAGACCCACCATCTTCACCATTTCCTTAAGGTCCTATGGCACTAGAAGGAAAAAAAAAAAAAAAAAAAAAACCCCATAAATTGAGATGAACATCAGACCTAGAAATTTACATGAAATCCAAAAAATGAAATGAACATCAAACCCATAAATTAACATCAAACAACAAACTCAGAAAAATTACATCAAACCCACAAATTTACAACCTAGAAATAAACATATAGAGAGATCAAACAACAAACCCACTGAGATGAACAACCCAGAACCCATAAGCAGCTCCTTATTTAAGTCATCAACAAACCCTGACCCCACAATCTCTGCTTCAGTCATCCACTTCGTCAATGGCCAGATCTGAAACGTCACACTGTGTTTAATCCCACCCATTCTTTTAGACCCCTCCACTAGTGTTAATATCCTTTCTCTCACCACTGGGTCACTGAGTTGCAAGGCCAACAATGATGGCTTTTGTGACTCGATTTCAAGGAGCTCGATTTGGGCTCACCCATTTCATGGCTTTCATCTCTTCAGAAGCTCAGAAGCGCCACTTAAGACCCACAACCAGCAACGTGATCGACTGTCGTCAAAATTTTGTTTGGATTTTCTTATCTTCTTTAGTTGGCTTCTTTTTCTTTTTTTTTCTTTTTAATCGGTGTTTTTTCTTTTCTTTTTTTCTTTTTAATCAGTGAAATAGAGTGGGAGAGACTAGAGAGCTTCATGTTTGACTAAGAATAACAGGGGTATTTTGGTCTTTGACTTGGTTTTCTGTCCAACTTAACAGCTAATTAAACGGTGGGGTGCAAAGTGTTACATTGGCAATAGTTTAGGGGGGTAAGTGTGCATTCTCATAGTTTAAGGTGGTAAGTATAACATGAGGTATAGTTTAAGGTGGTAAAGTGTAATTTCCCCTTAAAATTGTGTTATTTTTGTGTATGACAGCGTATGAAAATAAATATTATCTTGAAAAAAATATTAATACCCATTCAATTATATTTTTGAATTGTCTGCAAAAGATGCATTCAACATGATTACTTTCCAGTAAAAGTTTCAACATAATATCGATCCAATCTATGCATTCTGCTGGTAGTGTTACCAAATGCAGCTTTAGTGAAGAGTCAAGGAGCGTGTGTTTTTAACTATATATTGCAGCACACCAGGACGTATACTAACTCGCTGCCTAAGAAGAAATTCACATAATATTAGGATTTTTTTTTTTTTCATTTACATAAACAATAAAGAGATCCTCAGTTGGATAGGCTTAAATCATAGATTCTTTAGAGCACTTACATGTTTGTATTAAATATCAGCACATCTGCATGACAGAGTGCATATACTGTGAATACGTCATATTTTTTCGAGCCATAACCTCGCCACCAATAATAATAGCCGATGAAAATAAGTGCATCTTCCTACCAAAAAATATAATTCCAAAAAGGGGGTAAAAGAAGAAAGGGTACATATTTTGTGCATTTTGCTAACTCAAACATGGCAGTAGTGCTGGTGCACCCCCCAACTCAATAACCAGAGTAGCTTTAATTCACAAAAAATCCATCAGGGAAGCACACCATGTCTCAGCAATGTCTGGCAACTAGCAGCCGAGCTTCTTTCAGTGCAAGCCCGAAGTTCTCTCACTGATCAGGCCTGATGAGATTCACCTTGAGTACATCTCAAAGAACTAATACTTACTGTGTCTTTACACGCTTAGAATGGGCTTGCCTCATCCAATCGATGGATTCCTCCATAGTTCCGTCGGGATGGGCAAGCTGCCATGCGAGCAATTTTTGTTGCTGCCATTTAATGAATGAATTTAGTATTTCCAGCAGTTTGACAGAAACACTGTATTTGTACGTTCCATCATCAACCTCCACCCCACCCTCTCCCAAAAAAGAAAGAAAAAGAACAGCTTACCCATTCCCTAATAAGTGGTCCTCCAGCTTTAAGTTGCAGGACGCTCATGATATCCTTCCCATTGACCAATGGTTTTACATCCCACACTTTCTCAAGGCCTGCATTCATTCCAAAATATAAGTAAATAAATAAATAAATAGCAGCAAAATGGACTCGAAAAGAGTTTTTCCCAAGACTTGACCAGCATGAGGATTGGGCAGGGAATCCTTGTTTCCCAAAGGAAAATTTAAATGGTACAAAGGTATATAATAATTCTTCCCCCCTCCGGATTTTGATGTCATTTAGTTCAATTCAATACTGGGGCACTCCTATGCATAAATATGCATGGACTCCACAAAATCCGAGAATTAAACGGCAGTTATCAGCCACTGGAAAATTGAAGAATCCACAAGTGATAGAACACTACTAATCATACAGATATTCAGTTATGAAAAATTGAAGGCAGCATTGGAATACTTAAAGAGCACAGGAGTTACTTCTGTGGCTCTGAAAGCAAAGGTTTTCAGAGTATGCAAACAATCAGTCATGGCATATTACTTAGGCAAAGGTATTAGACCACAGCAGTAACTTGCCACCAATGAATATGGAATTCCAGAGCATCTTCAGAAAGAAATCCATTGAAAGCCCCCAATAAGTTTTAAATGAGAACTTGACAGAATGGTGAAAGAGACATTGCCCATACCTAGTTTAGTAATGGCACTTTCAACTGCCTTAAATAGATCTCTTTGCTTGTCCAATTGAAAGTACTGCTTTGGAAAATTTTCAGTGCAATTAACATCAGGGGGATATAACAACGTAGACAACAACAAGGCCACTCGCCAAAAATCTTTGATTTCTCGTAGAAGTAACCCTGTATGGAATGAAACTTTAGCCATAAGAAAGCTATGCAACTTAAAAATTACAATAACAAAGTTAGATTGCATGATTAGGTAACCTAAAAATATAACCAATGAAGGACTGCTTTCAAAATAAATAATAAAAAGGTCCACTTCTGGAACTAAAATTGATTCAGAGTCTTAACAGAAACAAACTTGTTTGAGAGTATTGAGATGTCACAAACCTCATTTGTCAAGATTGTTATCCAGAGATCATCCATACTACCATAATTGGAGTAGGGCTCAATGGTGCCCACTTTTTTTATGTTCAAAAATACCCTCACTTAAATGACCAAAAAAAAAACACCAAATGATGGGATTTTTTTTTTTTTTTTTTTATAAGTAAATAATGGGATCAAATTAGGAAACAATAAATTATAAAAATACCTAAATTTTATGTCACATTTAAAGCACAATAGAAGTGTAACTGTTTTAAACTTCTTTACTGAGAGGCGGGCTTTGGTGCGATGGCAAGTGCCTTCCATCAAAAGCAACAGGCAGAGCATATGAGTCAAAGAATCAACCTCTTCAAAAAAATTAGGGGTAAGGCTGCCTACTATAACCTCTCTTAAACCCCACAAAAGTGGGATCTTTGTGCACTAAGTATTGACTTGTTTTATTACAATTATTTCCTCCCTTAATAAGGGCCTCTCTCAAATTGTTCTCCTATCCTATTACTATTCATTATCATCATTTTCAAACTATCCATTATCAAAATCCAAACTAATCAAAACATAAAAAGAAGAGTAGAAGAAAAGAAAGAGAAGAGAAGCAATACTGATAAGGAAAGACAAGTGAATCAAAGTTCAATTATTCAAGAGGTGATATTTTAAATTATATTCCTCCTTGGCCACACAAAATGTATTCTGCTGGGTTTCCTTCTCCTTTATTTATTTTTCCCTAGAGTTTGAACGCATACAGAGTGCATATGAAAAGGCCATAAGATAAAGAAGAACGCAAGTTGTCTTTAGTTACCTAAACTATTTAAAGAGTGATAATGGAGACACTGAACAAAAGGGGACTTCAAAAGGATCTAATTAAAAACAGTTGTTGCCCATAATAATTAAAAATTGAATCTTCATTCTGCAGATAATGAAAAAGAATATGCAATGCAGTAAATAAAAACCATACCTGTCAGTACCCGAAGTTTTGAATTAAGAGGGACATCCAATCCTTTTCCCCAGTCAACTTCAATGAGTTGGATGTCCCCATCAGACTCAAGGAAAGGAATCAAAGATAAGAATTTGTCCAATGCATTATGTAGATTTACAACCTGTAATGAAGAAAATAATTGAGACCAAACTAATATATATCTGTGGATTAGAGAAACATTGAAACAATTTACATTAGAACTTGGTATTTTTAACTAACATATTGAATGTTAGAAACTTAAAAGAGAGTAGAGTTAAGCTCACTGTCTCAGCATCACTGGCTTTTCTCTTAAGAGACTCCCGGAAAATGTAGTTGACAACAGGTATCTGTTGATTACATTCAGAAATAAGCATAGATATCAAGTAAAACAATTAATACCAACCACTTGAAAGCATAATCAACGACTAATCTAAAATTCAAAAACGTTATACTTTGGCCCTTGAAATGAAATGTTTATTAAAAAATAAAAGTTTCAAAGAAACAAATTCTTACTCCTTTCTTCAGTAACTTTCTCCCTAAACACAAGAAAACCAATCAAGAGACACAACAATAGATGGAACCCACCAAATCATTTACACAAAGTTTCAATCAGAGTGAAAACCGCTGCATTGGCAGCACAATAGATGACCACTCTGTGGATTATAATTTTGGCTCCCTGTAAGGGAGACAATGAGAATCATTTCAACTTGGCTATTTCACCCAATAGAAGGAAAAATCTCTGTTCATGCAGCAACAATTTTTCGTACAGTTCTTTAAAATATATTCAATATTGTTCTCCCTAATAGCCTAGTCCTGGGATATAGAAAAGGGTTTTTTTTTTTGGTAGGGAAGACCAGGGGGGATAAATTAACACCATAAGAAAGAAGGGTCAGACGAATCTGTGTTGTCAAAACAACATAGTTGCTAATACTAGCTAAACAGTGCACTTTGCTAGAAGGGAACTACTGCATGAGGGCAAACGCTAGTACAACGTCACATTCAACCAGTGAAAAGGAAGCAACAAACACAATGGATAACAAGAGGATAAAGATGGTACCTTTTTGGCCTTGTTATCTTTAGATATGGTATTCCTAAGCGGGAGAAACAAGGCAGTGTACAAGGACAGCCTTCGTTGTTCATCCTAATATTCACATGTTACACGTTCATAACATAAGAAAAGACACACAAAAGAGTAGAGGATGAACTTGAACCAATATACATCACCACTGACAAAATGAGAGCAACATGAGCAAATTGGGTAGATATATAATGTTCAGAAACTAGCCACTTACATTGAAAGTAGAGTCTCCAATCAATTGAATGAGATTCCATGTAGCATCTAAGTAAGTGATGCAAAGCCTGAATAAGGGGAAAAAAAACTGAGAATGACAAAGACAAACACACAAAAGTGGAAAAAAAACGCGAAAAGCAAAAGGTTGATTTATGTGCAAGGATTCTGTGTCTGAATATATGTGATTCTTAAAATAACATTTTGGTGAAACCTTGGTAGACATAATAGATGAATTTTGGATGTCATAAAAATAGCCATAACTATTTGAAGTTAAAAGGCACACTATATGATACTGGGGACTCCAACAGCCTAGGTGCAGGTCCAAGCTGGAGCAGGGCTGTTGCATGTTTATTACAAGAAATTCTAAAATATGCTTGAGAGAAAATCGTCAAACAATTTTCCAAATTTGTTAAACAACCAAGATATAGAATACCTTGGGGGGAATAATGGTTGGGACATTGTCCAGAGCAAAAGAAGGATGATACTTGATATATTAATAACATATAGTGTAGCTATTATTGCTGCAAGATCAAGAGAAAGAGATGAGGTTGAACCAAAGAAGAACAAGGACCAATATATTTTATGCACAGGTAACAAGATTTCTTAAATAATCTATAATTCACTAATTTCCTTCTCAAGCCAGTCAATTGTAAAGAAGTGAAACATGAAATAATAATATTATAAGAAAAGAAATAATAATATTTTGGAATGGTCTTCCTAACTTTGCACCTTGATCACTGGAATCAGCATGATCCTTGACATCTAAGGTGCAGCTAAGTACATTTCAGTTTGCTTGTGCACTAAAAATTCCCCCAACTGTTGCTCACTGCCACTGGCACTTCACTAGCAACTAGGTGTGCTTTTATGAAACTGACAGTACCGCAGAAAGCAAATCCTATTCCTATTCCCATAATCATTTTATCCAGAAGATTAAATTGCATGGAAAAACTACAGAGTATGTACCCCATAGCATTATAAAACTTGGGGAGCTTTTACTTGGAAAATATATCATGATACTTTTTTTTAGTAATCATTGAAGGTTCTTTCTAACCTTGAACGTAGGATTTGACAAGGGTTGCTACTTCTAAAGCTTTCATACAAATCAAACCTCTTGTTCCAAAGCGTTGGAATAAGGAAACATTTCAAAACGTATTGGAACTCACCATGCTACAACCTACATCAGGTAGGTAAGGAGGAAGGATGATTCATGATAGCTTCAGAAGACCAATTTGATACAGGATCTTTAACAAATTCAGCACTTTATTGGGTTTCTTGACAAGTTCTTGAAGCACTTTATTGGGTTGATGGTTCCCCATTGTTTATTGAGGTGCCTTTGGAGGGAGAGAAATAGTCGGTGCTTTGAAGATAAGGAGAGATCCATATCAGACTTGAAACTATTTTTCTTCAGAACTTTAATGGATTGGTTGGCTGCATTGCGGAACCAATCATTTTTATCTTTTCTTGATTTCTTAGATTCTTGTAACTTTTGTTCTTGACTGTTTCTTCCCTTGTACACTCTCTATGTACTAGGGTGTTCCCCCTTTTTTTGACATCAATAAACTTATTATTTATCAAAAAAAAGTTCTTGAAGGATTCTTGGATGGGATTTGATTTTTTTTTTTTTATAAGTAACAAAGAAATTTAAAAAAAAAACACATAGCCCAGTACATAGGAAATGCACTAAAAGGCAACACATCAAGAAACCAAATAACAATGATCTAACAACACAGGAAGGGAAATACATGAAAAAGATGGTAAAACAAGACACCATTCGAGAAGAGTAAACAAGAAGAAAGACTTAAGCTCAATCATGGACCGTTCACGACCCTCAAAGCTTCTAGAATTCCATTCCCGCCAAATACACCACATTAAATAGTGCAGCACAAGCCTCCAAATAACTATATAACAATGACGCCTGAATTTGCATGTCCAACAATCCAACAAATCCACTACCCTTTGAGGCATCACCCAACAAACACCAAACAAGCTAAAGATCATACTCCACATCTCAAAGGCTATAGAACAGTGAAGGAGGAGATGATCTACAGAGGATGGCTAGATCGTAAAAAGAAAGAATCCATTGCCAATGAGCTATAGCTCAGCTAGTTGAGGTCATGGGTTCAAAATCCACTGGCCACGTGTGTAACTTACAATTAAAAAAAAAAACTTTTATTAAAAGAAGAAAGAAGGTGAAACCCTAACACAAAAGGCACCTCCTCTTCTCATAAGAACAAGATAGAGAATAAGGCTGTGGATTCAAGACCAACCAAGCGTGTGTGTAACTTACCAATCAAGAAAGAATGGTGAAGCCCTATTACAAGGGAGTATACAAGTGCAACACCAAAAAAACTAACATCTCAAGTTACAAAGATTTAAATATATCCTAAAAGAATTACAGGCAAGATCCCCAATACCCATTAACCATTCAAACAAGGATCTTAAGAGTGCAAGTCTCTAATGAGGACTCAATGCCTTCAAACATCCTAGAAATTTGGTCCCTTCCAATGCACTACATCAACATAATGGACTAGTATTCCACACAAGAACTTTATGTTTCTTAGTGTTACCTCTCCAACATGCTAAAAGATCCTTCACTGAATTCAGCATTACCCAAGAAACTTCAAAATAATGCAAAAAACTAGCAACCCCCTTTCATTGGTAAGTTACACAAGATCCAATGGGATCTTAAACCCTCTACCCCACCATCCATCCCATTATTATGTAAAGAGTAAATTCCATTTGAGCTCTAGCTCATTGGCAGTGACCAAATCTCGCTAGCTATAGCAACCATCATTTATACATTAGTAACATCACATCCTTGTACCTAAAAAGTTCACAGCTGTTCTTAATGGATTTTCAAAAATATTTTTTTCATCATTATTATTGTCCCAAGCATATAGAACTAAGTGAAAATTTATAGCAAAAATTAGCTTTCCACTATAGTAACAAGTCTGTTATTTTTTTCTTCATCCCAGATGTACTTTTTGCTAAGATACAAAAAAATACACCTGAAAATATAGTGCTATAAAATTAACAAATACCTATCACAGTTTTCTGACTTGGCAGGCTCAAAATTGGGAGGAAGACTGAAGACAATTGAAAATAACGTCAAATCATAAATATATGTCATTGCTTTAACTGGATGATTCCCAGAGATCATGAGATCAATCTGCATGAAGAGGCAACAGTTGAAAGTGATAAATAATATCATTCAAGTCATTCATCATTAGAAAAAGCTAGAGTTGTATTCACAGAGATCAATTAATGTCCAAAGCAACTTAAGCATCAAGATAACACACATACCTCAACCCCGATGCGCTCTCTGCTAATTTTAGCTGCTAGAGCATCTTTCACTTCATCACAGGAAGCAGCTTTCTTTAGCTCCTCATCTAATAGGAACCCAAATCTTGCACCTAAATGACCAAAAATGAGATAATAGTGTTGCAGAAAGCAAGTGTGGAATAGAAGTTTAAACAAACCAAAAAACATGGGGAGTCAGGGCAGCAAACCTACTCCTAGGTAATTGACATGGTGCATCATCAAGCTTAGACTGTTCACTATGACTGGGCAACCGAAGAGCTAGAGTAAATGCAAGTGAGGCATTTTCTTGTTTTTCTTCGCAAGCGCTTAAGTCAACTTTCTATTGAGCCATTACCCCCCCCCCCCTCCCCAATACATGCCAACTATAAAATTTATCAAAAAGCTTGTACTCTTCAAATCATTGTTAGAGCACATGTTTATATGCATAGCTGGTACAGAAATGAGAAGGGAAAAAAAAAAAAAGGTGTATGAGGCTCTCAACCAAAACATGATTGGTTCAAGATGAATGTGCTACAAGGTAGAAGGAAAACAAAAGGACATATAGATCATTCCTGTGAGGAGAGATATATTAAAAAAAATTGGAGGCCAAGCCTAGAAGGAAAGATATATTCCCATAATTAATCAGAAAAACTGTTCCAGTAGAGAGAGCTGAATGGTTTAGGAATTGGGTAATAAGGATAGTCCCTCCCCTTTGATGACTATCACTCCTCTGGGGTTGGCTGTGTCGGTTGAGTCAAATAGTGGTAATGAGGTTTTGGGGCTTGAAAATACTTTGGATATTTCTAATTGAGTGAAACATAGAATCCTTGGCTTAAGTAAAGTGATGGGGCTTTCTAGGGGTCGACGTGAGGAGATGTGTATTATTCTTTTACAAAGGCTTGAGAGGGAGATTGAGGCTGCCAATCTGCTACACAGAAAAGATGCAGCCCACCAAAAAGCTGTGTCCAAGGACAAAGGGAAGAGATAGTTGAGGAATTTGATTTCCTCGGTTAATTATGATGGTAGATAGTCTTCTTTGACTGCAATACTGAGATTGGAGTAGGGAGTAAACTGTTTTTATGAAGTTGAAAATGGTGTCATGGAATGTTCGAGGATTGAATGATTCACGGAAACGTTTGGTGGTTAGAAATTTACTACGAGAGTGGAATTGTGATGTAGTTTGCCTTCAAGAAACTCAGCTTGCTGGTATGAATAGACAGTTGGTTTGCAGCTTGTGGAGTTGTCCTTATGTTGGCTGGGTGGCTTTGGATGCGGATCAGACAGCTTGTGGGGTTTTGATGATGTGGGATAGGAGGGCCTTAGAAGAGTTGGAGGTAATGGTGGGTTACTTTTCCGTATCGGTTCGGTGGCAGGGTGTGGGGGATGGTTTTATTTGGGCTTATTCAGGGGTTTATGGCCCAAATGATAATAACTTAAGGGGGTAGATGTGAGATGAGCTGATTGGAATTCAGCAAATTTGGGATGTTCCATGGTGTTACATAGGGGACTTCAATGTTGTTCGTTTCCCAAGTGAACGGTTGGGGGGATTGCGCCTTACTCCGGCTATGGAAATTTTTTTAAGTTCATTGAGGAGCTTAATTTGATAGATTTGCCATTGGAAGGAGGGAGTTATACTTGGTCTAGTGGCTCGGATCAGCCTTCGATGTCCAAGATAGATAGGGTTCTGCTTTCTCATGATTGGGAGGACCACTATCCGGATGTGATCCAGCAAGTCTTACCTCGTCCTCTCTCAGACCAGTTTCCCATATTAGTGGAGGCAGGGAGGATATTGAGGGGGAAGAGTCCTTTTAGGTTTGAGAACATGTGGTTAAAGACAGAGGGGTTCATAGATAGGGTTTATTCGTGGTGGAATCAATACTCTTTCTCAAGTACTTCCAGTTTTGTGCTTGCTAAGAAGTTGAAGGCTCTGAAAGGAGACATTATTCAATGGAACCGTAGTGAGTTTGGAAATGTAGGTCGTCAAAAGAAAGAGTTGTTGGAGGCCTTGAAATTATTGGATGCTAAGGAAGGGGAGTCTGGCCTTTCGCAAGTGGAGATAGATGAGAGGGTTTTGATGAGATCTCAAATACAGAACCTTCTTTCTTTGGAAGAAGACAACAATACCAAATTCTTCGATAAGGAGGCTAACTCCTGGAGAAGGTATAACCATATTAGTACGCTGGAGGTGGATGGGGTTATTTATGAGGATGAATTAAAGATGGCAGACCAAGTCCTACAATTTTATAAAAACTTGTATAAGGAGACAGAGGAATGGAGGCCTTTTGTGGAAGGTTTGGAGTTTGATCAAATTGAAGGGCTGGAGAGGGACTGGCTTGAACGGAGGTTTGAAAAGGAGGAGATTCTTCGTCTTGTTAAAGAGTTGGAAGGAGATAAAGCTCCAGGTCCTAATGGTTTTTCATGGCCTTCTATCACTATTGTTGGGGAGTTGTGGAAAGAGATGTTTTAGCTGTGTTTGAAGAGTTTTATCAACACAGTAAGTTTGAAAAATCTCTTAATGCGACTTTCATAGCCCTAATCCCTAAGAAGAATGGTGCTTCCAATATCCGAGATTTTAGACCTATTAGCTTGGTGGGGAGTGTATACAAGATCTTGGCAAAAGTTTTGGCAAACCGCTTGAAAGAGGTTTTGAATCAATTGATATCTGAGTCTCAGAACAGTTTTGTGGGTGGCAGACAGATACTTGATTCAATTCTTACTGCTAATGAGTGTGTGGATAGTAGGGTGAAGAGTAAGATTCCGGGGGTTATTTGTAAACTGGACATTAAGAAAGCCTATGATCATGTGAATTGGGAGGCTCTTCTATTTGTTGAAGAGAATGGGATTTGAGGTGAGGTGGTGTAGGTGAATCCGTACATGCATATCTACAATCCAGTTCTCTGTTTTGGTTAATGGGTCTCCAACTGACTTTTTTGGGAGTTCGAGAGAATTGAGATAAGGGGACCCGCTATCTCCTATGTTGTTTCTAGTTATGATGGAGGTTTTCAGTAAGATGGTGAAAAGAGTTGAAGGTGCTGGTTTACTTCGAGGTTTCAGGGCTGATGGTAGAAGGGGTGAAGGGGTATGTGTCTCACATCTTTTGTTTGCAGATGATACGATTTTGTTTTGTGATGCAGATGAGGAGCAGATTCTACATGTTCGGATGCTCCTTTGTTTTCAGGTTGTGACAGGATTAAAGGTTAATGCTTTGAAGAGTGAGATGGTTCCCATTGGGGAGGTTCCTAATATTCATGTCTTGGTAGAGATCTTAGGTTGCCAAATTGGGTCTTTGCCTATGACCTATCTTGGTATGCCACTGGGGGCGTCCTACAAGTCCCCCACTATTTCGAATCTATATTGGATAAAATTGAGCGTAAGTTGGCTGGTTGGAAAAAGATGTATTTGTCAAAAGGAGGAAGACTGACGTTGCTTAAGAGTACATTATCTAGTCTTCCAACTTACTTTTTATCTCTTTATGCAATCCCTACGCATGTCACCAATAAAATTGAGAGGTTGCAAAGGGATTTTTTGTAGGGGGGGGGGGGGTTCCAAGACACATCTAGTGGGGTGGGATAAGGTGTGTGCACCTCTAAAAAATGGTGAGTTAGGAGTAAAGAAATTAACTACTTTTAATAAGCCTTACTAGGAAAATGGTTATGGCGGTTTGGGGTTCAAGAGACAAGGCTTTGGAGAAGGGTTGTAGCTCTAAAGTTTGAGGAGGAATGGGGGGGCTGGACTTCCAAGCTAGATAGAGGGGTACATGGTTGTGTTTTGTGGAGAAGCATCTGAATGAGTTGGGAAGTTTTTAGTAAAAATATTCGGTTTGAGGTAGGGGTAGGGGATAGAGTGAAGTTTTGGACAGATCAATGGTGTGGGGATTCTCCACTTCAATTGACCTTTCCGGTTGTGTATGGGATTGCCTCCAATAAATGGGCATCAGTGGCCTCTTCTCTTGAACGGTTGGGGATAGAGGAATGGAGAAACTGGGATGTTCGTTTCATTCGGAGACCAAATGATTGGGAAATGTATGGTGTGGATGCATTTCTCCGTACTTTGGGCTCTAATTTACCTCCAACTGAGAATGGAAATCATATGCGATGGAACTTGTCGAAGAATGGGGATTTTGATATCCGATCATTTTATAATAAGTTAAGAGGACCGTTGCCCATTATATTTCCTTGGAAAGGTGTTTGGAAGGTTAAGGCCCCTCGGCGTGTTCCTTTCTTTGTGTGGACTGTTGTATGGGATAAAATCCTTACAGGTGACAATTTGAGGGGTAGAGGGATGGACTTTGTTGACTGGTGCATTATGTGTCGTTGTAATAGGGAGACGGTGGATCATTTGCTACTGCATTGTGGTAAGACTTACCAGTTGTGGAGTTTGGTGTTTAGATCTTTTGGGATTTCTTGGGTCATGCCAAGATCAGTTGCAGATACTCTCTTTGGTTGGTGGAATTGGCCTGAAAAGCATTCATCTAGCATTTGGAATTTAGCTCCGCTGTGCTTAATGTGGGGGACGTTTGAAGACATGGAAAGTTCCGATGATTAATTACTAGCTTCTTTCAGTGGCTCCCTTTTTGATTGGTCTAAGGCTTAAGGACTCACCTTTAGTGATTCTCTCCCTACGTTCCTTAGCTTCCTTCTTTGTAATTAGTATCTTTTCTTTCTGTTTTTTATCATCTTTTTATGTAATTTTTGTCTCTGCCTTATGATTTTCTGCATGAGATAGTATTTTCGAATTCACATCTTTATTACTTATAAAAAAAAAATGGTTTAGGAATTAGTTTGTGCGGAAATGTTGACATTAATCTTTGTTAGTTTGAGATAAGAACATGGTTTTTTTGTATACCTAAGTGAACTTCACAGAAAAATTTTAAAATGAAAAATAAAATAAAATAAAAGGCAAATAAGAAAATTTTGCCACCAATAAATGGAAAAAGACAATAACATAAGACAAAATGACATGTACCAAAACGGATAGCTCGAAGTACTCGCAATGGATCATCCAAAAAAGTAGCCTTCGCAGGTAAAGGGGTCACTATCTTTCCAGATTTTAGATCTGCAATGCCTGCAATGACAAAACAAAGCCCAGAAATCCAAGTTGCAGTTAAAAAATTGGGCAAAGTTCAAGTAAAGAAGGGCAAAGCAAATGAAAACTATACTAACCTCTTTGAGTAAAATCTTCAACTGAATCAGTGTTAATATTGTAGAACAAGCTGTGGAATGAAGCAATATTGCTCTTTAAGAGGAAAAAAAATCACAACCAATGATACTAAATCATCTATTCATCTTACAAATTGTGCACAAAGAGAGACAGAAAAACAGGTCATCCCAAAGCAACATAATTAGCCCATCAAGACAACATGCCTTTTAATGCAAAAAAGACAGCCAGGAAAAATACCTGTTAATGGTTAAATCCCTTCTATATGCATCCTCTTCTGCTGTGCCAAATTTTTGCTGTAAGCCATAACTAAATTATATAAAAGAAAGAAGAGATTGGATGCCCCAGAGCAACAGAAAGTGTTTGCTTTGAATTTACTTACATGTCAATGGGAAATACAAATCATAAGAGAGATCGCCTTATGTTCTTTTATATATAATCAATAATTCTTTCAATCAGTTCAGCAGAAAAGGGTCCATAAATATGCGTGTGCACATGAACAAGAACGTGCAAACACGAAAACAAAAAAAAGATATTACTCATGAAAAACTAGCAGAGCATATGTATTTTACAAAAGAAACCATTCCACGCATCATGTCATAAAGAAATCAGCAGAGCTCATTAGCCCATTTCCCCCAAATAATAAAGTCCCATAAGCAAGAGTTAGAACTGCTCTTTCAATTGAGTTTTTTCATTACCAGTGTATTTATTTCCTAGTGGTAAGATGAACATAGTGTTGCCAAGAGAGAAAAAGGCTAAAAGTTCCCAACAGGGGTTAAGAAGAGAGGGGGACTGGGGGCACTAAAAGACTTTATGAACATTAGAGGTCTTTTTCTCTCTCAGAAAGACATCACTTGCTGGAGTGTCATTTTACATATTAAAAGATGCCTACAAGAACGCTGCCCCAACAATAGCACACTGAAAAATATCTTTAAGCAAAAAACATAGTGCAATGTTGCATTGAAAATACTTTGGTGTCAAGCAACACCTTACACAAGCAGTATTTTACGTATGAATCATTAAGCCCTCTCCCTTTCCATAATGAAAAATCAGCCACAAGTCATCTATATGGTGTAGCTTCTATTGTGAAATTTGACTGAATCTAAAATTTGTACGGACACAGATTGAGATCAAAGTAGCCCAAGAAAGAAGAACTGAAACTAGAAAGTATCAAAAAAGCGAATAATAACATTCGGTTAGACTTTGAGCTTTTGTGAATGTATTGCCATGTCAAAATTTAGAAGCTAACATCCTGTTTTTAATTCTTGTACTAGGGTAAAACCCTGTTTTCTTCTCTCAATGAACTTGATTACAAACCCCAATCAAGCATCTCATTAATCCATTAAAACCTTTTATTCTTTATCAAAAAAACTTCTCTAGCACTATCTAGGAAGTACCTAACACATAGAAAAGCATTATGGTAAGTCATGGAAACCTTTTCATATTAAGTTCATTAGTAATAATTCAATGTCCAATAATCCACAAACTTAAAAACCCTTAGGCACAAATGTGAATGCACACGATACCAAACCATAGCATACTAATTGGTGAGATAATAATATATATCTATATATATACCTTTGTAGGAATGCGGCTATTATCACTGTACTCTTCAGACCGCAAGTTTACAAAATCAATCCACATATCAAAGAGTCGCATCCTCGCTGTTTCTAAATGCTTGGACTGTTCAGGATTGCTGGAAAATCAAAGTTAATCGCATAAAGGCCACAATCATTTGATAGCACAAGATTTTAAAAAAAAAAAAAAAAAAAAAGCGTACCATGGAATAACAGCAACACCTTGGACTTGTTCTCCGGTAGACAACAAGTAGTCCCTCACTTTGTCAACAAATTCACTTCCCAACATATTGTCCAGTGCTATATCAATGTCGTAGCAATCTTTACCCAATAGCTGCTCAATTTTCAAACAAAAATAAAAAATTATTCACTTCTTTTTTAAAAATCAACACAAAGAAGAAGTTAGTACTTAGTATACCTTGTCGCGGACCCAGCCGCCGGCGACCCGGAGCTGATTGGTGAGGCCGAAGTGGCGAAGAGTGGCGAGAAGTCTGTCGAAGATTTTTCGCTCGATCTCGGTCAGTTCAATTCTCTCCTTCACTTGATGAACCACTGGTGCAGTAGTTGCAGTGCTCGCCATAGCTATGCAGCGCAAAAACCCTTGCGTTTTTTTTGATGATACAATGGGTAGAGTTTTACCGGAAAACTTTGGAGAGTTGAACGAGAACAAGGATTTGGTGATACTACGCAAAGGGTGAAGAAACGGGTGCTCGCCTCGTAAAACAATTCTCATTTTTTTTCTTTTTCTTTTTTCAATTTCATTTTAAAAAAACACACACACACCGCTATGGTCATAAAATATATAATTTTTTTAGAATTTTTTTTTAAAGATAAATATATCTGGATTCTGGACCCGTTGTCTTGTCTTATTTTCTTGTAATAAAGTTTATCAGCATTCAAATTCTACGAATGCTTTTGTCTATATAACTTGATTTTCTATTTTGTGTTATAGTCAAAATTTAACATCAAAATTAATTGTAAAATTAAACTTTACTCAATATCTTTTTATTAGAAGTAAATTTTGACAAATTCACTATTAAATTACTTTTTTTTTTTCCTTATATCTTCTAATAAAATTTTTAGAAGATTAAAGATTAATAAATATGTCATCAATAAATTATTTGAATCACAAGTTTTTGCAGTTTAAAATTATGCATAAAATATAAGTTTATAGATCATATAATAAATAATATATGATTAAATCAAAATTAAATATGTGTATTAACTATTAAGAGTGTAAAGAACATGCAATTCAATGATTAGATTTTCAAAATATGTAGTAATGTTTATTTTATTGAGTAAAGTTAGGCTGCAACTAATTTTGTAACTAAATTTTGTCATTTTCTTTTAGTAGGCCTCTTATTTTATTAATTATTATTTACGTTAACCTTTTTCCTAAGTGAAAATTGAATTTTGCATATATGGTTATGTGGTGTTTGAGGAATACCGATATAGGAGTAGAGGATCATATACAAGAGGACTTATGTTATGGTCTATGGATGTTCTCTTTCACTTTTGAGAAAGATAAACCTTTTCTGGATTGAAAATTCATTGAGGGAGAATTGAGGGAGATTCTAGCCTTTTGCCCCTATTGAGCAAAATATTTGGCAATATGTCCCTGTTTCAAAACTCGACCACCATAAAGCCGAGTTACTTAAGGAACTCGACTAATAAAAAGTCGAATTCTGGGCAGTCTGTTGCCACGCTGGATCGCCATCGTAGCGTTTCCGCAATAAAATATTCCAGCGTCACTGTTTAGAACTTGGCAATGGGAAAACCGAGTTATATGCAGAAACTCGATCCTTTTGAAATCGAGTTACTGAGTGAATTTCAGTTACCAGTACACACGTGACATGTTCTTGTCGTGTGCTTAATCCGATGAAGGGAAAATCGAGTTTAGTAATGAATACTTAACTCTGACACAATCAAGTTATTCTACTACTTACCTCAGTATCCAGAACAAAATCTCCCCATTTTCAGATTAGCTTATCCTCATTTCAGAATTTACTCCCGGAAGTTGATGTTATCTCTCTATCATCTCAGGTGAGAAATTCATTTTCTTCTTTGAAGTACAAAGAGAATTTTATGGTGTAGGTAAAGAGTAGTTTTAGATATTACAAAAGTTTATCATCCATAATGTATGTTTTTGTGGGAGAAGAATTTTCATTTGATACGATGTATTACTTGTTCTATGGTATTTTTTTGAATAAGTATTATGTGAGTACATTGGGGCTATATTAGTTGTTCAGTGTTGTAAACTTTAATAAGTAAAAATGATAATCTTTAAATTGCTACAAGAAATGTACAATCACTACAAGAAAAAAAGACATAATACAACAAAATAAGTCGTTGCAATAACAACTAATGTCATTGTAATAGGTTTTATTGCAACGATAAAAAAGTTGATGCAAGCCGTTGAAATAAACTTCGAGGCAATAGGTTTATGCAACACTAGATTTTCATTGCAATAAGTTCCACATATTGCAATAATTTATTTTGAAAATCTCGTTGCAATAGGTGTTATTGCAATGATAAAAAAGTCTATGCAAGTCGCTGTAATAAACTTCAAGGCAACCACCAGTGGGTGTGGTTCAACTGGTAGGTGACTGCTGTGGCTTCACCACATCCCAGGTTCAAGTTCTCACGAGGACTGTAATTGCAATTTCTGAAAGTCCCAGAAACCAATAGAGCTTGGGATGTGTGTGAGTTCGGGGTCTCCGAGCTCCAGTTCGAGCTGGTGGTACCCATGGACTTACCCAAATGAACCTTGGGGCGTGGGACAATGACTGCTACACGCGAGTACCCTTTTTTATTTCTCAAAAAAAAAAAAAAAAAAAAAAACTACGAGCCAATAGGTTGAAAAAATCTCATTGCAATAGGTTAATTTTTTTATCAAAAAAAAATTTAAAATAAATAAATCATTTTCTTAAATAATTATTTTTTCATTAACCAGTTTTGTAATTCAAAATTCATCTAGGAACTATACTAACAATTTAGTTTAATGTGAAATAAAAGATTGCCAATTGAACCAATATATCTCTAGGAATAATAAAAGTTATCTTATACAACAACACATTTCAAAGTAACATAAAAACAAATTAAAATATTGTTGTTTCTATCTAAGAATTTGTTGACATCAATTTAGTTTAATATTGATGTTAGGCTGGTCCTTAATTAATGAAATTGTCTCACAACATGTACACAAGTCCAAATGAAATATAAATATTTTTTTCGCAAAGACTCAATCACGGATGATGTCATTTTTTCACGTCCTTTCGAGTGTGATCATTGCATACTTAGGGCTTGGTATCACTATTGCGATACTAAATTTGTTATCACGACTTGTATTCTTGTGCTCATTACGTTGATGATCTATGTGTCATATCGGTATCGCCGTATTAGGGTTGGTGTTGACCCTCGCATTCCTGTGAGGATTCCTAGGATCGTGTTTCAGGATTTATCTCATGTTCCCTATAACACAGAGACGCGCTATATATGTCTTTATGACTTTGTTGATGGAGATTAGTCGGCCAGTCTTCCACTATGCGGGCACGTGTTCCATTGCAGTTGCATTGCACCCTACTTGGCTCTAGCCTCTACATGCCCTTTTATCGAGGCATCATTTCGGTTGGAGACGATTGAGTGTGGCTTCCAAATGACAAGGATGCTCAGTTTTTTTTTTTTTGGTGCGTTACATTTTCCTATCACTACAATAAAAAAGACTTAATGCAACAAAATAAGTCGTTGCAATAATAGCTAATGTTATTTTAATATGTTTTATAACAACGACAAAAAAGTTGATGCAGGCAATTGTAAGAAACTTCAAGGTAAGAGGTTTATGCATTACTAGATTTTCATTGCAATAAGTTTCACATATTGTAATGATTTATTTTGAAAATCTAGTTGGAATTGGTGTTATCGCAATGAAGAAAAAGTCAGTGCTTGTTCTTGAAATAGATTTCGACGCAATCGTTTGAAAAAGTCTCAATGCAATATTTTGATTTCTATATCACAAAATATTTTAAAATAAATCAATCATTTCCTTGTATAATAATTTTTTCATTAACTTGTTTTGCAATTCAAAATTCACATCTGGGAATTATACTAGCAATATAATTTAAAGTTAAATAAAAGATCGCCTATTGCAATAATTTATCAAAATGTATAATAAGAGTTAGCTACTACAACCACGCATTTCGATTAAACATAAAATCAAATTAAAATATTGTTGTTTCTATCTAGGAATTTATTGAGATCAATTAAGTTTAATATTGATGTTAGGTTGTTCCTTAATTAATAAAATTATCTCATATCGTGTACCTCAGTCACAATGAAATATAAATATTCTTTTGGCAGAGATTCTGTCATGGATGATGTCATTATTTCCCTTCTTTTCGAATATGATCATTGCATACTTTGTGTTTGGTATCACATTTACGACACTATATTTGTTATCACAACTTGTATTCTTGTACTTGTTACGTTAAAGATCTATGTGTCATATCGGTATCGTTGCATTAGGGTTGGTGTCGACTCTTGCATTCTTGTGAGGATTCTTAGGATCGTGTTACACGATGTGTCACATGTTCCCCATAATATGGAGACGTGCTATATTTGTTTTTATGACTTTTTTGATGGAGATTAGTCGACGAGTCTTCCACCATGCGGGCACGTGTTCCATTGTAGTTACATTGCACCCAACTTCGCTCTAGCCTCTACATGCCATTTTATTGTGGCATCATTTTGGTTGGGGACGAATGAGTGTGACTTCCAGATGATGGGACGAGGATGCTCAGTATTTTTTTGGTGTGTTACATTTTACTATCACTACAAGAAAAAAACCTTAATACAACAAAAAAGACTTATAGCAACAAAATAAGTCATTGCAATAACAACTAATGTCATTGTAATAGGTTTTATTATAACGATAAAAAAGTCGATGCAAGCCGTTGTAATAAATTTCGAGACAATAAGTTTATGCGACACAAAATTTTTGTTGCAATAAGTTCCATATATTGCACATATTGCAATGATTTATTTTGAAAATCATGTTGCAATAGGTGTTATTGCAATAACAAAAATTTCAATGCAAATCATTGTAATAAACTTTGAGGCAATAGGTTATAAAAATCTCATTGCAATAGGTTTTTTTTTTATCAAAAAAAAATTAAAATAAGTAAATTGGTTTCTTAAATACTAATTTTATCACTATCCTATTTTGCAATTCAAAATCCATATCTAGGAACTACACTAAGAATATAGTTTAATATGAAATAAAAGATAGCTTATTGCAATATTATATCTCAATGTGTAATAAGAGTTACCTATTACAACAACACATTTCGATTTAACATAAAAACAAATTAAAATATTTTTGTTGCTATCTAAGAATTTGTTGAGACCCATTAAGTTTAAAGTTGATATTAGGCAGGTCATTAATTGAAGAAATTATATCATATCATGTACACAAGTGTGAATTAAATATAAACATTCTTTTGACAGTGATTCTGTCATGGATGATGTAATTATTTTGCGTCCTTTCGAGTGTGATCACTGTATACTTAGCGCTTGGCGTTATTATTATGATACTTCATTTGTTATTATGGCTTGTATTCTTATGCTAATTTCGTTGATAATCTACATGTCATACTAATATAGTTATATTAGGGCTGGTGTTGACCCTCGCATTCTTGTGAGGATTCCTAAGATCGTGTTTCACGATGTGTTTCATGTTCCCTATAACATGGAGACGTGTTGTATTTGTCTTTATGACTTTCTCGATGGAGATTAGTCAGCGAGTCTTCTAACATGCGGACATATGTTCCATTGCAATTGAATTGCACCCTACTTGGCTCTAGCCTCTACAGGTTCTTTTGTTGAGGTGTCATTTCGGTTAGAGACGATTGAGTGTGTTACTAGATGATGGGACGAGGATGTCCAGTTTCGTTTTTTTTTTGTGTGTTACATTTTCCTATCACTACAAGAAAAAAGACTTAACACAACAAAATAAGTCATTGCAATAACAACTAATGTCATTCTAATAGGTTTTATAACAAAGATAAAAAAGTCGATGCAAGCCGTTGTAATAAACTTCGAGGCAATAGGTTTCTGCAACACAAGATTTTCATTGCAATAAGTTCCACATATTACAATGATTTATTTTGAAAATCTCATTGCAATAGGTGTTGTTGCAATGACAAAAAAGTCGATGCAAGTCGTTGTAATAAACTTCAAGGCAATAGGTTGAAAATATCTCATTGCAATAGGATGATTTAAAAAAAAAAATTAAAATAAATAAATCATTTCTTAAATAATAATTTTTTCATTAACCTGTTTTGCAATTCAAAATCAATATATAGGAACTATACTAACAATATAGTTTAATGTGAAATAAAAGATTGCCTATTGCAAAAATATATCTCAATGGATAATAAGAATTACCTATTACAACAACACATTTCGATGTAACATAAAAAAAAATTAAAATATTGTTGTTTCTATCTAAGAATCTGTTGAGATCACTTAAGTTTAATGTTGATGTTAGGCTAGTCCTTAATTAATGAAATTGTCTCATATCATGTACCCAAGTCTAAATGAAATATAAATATTCTTATCACAGAGATTCTGTCATGGATGATGTCATTATTCACGTCCTTTTGAGTGTGATCATTGCATACTTAGTGCTTGGCATCACTATTGCGATACTACATTTGTTATCACGGCTTGCATTCTTGTGCTCGTTACGTTGATGATCTATGTGTCATATCGGTATTGTCATATTAGGGTTGGTGTTGACTCTTGCATTCCTGTAAGGATTCTTAGGATCGTGTTTCACGATGTGTCTCATGTTCCCTATAACATGGAGATGTATTGTATTTGTTTTTATGACTGTTTTGAAGGTGATTAGTCGACGAGTCTTTCTCCGTGCAGGCACGTATTCCATTGCAATTTCATTGCACCCTACTTGGCTCTAGCGTTTACATGCCTTTTTGTCAAGGTGTCATTTCGATTCGAGACAATTGAGTGTGACTTCCAGATGATGGGGCGAGGATGCCCAGTTTTTTTTTTGATGTGTTACGTTTTCCTCTCATTACAACAAAACAAACTAAATACAACAAAATAAGTCATTGCAGTAACAAGTAATATCATTTTAATAGGTTTTATTGCAGAGATAAAAAAGTTTATACAAACCGTTGTAATAAATCTCAAGGCAAGAGGTTTATGCGACACTAAATTTTTGTTGCAATAAGTTCCACATATTGCAATGATTTGTTTTGAAAATCATGTTGCAATCGGTGTTATTGCAATGACAAAAGTGTCGATGCAAATTGTTGTAATAAACTTCGAGGCAATAGGTTGAAAAAATCTCATTACAACAAGTCAATTTTTTTAATCAGAAAAAAATTTAAAATAAATAAATCATTTTCTTAAAGAATAATTTTTTCATTAACCTGTTTTTCAATTCAAAATCTATAGCTAGGAACAATACTAACAATATAGTTTAATGTGAAATAAAAGATTGCCTATTGAAACAATATATATCAATGTATAATAAGAGTTACCTATTACAACAACACATTTCGATTTAACATAAAATCAAATTAAAATATTGTTGTTTCTATCTAAGAATTTGTTGAGTGAATTAATTTTAATGTTGATGTTAGGCTGGTCCTTAATTAATGAAATTGTCTCATATCATGTACCCAAGTCTAAATGAAATATAAATATTCTTTTTGCAGAGATTCTGTCATGGATGATGTCATTATTTCACGTCCTTTCAAGTGTGATCACTACATACTTAGTGCTTGGCGTCACTATTGCGATACTACATTTGTTATCACGGCTTGTATTCTCTTGCTCGTTACGTTGATGATCTATGTGTCATATCGGTATTGTCGTATTAGGGTTGGTGTTGACCATCGCATTCCAGTGAGGATTCCTAGGATTGTGTTTCACGATGTGTCTCATGTTCCCTATAACATGGAGACGTACTGTATTTGTCTTTATGACTTTGTTGATGGAGATTAGTCGGCAAGTTTTCCACCATGCGGGCACGTGTTCCATTGCAATTGCATTGCACCCTACTTGGCTCTAGCCTCTACATGCCCTTTTATCGAGGCGTCATTTCGGTTGGAGACGATTGAGTACGTCTCTCAAATGATGGGACTAGGATGCTCAGTTTATTTTTTGGTGTGTTACATTTTCCTATCACTACAAGAAAAAAGACTTTATACAACAAACTAAGTTGTTGCAATAACAACTAATGTCATTGTAATAGGTTTTATTGCAATGATAAAAAAGTCGATGCAAGCCCTTGTAATAAACGTCAAGGCAATAGGTTTATGCAACACTAAATTTTCATTGTAATAAGTTCCACATATTGTAATGATTTATTTTGAAAACCTCATTGCAATAGGTGTTATTGCAATGACAAAAAAGTAGATGCAAGTCGTTGTAATAAACTTCAAGGCAATAGGTTGAAAAAATCTCATTGCAAAAGGTTGATTTTTTTTTTTTTATAAAAAAATTTAAAAAAAAATCATTTTCTTAAATAATAATTTTTTCATTAACCTGTTTTGCAATTCAAAATCCATATCTAGAAACTATACTAACAATATAGTTTAATGTGAAATAAAAGATTGTCTATTGCAACAATATATCTTAATGTATAATAAGAGTTACCTACTACAACAACACATTTCGATTTAACATTAAAACAAATTAGAATATTGTTGTTTCTATCTAAGAATTTGTTGACATTAATTAAGTTTAATGTTGATTTTAGGCTGGTCCTTAATTAATGAAATTGTCTCATATCATGCAAACAAGTCTGAATTAAATATAAATATTCTTCTCGCAGAGATTTTGTCGTGGATGATGTCACTATTTCACGTCCTTTCGAGTGTGATTATTGCATACTTAGTGCTTGGTGTCACTATTGCGATACTACATTTGTTATCACGTCTTGTATTCTTGTGCTCGTTACGTTGATGATCTATGTGTCATACTAGTATCATCGTATTAGGGTTGGTGTTGACCTTCACATTCCTGTGAGGATTCCTAGAATCGTGTTTCACGATGTGTCTCATGTTCCTTATAACATGAAAACGTGTTGTATTTGTCTTTATGACTTTGTTGATGGAGATTAGTCGGCGAGTCTTCCACCATGCGGACACATGTTCCATTTCTATTGAATTACACCCTACTTGGCTCTTGCCTCTACATGCCCTTTTGTCGAGGCGTCATTTTGGTTGGAGACGATTGAGTGTGACTTACAGATGATGGGACGAGGATACCCAGTTTTTTTTTTTTATGTGTTACATTTTCCTATCACTACAAGAAAAAAGACTTAATACAACAAAATAAATCGTTGCAATAACAACTAATGTCATTGTAAAAGGTTTTATTACAACGATAAAAAAGTTGATGCAGGCCGTTGTAATAAACTTCAAGGCAATTGGTTTATGCAACAATAGATTTTCATTGCAATAAGTTTCCCATATTGCACAAATTGCAATGATTTATTTTGAAATTCTCGTTGGAATTGGTGTTATTGCAATGACGAAAAAGTCGATGCAAGTCGTTGTAATAAACTTCGAGGCAATAGGTTGAAAAAATCTCATTGCAATAGGTTGATTTTTTTATAAAAAAATATTTTAAAATAAATAAATTATTTTCTTAAATAATAATTTTTTCATTAACTTGTTTTGCAATTCAAAATTCATATCTAGGAATTATACTAGCAATATAGTTTAATGTGAAATAAAAGATTGCCTATTGCAACAATATATCACAATGTATAATAAGAGTTACCTACTACAACAACACATTTCAATTTAACATAAAAAAAAAAATTAAAATAATGTTGTTTCTATCTAAGAATTTGTTGACTTCAATTAAGTTTAATGTTGATGTTAGGCCAATCATTAATTAATGAATTTATCTCATATCTTGTACACAAGTCTGAATGAAATAGAAATATTCTTTTTACAGAGATTCTGTCATGGATGATGTCATTATTTCACGTCCTTTTGAGTATGATCATTGCATACTTAGTGCTTGGTGTCACTATTGCGATACTACATTTGTTATCACGGCTTGTATTTTTGTACTCGTTACGCTGATGATCTATGTGTCATACCGGTATCGTCGTATTGGGGTTGGTGTTGACCCTCGCATTCCTATGAGGATTCCTAGGATCGTGCTTCGCGATGTGTCTCATGTTCTCTATAACATGGAGACGTGTTGTATTTGTCTTTATGACTTTGTTGATGGAGATTAGTTGGCGAGTCTTCCACCATTTGGGTACATGTTCCACTACAGTTGCATTGCACCCTACTTGGCTCTAGCCTCTACATGCCCTTTTGTCGATGCGTTATTTCAGTTAGAGACGATTGAGTGTGACTTCCAAATGATGGTACTACGATGCTCAGTTTTTTTTTTGGTGTGTTACATTTTCCTAATTCTACAAGAAAAAAGACTTAATACAACAAAATAAATCGTTGTAATAACAACAAATTTCATTGTAATAGGTTTTATTGCAACAATAAAAAAATTGATGGAAGCCATTGTAATAAATTTTGAAGCAATAGGTTTATGTAGCACTAGATTTTCATTGCAACAAGTTGCACATATTGCAATGATTTGTTTTGAAAATCTCATTGCAATAGGTGTTATTGCAATGACAAAAAAGTCGATGCAAGTCATTGTAATAAACTTCGAGGCAATAGGTTGAAAAGGTCTCATTGCAATAGGTTGATTTTTTTATTCAAAAAATTTTTAAAAATTAGTAAATCATTTTCTTAAATAATAATTTTTCATTAACCTGTTTTGCAATTCAAAATCCATATCTAAGAATGATGCGAACCTTAATCAACACGCTTTGAGACCCAACAAAAATATTGGAATATTTGCCCAGGAAAGCTAAAATTCAGATCTTTGATAGAACCATGACCCAACGTTTATAAGTGAAACGCGAACCAAAGGTATAAGTAACAGACCTCGACCCAATGATTATAATTGAATCATGAACCAAAGGTATAAAGTTTTTAACGCCACAAGGAAGAATTCCTGATAAGTTCACAGTTCTTGAAGAACCAAAAGAAGAACAAAGCCTCACTTTTTTTTTTATTCAATAATTTTGTGAAAAACGTTTACAGACTTAAGGGCCTATTTAAGGGCTCCATAAAACTTGACAGACAAGAAAATATATTATAAAATAACACCTAATTGATACCTAACCATATCAAGAATCAACTTTGACCTAAAAAGCATTAAATGCACCTAAAAACAAGGAAATAAATCACCTAAACCTAAAATAACGTTTTTTACATAAAAATACCAAAAATAATAAATTACAATAATTAAATAGTAAATTGTATCCTACATCAGACCCCTCCACTTGAAACAAACTCGTCCTCGAGTTCGTCTTTCAAATTTGAAATCTTCTGCTCCAAATAAACACATACTTCTAATGCTTTAATGACTTGATCCGGTTGTGAAACTTGAATCCTTCATAAAGTGTAGCATAAAATTTCTTCTCATCTACTTTCAATTTATTTGCAACATCAATCAACAAAAAGTTGATAATAAAACTAAAATTTTCTACTCCAAGAAAATCAACATATTGTATAGTCATCTTCAACAAATCAATTGAGACTTGAGGATTGTGAGTTGTGGACTCATCCTCATATGTGACCTCAATTGAATCTTCCACAATGTGCTCAATAATTACCATCTGTTTTTTTTTTCGTTGTTTTTTTTTTTAACTTTTTTTTTTCTTTTGAGCTTGGTGCGCAATTTTAACCTAGTGCACGTCACAAAATAAGAACAAGGAATAAAGAACACAAAAGGAACAAGATAGGATGATAACAGGAAACAAAAGATAAAGGGATAGAAAATTGATTTTAGAACCTATGCTCTGAGACCAAATGATGCGAACCCCAATTGACACGCTTTGAGACCCAACAAAAATATTGGAATATTTGCCCAAGATAGCTAAATTCAGATTATTGATAGAACCCTGACCCAACGTGTATAAATGAGACGCAAACCAAAGGTATAAGTAACAGACCTTGACCCAATGATTATAATTGAATCACGAACCAAAGGTATAAAGTTTGAACGCCACAAGGAAGAATCCTTGATAAGTTCACAGTTCCTGAAGAACCAAAAGAAGAGCAAAACCTCACATTTTCTGATTTTTATTCAATAATCTTATGAAAAACGTTTACAGACTTAAGGGCCTATTTAAGGGCTCCATAATACTTGACAGACAAGAATATATATTCTAAAATAACTTCTAATTGATATTTTATCATATCAGAAATCAAATTTGACCTAAAAAGTATTAAATGCACCTAAAAATAGGAAATAAATCACCTAAACCTAAAATAACGTTTTTACATAAAAATACCAAAAATAATAAATTACAATAATTAAACAGTAAATTGTGTCCTACGTCAAGGAACTATACTAACAATATAGTTTCATGTGAAATAAAAGATTGCCTATTGCAACAATATATCTCAATGTATAATAAGAGTTACCTATTACAACAACACATTTCGATGTAACATAATAATTATTACTACAATCTCATATTGATGTAATAAATTTAAGTTACTATTATAACAGAAAACAACCTAAAGATGCAATAGTATATATATTATCTCCAATTTTTTTTTTTTGTTGCAGTAATACTTGTTGTATTATGTCTTTTTTGTTGTAGTGAATAAATCTAATTTGGGTGATCAGTGTTATGTGTGTACGTTGGGTTATATTAGGTCTTTGGTGGTGTAAATTTCATTCACAAAAAATAAAAATCTTTAGATTTGCAAAAACTAATGAACATCCCAATACGGCTCCCAAACAACCTGAATAAATGGTCATAAAAAAAACAAATCAAATACGTACTTACTTGTGTCAATCCTCAATCTGAGCATATATGTACAAGATCATTGAAGAAGCACTTTGCTAAAAATCCTAAGACATTCTTAACCTATTTCCCCCTCTTATTGGATTTGACATGGTAAGATGCACCCGGATTGTAGGATTAAACATGGTTTGTATCTCATACAAAACATACGTAGCGGAAATTTAATGGATCTACTTCATTCACAATCGATAGCATGCACTATGTAAGTTTCAGAATTCAAGAACAAGAGAGTGTACCTTGGAGCGATGAAATTCAAAACAAAAGATCAGAAGTTCTCGGAAACACTTTCAATCTTCACTCCAATTCCACTAACGCCTAAGATGTGTGGTCTCTCAATTAGTTCTCAATGGAAAATGATAGAGTTTCTCACTCTCACACACACACCATTTCACAATAGTGTTCTCTTACAAAAAAATCCTACAAAAAATTCTGTATGTTTCTCCCTTTGTATCTAACTGATTATCTAATTGGGCTGGCCTTTTGGGCTTTCCGATTGGACTTAAGTGTGTGGCTTGGAGTAGGACCAAAAAGAACCAATAAGACACTAGCTCCAATGGGCTTTGGGCTTTTCTGTCAATTTTTGACAAGTTCAAAGTTACTATTAATTATATTTAATACCATTATATAAATATAATTGCACTCTAGGCCTTATTTATAAATTATATCTCAAGACTTTATTATACATGCAACCCCTTCATAAAATATTCGTAGTAATACAAAGTCATGAATGTAGACTGCCACTTTGTAGATTACTACATCTTAATTCTTTGAGTACCCGGTTTAATCTTTTAAAGTTATTCATTATATATTTATGAAATCCAATTCCATAAATATATACTTTAGTAACTCCGTACTAAAGTGGTTAGACCTAATTCTCTGAATAACTGAACCCATTAAACTTATCTCAAGGGAATATTTTATATCTCCGTTAAGAGACTATGAATTCCATATTGAGAATATATGTTCCATCAACACTAAATGTGGCTGTCCAACATACTGAGGTTTTGACCGTTAGGATAGATCTCACTCCTGATATATCAAAGCAACCTATACTTCATGATCAAGTCCATTATCCTCTCAGGATTAAGAGTTCATGTAAATAGAAGTTGTGAGATTTATTATTCATTTGACAGTCATTAGGAGAATAATAAATCTCACAGCGGTCCAGTTCAATATGTCTTAACTCTTAAAACATATCAACACATCAACTAGAAGTCTCCACTTCCATGATCAAGATAAATCATCTTAGTTGATATGTTATAGTCTTTGCAGATGAAACGTTCAATTTCATCACCAACTACGAACTAAAATTCTGAGTTTACAAAGAACTTGTTACTTATATCTTCTGTGACCAAATCACATAAATCACATACTATGCATCTCATGGACTATATGATAATGTCCGAATATTCATGTTACCATTATTTTAGATTATAATAAAACAATTTTATTAATCACAACATTAAGTCATACATAATAACATACATAGCATCGTACAATAGGATTTAAGGGCACTAATCCTAACACGGATACTACTAGTTGCACTAGCTGAAACCGAGGGAGAAATTTTAAGGATTCACAGCTAAATATGTGTGGAATCAAAACCACAAACATCAATGTAAAATTACTAATCAAGGTACTTTATATTGACTGCCCACATTTGTGAAATGTTCGTAACTAATTCCTTGTATATATATGGTCTAATCGACTAAAGTTACATTATTAACTATACACATCTAGTAGTTGACAACCCTTATTAGGAACCCGAAAAACAAAAATATGGAGAATTATATCCTCATGACATGAAGCGGTAGAATACTTGGTGTTCCTGTATACTCGACAGTGACGCACGATACGCAGCTAGCACGTGTGTGGCATGCTCTGTTGTGCTCTTCAGCCCCTTCCATCTAGTAAACATACAATTTCGGACAATGCTCATTAGTTAATATCAAAAAACAATGCTGCCATAAGAGTAAAATGCTTAGCAAAAGACAGTTAAATGTCTTTTTATTTATTCTTGTAGTTTTCTGTTGGTATACCAAGTCTCTGTACCAAACGTATGGTTTAGTGGGGGGTGGGGGGTGTACCAAGTCTATTAATGGGCTGTATGGGTATTCAGAGAGGGTGGACAAAGTTTTCTTGCTTGATTAAATATGAGGTAACTAATGGTACTAGAATAAAATTTTGGTTGGATGTTTGGTGTGGCTGTTGTTTCCTTACTAGTTGTGAAGTTGAAAAAAAAAAGAAAAATTCAGATATCATAGCAATTTGTTTTGTATGCAATGCAGAATTTCCATTTGAATTCCGAGCCTTAGAGGTTGCACTAGAAACCATTTGTAGTTTTCTTGATGCACGCACAAGAGATCTAGAGAATGAAGTTTATCCAGCCTTAGATGAGCCGACCTCCAAGGTTAGAACCTTGTATACTCAGCCTTAGATGTACTTAGGAATCTGAATTATTGCTTGTATGCTGTTTCCAATTCACATGGTTATATTACTTAAAGCTATATCATATTGCCCCTATAGTACATTTCCTGTGTAATTGGGATGGCTTTTTTATTAATAAAAGTTTTACATTACTTATAAAAAAGAAGAATCTATATCATATTAAAATATCCTTGCATAAAAGTAAGTTTCATATCTATGTCAGCGTGGCATCTTTTGTTGAATTCTGAAGCAGAGTGGTTGCATTGCACGAATCCATAGAGCCACTATATTTCTAATTTCACTATTTGCAAATGGAAATAGTGATGTCATCAGCATCAAATGCATAGCAAGCCAACAGCGGTCACTCCTACATTCTTTCGGCATTTCATTGAATGTGTAAATCTCATTTCTAGTTCAAAATATAGGGCGGATTATTAGGATTGTACACTAAACCAAAGAACCACTTTTAACTTTTAACTAAGCAATTGCTATTAAAATTTGCAAACTCTAAAGTTTGAATTTTTGGGCACCGTGTCTAGGTGAAAATATGGAATAGAACATTTAAATAACTATTTTGATGTGCTTCTTGTTGGGTTGAACTAAAATGCTGCGTAGATTTCTGATTACTAATTTATCTCTACAAAGCAACAAACTAAGAATTAAAATTAACCAGAATAGACTAAATTATGGGGACTGCACAGTAGATTTTCTAGGGAACTTGTAGAAGTACTTAAGGAAACTGCTTGAGGTAATTGTATGATACACAAGAACTTACCTGTGATTTCAAAGCACAATTAATACAAGATGTCAGTAATAAGTTTTAGTTCCAATAGGTCTTTGTGGTCATAAACCTAAGCTCAGTAATAATGACTTGTTCTAGTTTTTGTATGAATGATAGAGCAATGTTAGATACTTAAACATTTCACTTCTAACTTGATGAAATAACAGATATAACCTATAATGGATGAAAAATGATTTGTGGAGAATATGAAATAGTTGAAAGATATCCTTTCCAGGTTGAGTTCAGATTGATAATAATGTATTTATAGCTTATGTTTTCAAGTGTCTAGGTGGGCTACATGAATCCTATAAAGGCCTAGGGCACAAAGATTTTCTGCACTTAGGAATTTGAAGTTGTGTTTTTGCCAATTTACTATGTTATAGGACTGTCGGCATGATCAAGCTGATAGCCTGATTGTAAGATTAGTTGTTTGGTCTTTCATTAACTGTAGATTAAATACGCATTCATTATAGAGTTTAGTTAATAAACTTCTTGTTTTCTGGTAAAACACCTACCACAATATGCAGATTAGTAGTCGTAATTTGGATCGCGTGCATAAATTGAAAAGTGCAATGACAAGGTTGACAAATCGGGTTCAAAAAGTATGTTGATATCTATATGGCATCTGGAATCTATTTAATTGAGCTAAAAATAAAATTCTTTGCTTTGTTTATGTGGTTGGTTAAATATCTATTGCTTTTATACAAGAATATAATTTGCTTTAGGAGGTTGGCTAACTTTTAAATTGAGTGAGCATGGGACTTTGGATAGTGCTGCTGGGCATCTTATTTTAAAATTATACTTTGTAGCATTGTCCATCCTATTCCGTAAGAAAGTGGATTGGCGGGGGAGGGGGGTACCTATAGACTACTTTATGGATACTTGTCAACAATGATGGAGGACTGGATTTTAGAGTAATCTCTATTTTGGCCTAAGAGTTTTCAGCTCTTGATAGGTTGTTAATGACTGTACTTATTAGCTTACTTGGAAAGTTCCTATTATTCATACTCCAAAAGAACAACCTCTATTCTTTTGGATGGTGGAAAGTTAAAGAGAGAGTTAACAAGTGAACTTTAAAAAGATTATTAAACTTGCTAACTCTTGGCAAAAAAATGGAATAGGATCAGGGTGACAGCAGGATCACAAGTTAAAGGATGTTAACTGAAGATGAGAAGTCTCTAGGGAGTGAAAAACAATTGGAGGGTTCTTTCACCTTGAGAGTACTGATATCCAAAGAGAACAAAAATGAAAGTGGCTCCTTATATTAAAAATTATAATATATTTTTCACAAAATAAAGAAGATCATATGTCAATCAAAACCTATCATGTGCTAAACGAGATTACTGCCAAAATGGATTTATTATTAAAGTCAACTATAGACACATGCACGGTGAATGACAAATGGCATGAAAATTGTATCAAAGCAATCAAATAACATACCTCCTGGCAAGGGGACCTGCCTCCACTGGCGGTTGTGGCGGCCTCGTAACAGGGCATATTAGTAGGAACCTCAAATACGCCCACAGCTGCACCAACATTAGTGCTCCTCCAATCTACTTTGCCTTTGTCTCTGATGCCTTGCATAGCTGCCTGTACAACCAGGCTAATGTTCCACTACCCCAACTGTAACTCTTCGCGTTGCTGATTGGGTTCAGGAACTGTAGAGGCACCACCGACACCCGGTTTGGCGACTTGTCCATAAACAGAATGGACCCCAACCACACGAGTATGTGATAGTGCGCATGTTGCTGCACTACCTCGTCAGTAGCATTCGCAGCTAGGGGACCTCTAAACTGTGCCTTCAGCCAGTTGACTCTTATCCTCGCCCTAGCAAGGATAGACATGTTTTCATGGGGATGCGGTAACGGTTTGGAGGACGATGACCTAGTAAATCATGACACAACGCAAACCAATCTAGCTTGACAATCCCAGTCATGGTCAACCCATCAATAGGAACCCCTAGCATCACCTCAATATCTTGTAAGGTGATACTCATCTCTCCATGCGGTAAGTGGAACGTGTGCGTCTCCAGACGCCAACGCTCGAACAGTGCTGTGATCAACTTCCATGTTTGGAACCTTGAATAACCCTTCGAAACCCGCCTCAGTTATGTAACGGGCAATCTGTGGGTCTAGCCCACGTTGGGGAAACGCACAAGATTGGCGTCTACACTTTAGCACGCCTGGCACTACCTGCACACGAAAGAGCGTTGTCTTAGGATAGTGCACACGAAATAACTATAAGAATGCTACATAAAATTAATATGCAAGAAACAGTAGGCTAACTGGTTAGTTACGAACATTTTGCAATATATTAGTTACGATGTTAACTGGTTATTCACTCTAGCTCAATAACAGATAGGATCAATTCAAGATCAATGACATTGTTTAAAATTAGCACTAAGGTGATGGGCATTATGTTTTGAAATGAATGAACAAAGTGCCTCACTATGTCAAATGGAGTAGGGAATTAGGAATCAAAGTCAGTTGTCTTATGTGTAGCCACGCCTATTTGTGTGTGCACATTTGGTAAAATAATGGCAGTGAATTCATTTTAATTGATTACTAGAGCAGCACATGAGATCTACTGACTTTGAATCTACCTTTTCATTAGCCACTACTAATGTTTAATATTTTTTTGTAGCATTAGTAGTTTCAATATATCTGGAAATAAACTAAAAGAGAAATGATACCATTTCCAACACCTACTGACAAATAATCAAAAAACCCTACAAAAAGTCCTAGAAACGATTTCGACATGTCCAAAGTATAGTACAACTACGTACCTGACCGGCAGCAGGCGTCTCCCACAACGTCGTGGATCGATGAGCTGGCTGCTACGTCAACTGTGTACCAACCACGGGTCCATGATCCACATTTGGTAGTTGCTGCATATCTGACACGCATGCAATCATGCTAATTGAAGAGGATAAAATAGGAGACGAATCATTTATTGGAACATGACGGTGTGGCATTGACGGGTGGATGGTCGACGGGTCGATATTACACGGACACATAGTGGACGGCTGTATGTGACACGTGGCATCCATTTGTGTTGATTAGGCTCCAAGGATTCCTAAATGGAATCAACTTGCGCCTCACGATAATCTTGAAAAAAACCCAATGCAAGAAGAATTCTAACTAGCAGCAGATTCCGGAGTATACGCTCGCCAAGGAAGATCTTCCCTAGAAGGAAAAATCTTGATGAGCAAGAAACGGAGGTCGACTCTGCTATAAATACCCCAAAACCCTCAGTCAAAGGTACGCATAATTCACTCAACTTTGGCATTCTAGGGTTGTGAGAAAAGTTCTGACTTGATCTTCGGAGGATTTTTGGCCAGCACCACACCGGTGCTCTCTGTTAGGTTTCTTCTTTTCGTTTTGTAGGTGTTGATTCGGTTTGTGAGAGCATGCGGCTTATTGGTGATTTTTCGGCATCATCAGTTGGTGCCATCTGTGGGAAATAATAGCGAGTAATAAGCCTTTGCTTTATCCCTGAGACAAAAAGTTGCATGGTACTCACTCGATCGATGGCAACAACCAACAATCAAGGCAACAAACTGCACACTACGGCCTTAGAGAGACAAGTCCAAACATTCGCAGCAGTGGTCGAACGCCTAATTAAGTAGAATCATGATTTGGAGGAGCATTTGCAGTAAGAGAATGAACACCTCAATACACAGGAGGAAGACCAGGAAGGGACAAGCGCTAAAAGGAGGAATCAGGAAGGACCAGAGGGTAGCCACACTCCGAGCAGACCAAAGAGGCAGGACACCAACTGGCCATCTATCTCGGACACTTTCCCACTTCACATAGCCATTGAGATGCAGATGATGAAGGAACAGATGGATGTGATGATGAATGCGCTCAAAGGTTAAGTATCCAATGAACTCGATGATTTGGTCCAGCAAACCGATTCGCCTATCACAAATCTCTTTAGTTCATGCCCCCTTCCCCCAAAGTTTCGCATGCCTCAGGTAAAGAGTTATGACAGGTTCAAGGACCCCCTAGACCACTTGGGATCTTTCAAGACCATAATGCACCTTCAAGGTGTGCCGGATGAAATCATGTGTAGGGCCTTCCCCACTACGTTGAAGGGACTTGTGAGGATATGGTATAGCAGACTGACGCCCAACTCCATTTGCACTTTCAAGGAGTTAGGCGCTCAATTCGTATCACACTTTATCGGGGGTCACCGATACAAGAAGTCCACCGCGTGTCTGATGAGCATTAAGCAAAAGGAGGATGAGATGCTGAGATCGTACATCGCTCGCTTTAACAAAGAAGCTCTTTCAATCGATGAAGCGGACAATAAGATACTCGTAGCAATGTTCACAAATGGGCTGCGGAAGGGTAAGTTCCTGTTCTCCCTATATAAGAATGACCCGAAGACAATGTGGGATGTGCTTTACAGGGCAACGAAGTACATGAACGTAGAAGATGCACTGCTGGCCCGAGAAGAAAAACCTAGAAAAAGGGAAAGGCAGGAAGACGCACGATCAGATAGGGGGCGGAAGATGGCTAGAACTGGAGAGCGACGGGAAGATCAACGATCCAAACCACCCGCGAGGAGATTCACAAACTTCACCCCTCTTACTGCCCTGATCGACCAAGTATTGATGCAGATCAAGGATGAAGGAGCCCTGATGTTTCCCGAAAAACTGAAGGGAGATCCTAACAAAAGGCGAAAAGACAAGTACTACCGTTTTCATTGTGATCATGGCCATGATACTACAGACTGCTATGACTTAAAGCAACAGATAGAAGCTCTTATTAGGCAAGGAAGGCTGCAAAGGTTCGTTAGTAAGGAAAGAACGGATCAACTACAGGAACAGGCCCCTCGACGGGAGAACGAACTTCCCAGAACACCAATAGGAGACATAAGGATGATTGTAGGTTGCACCACATCTGCAGGGTCATCTAGAAAGGCCCACAAAACGTATTTACAGATGGTTCAAAGTGTCCAGTTGACAGGCTCTTCACCAAAAATAGCGCAAATTGATAACCCTAGCATTGGGTTCTCGAAAGAGGATGCACGACGCCTTCACCACCCACATGACAACGTGCTTATTGTCAGCATACGACAGGAGACTACAATATGCATCGAGTTTTGGTTGACAACGGAAGCTCGGCTGATATCCTCTACTACCCCGCATTCTAGTAAATGGGGATTAGTAGAGAGTGACTCATTCCAACAAATGCACCACTCGTTGGCTTCGGAGGGACAAGGGTCTACCCTTTAGGCGTCATCACGTTGTCTGTGACGGTGGGAGATTACCCCCAACAGATCACCAAGGATGTGATTTTTCTTGTGGTCGACTGCTCATCTGCCTACACCGCTATCCTCGGACGACCTACCCTCAACGTGTGAAAGGCTGTAACCTTGATCTACCATTTGATGGTCAAGTTCCCTATCGAATATGGAATTGGAGAGCTACGCGGAAATCAAGTAGCCGCGCGAGAATGCTACCTGGCTATGATGGAAATGGATGACCACCTACCAACGATGAACATCGAGAAGCAGCGGACGGTAGCAGAGCCGGTGGAAGAGTTAGAAGAGGTACCCCTCGATGACTCTAGACTCGAACGGACCACAAGGATTGGAACTTTAGCCAGCCCATCGGCACGGCAGGCACTCGCGATGTTCCTGAAAGAGAATAAGGACGTGTTTGCCTAGAGTTACAAAGACATGTCGGGAATCGACCCAACAATCATAATCCATAGGTTGAATGTGTCACCTTCATTCCCCCCTGTCCGACAAAAAAAGCGAGTGTTCGCCCTTGAGCGAGACCAAGCCATAGGCGAGGAAATACAAAAGTTACAGGAAGCAGATTTCATACGTGAAGTATACTATCCGGACTAGTTGGCAAACGTGGTCATGGTAAAGAAAGCAAATGGAAAGTGGAGAATGTGCGTCGACTTCACAGATCTAAATAGGGCTTACCCTAAGGATAGTTACCCGCTCCCACGTATTGATACCCTGGTAGACTCGACTGCGAGACATGAGCTTTTAAGCTTTATGGATGCGTTCTCTGGTTATGACCAGATCAAGTTGGATGAAGCGGACCAAGAGAAAACCTCATTCGTTACAAGTCAGGGTCTCTTCTGCTACAAGGTAATGCCCTTCGGGCTCAAGAACGCGGGAACTACATACCAAAGATTGATAAAAAGGATGTTCGTGCACTAGATTGGGAGAAACGTGCAAGTATACGTAGACAATATGCTGGTAAGGGCGTTCAAGAATCCGACCACTTGAGTGACCTCCAGGAGACTTTCAACACTCTTCGGTCTTACAATATGAAACTGAATCCAAGCAAATGCGTGTTCGGAGTAACCGCAGGAAAGTTTTTGGGGTTCATAATGTCCAAAAGGGGTATTGAATTCAATCCGGAGAAGGTGAAGGCAATAATGGAGTTAGCTCCTCTAAAGACGGTAAAGGAAGTACAAAGTTTGAACGGCAAGATAGTGGCCTTAAACAGATTCGTATCTCGGGCAACAGAAAAATGTTTCCCTTTCTTTCGCACGTTGAGAAGACCATTTGAATGGACGGACGAGTGCCAAAAGGCATTTGAAGATTTAAAGGCGTATCTCTCTGCTCCACCGTTAATCAACCCATCCAAGCCAAGGGAAGAATTGTTCCTATACCTTGCCGTCTCCTCAGCAGCCGTCAATGCAGCTCTTGTTAGAAAAGAAGATGAAGTACAAAGGCTCGTATACTTTATAAGCCGAGCACTCAGAGGAGCTGAAGAGAGGTACCCTCAGATGGAGATGCTCGCCTTCGCGTTACCGCGACATGCAATCTAAAACCATACTTTCAAGCACATACCATAAATGTCCTGACGGATGAGCCCTTACGAAGAGCAATGAGTAGCCCCGAATCTACGGGAAGGATGGCGTTATGGGCGGTCGAGCTGAGTGAGTTCAAAATTCGGTACCAACCACGAGCAGCTGTGAAGGGACACGTGGTAGCAGACTTCATCGCTGAGTTCACCACCATGAAAGACCAGGGGGCAGAAGAGACTCCTATGTGGAGGATCCACATAGACGGATCTTCCAACAAATATGCAGGAGGAGTCGGAGTGGTACTCTACACCCCGGAGGGAGATAGGATCGAATGCATGATCCGTTTGGACTTCACCACGACTAATAATGAAGTAGAGTACGAGGCCTTAGTCGCAGGACTGGACCTTGCAACAGCAGCCAGAGCTAAAAATGTGGTCGTGTACTCTGATTCCTAAATCGTAATAAGTCAGGTTAATGGCAATTATGAATACAAGAATGAAAGAATGAGGAGATATCTTGAAAAGGTGAAGGGTCGGGCGAGTAACCTTCAGATGAAGTTGGTTCAAATCCCAAGGGAGGAGAACCAAGATGCCGACTGGCTTGCAAAAGCAGCTTCCGCACAACCTATGATCATCCCTGACTAGGTATTATCCTTTGTTCAACCCTCATCACTAATCAACGGTAATGATGTGCAAGAGGTAAGTAGTGGACACTATTGGATGACCCCAATAGCCGCCTACCTAAAGAACAGTGAGCTACTAGATGACAAGGAGGCCGCAAAAAAGTTGAAGGTTAAAGTTGCCCAATTCGTTTTAATTAAGGAAGTCCTATACAAAAGAGGATTCTCCCGACCCTGCCTCAAATGCCTGGCTTCTGAAGAATCGGATTATGTTATGAGGGAGGTCCATGAAGGGATTTGTGGAAACCACTCGGGGTCAAGATCTTTAGTGCACAAGCTACTCAGGGCAGGATATTACTGGCCGACGATGCAGAAGGATGCCAACGCATTCGTCAGATCCTGCGACAAGTGCCAATGGTTTAGCAATCTCATATGGCAGCTAACAAAAGAACTCACCCCTATGACGGCCCCATGGTTGTTCGTACAGTGGGGATTAGACATCATGGGCCCATTTCCAACAGCAATCAGACAATTGAAGTTCTTAGTGGTTGGCATTGACTACTTCACCAAATGGGTGGAAGCCGAGGCTTTGGCCACTATCACGGAGAAGAATATCTGAAGTTTTGTATGGAGGAATATTATTTGCAGGTATGGTATTCCGAGGGTGCTAGTTTTAGACAACGAAAAACAATTCGACAATGACGCATTCAGAGATTTTTGTTCCCAGCTAGGGATCAAGAACCACTACTCGTCACCCGCCCACCCGCAGGCCAATGGACAGGTTGAAGTCACGAACCGGTCCTCACTCAAGATTATCAAGACCTGGCTCGAGGGGCAAAGGGCATATGGCCAGATGAATTACCAAGTGTTTTATGGGCGTACAGGACAACGGCAAGGACACCGACAAGGGAAACACCATTCCGATTGGCGTATGGTAGTGAGGCCGTCATACCGGAAGAAGTGGGGCTAACAAGCTACCAGGTTGGGAACTACGACGAGAGCAAAAATGACGAAACCATGTGTTTGCAGCTTGATCTTGTGGATGAAGTCAGGGCGACAACGGAGCAAAGACTAGCGCTATACCAGGACCTGATGGCAAAGCATTAAAACTCTAAGGTCAGGCACAGGGACTTCCAGATTGGAGATCTTGTTTTAAGAAGAGTACTCAGCACTACAAAAGATGTGTCCCAAGGGAAGCTAGGACCTAACTGGGAAGGACCATACAGGATCATTTCATGGCATAGGAAGGGAACGTACTATCTAGAGACATTAGACAGGAAAAAGTTGAGCCATCCATGGAATACGGAGCACCTGAAGAAATACTACCAGTAGACGAAGAACGAAGACGACAGCAGCATCACCCTCCTCATTTCCAGTTTATCTTTTCCAGAAGATAGTTATAGTTTTTATTTCCTACAAGTACATTTAGAGCCTAAAAGGCGATTTTCTTATTTTCTATGAACAATATTCTACCTATCCATTATAATAAGAGGAGTTTATTCAGAGCATATGGAATGTATTTTGCTCAGGTTTTATTAAGTCCATATAGTGGACGGATCATCCCAAGTAGGATGAAATCTATCCCTAGATGGATGAAAATTTATCCCTAGATGGATGAAAATTTATCAAGTCCTCATACTGGACGGATCATCCCAAGTAGGATAAAAATCTACCAAGTCCATATAGTGGACGGATCATCCCAAGTAGGATGAAAATATATCAAGTCCACATAGTAGACGGATCATCCCAAGAGGAATGAAAATCTACAAAGTCCATTAAGTGGACGGATCATCCAAAGTAGGTTGAAAACTATAAAGTCCATAAAGTGGACGGATCATCCTATAAAGGAGAAAATTTCATAAGTACACATAATGGATGGGTCATCCATGAAGGATGAAATGTATTAGTCCACAAAGTGGACGGATCATCCCAAGTAGGATGAAAATCTGTCAAGTCCATATAGTAGATGAATCATCCTCTAAAGGATGAAATGTATTAGTCCACAAAGTGGACGGATCATTCCAAGTTGGATGAAAATCTGTCAAGTCCATATAGTGGATGAATCATCCTCTGAAGGATGAAATGAATCAGTCCACAAGGTGGACAAATCATCCTCTAAAGGATGAAATGTATTAATCCACAAAGTGGACGGATCATCCTCTAAAGGTTTTGATCAAACGGATCACCATCTAAGGATGCAATTTATTTGTTTAATAAAGATGGACTCATTATCCCCTTACATAGTCAAATTGTGAGGCAGAAGGATCCACCAACAGGATAAATCACTAACCTCACAAGTGAACGATAACTCAACCGTACATACAAGTCCACATTTAGACGGACCCCCACGAATTGATTAGAATACCTATTGGACGGGCCATAAATTAGGAGATGCATGACGAATAAGAGCCATTCAAACATACAAATAGACGGATAAAAGCAAGCAAATAAGCTATTTGAACCCTACAGGAAGGATTATGTCCATATACAAAAACACGACGATTAAAAGTTGTCCTTAACATCCATAAAAAAAACTATTGCCGGTGAGGAGTGCTTTCAAGCTTCTGTTCATCATCTGGTTGATGGACGACACCATCCACGGGCTTCTCTTGATTTTCAACAGGAGTTTGGTCTTCATCTACAAGAGGGACATTGATGGCAAACAAGTCTTCTGTACTCTCTGAATGGATGGATTGGGCTAAAGTCTGCCCTTGAACGTCTATAGAGACGTGGGACACGTCCAGGTTTGGATACGAGGCCTTGACCTGACGGTGAGAATCATCGAATCCTTTAGCAAAGGAGCTACCAAGTTTTGCTATGAGGAGGTCGGGGTCGCTATACTCCTGTATTGCCTTCTCTTTGGCTTGACGGAGCTGATTCTTGGCATCTGTAACCTCCTTTTCTTTATCCTTTAAGATTTGTGTCAGCTGCTTCGTTTGCTTCTCTAGCTCTCCCCTGACCTGCTCAGAACAGGTAAGTTTTTTCTCCATGTTAACCTTCTAGGCCCTCAGATCGTGAAGCTCATCCTCCATCAACTTAGATTTCTTCCTGAGATGGTCCAAGGTTGTCTCATCATTCAAACAACGACCCATCAGCCCCTTCATCATCAATATAGCCTGAAAGCAAAAAGTCAGTATGAGTACAGCAAAAATAATAAATAAGGAAGGAGGGATATAAGATACCTATGCAATGGTAAAAAGACCCGTCTCTTCCATCGCCTCGGTTGCATGGTTACTAAGATCCTCGTAGTCGTCAACAGTTATGATGGACGAGAGCTTTTCCAATGCATACTCAGAATCTTCTCGCAGCAGGACGGGTGGTTTGTCACTGACGGGAGCTGGACCTTTCTATCAAGGCTTTACCCTTTTTTGGCCCTATGGGAGTGACCGTTCTCTTGGTCTCAGCTTCCAACGCTACAACGAGCTCAGGGGTAGTCTTCAGTTTCTTTTGCTGATGGTCAGTTCTCTCTGGTTGCTTCCGTTTGGACGGAACGGTTGAACCCGTCCCCTTGACCTGTTGACTGGCCTCCTGTTTCTTCTTAGCTGCTTGCTGTTTGATGAAGGCCCTTCTTTTAGCATCGTCCATTTCTGAAAAAAATAGACGAATGTGTAGCATTAGACAGTATGAAAAAGAAAAGAAATTAAAAGCATTTAGTGACGGGCTTACGTTTGCGAACTCTGGTGTCGTAACGACGGGCAGCTGAAGTAGGCTCAAGACCTTTACAATACCAGTAGAGTGTGTCGAGGGTAACTAATTTAGCCCAAGTTCTCTCTTCGAGCTTGGTCTTGTTAAAAATCTTCTCCAAAAAGCTCCACTACTCCAGTGAGACTTGTGGACGGTCTCGAGCTACAAAAGGAGACGGTTAGGGTAGCTTGCAAAAAATAAAGCAAGGTTTGAGCATATACAAGGGAAAACTAAACTAGTGCATACCCAACGGAGGCATTATGCCCCATGTTGTGTCGACGGACATATATTCGTTATCACCTAGACGACACATCCATTTGTCCCCTTCCATGAAAAAATACCTACTCTTCCAGTCTCTATTAGAGTCGGGTGTATCGCGCACAAGCCTCAACAACGGGCTTCTAGCCACAAAGCTATACATAACCTTTGACTTTGCAATCACAGTGGGACGGTAACAGTGAAAGAATTCTTCCACTATTAGCCTCCGTGTACCGTTAGACATAGCCTCGTACAAGACCTCCACGCTTATGAAAACCCTCCAGGCATTTGGGGAGATTTGTGCGACGAACAAACCGAGATACTGAAGGAGGTGACGGTGGAGAGAGCTTAGGGGAAATCTGAGCCCTGCCTTTAGCATTTGCTCATAAACCTCGACACCTTCAACACCCTTATAGTAACATTTCTCAGACTTATAGGGTAAACGGAGACGGATGTTGTCAGGAATTTGGTACTTGGCCCTAATGGTTTTGAAATGAGATTCTTTGACCGAGGACCTAAAGTCATTGACCGTCCACAAGGGTAGCATTACGAACTCCCTTAAGCCGTCAAGACCAATTACAGATTGGATGGGGGGATCAACGCCGTCTAGGCCGTCACTAGAAACCTCCTCTGGACTATCTGACTCCAAACCTTCGTCATCTAAGGAAGGAGAAGTAGCGGACGGATTCCTTTATTCACTTGAAGCGTCAGGGTCTTTTTGACCTGACGGGAATCCTTCATCGTAGCCCGCCCCATCGCGGACAAACGAATGATTACTCGACGTACTAGACATTACCTACATGTGATGGTAAAATCTAAAACACTGACGTATCTACAGAAAGTACGGAGATTCGAAAAGGAAAAAGTTCAGTGAAAGGAGTACATACCGGATTGAAATTAAGCAGTATGAGACGACAGATAGATTGGCTGGACGGTACAAGCACACAAAGTGAACGACGGTGGTGTTCCGATTGCAAAATTTCTATAAGAAGTTGAGAATGAAGGAAGAGAAGGCAAGTTTTTATAAAACAAACAACACGGAATACGAAGGGGCGCTTCGTTTAGGGTGACCAGCTAATAGACGAAAGCCTCGTGTCCCTTATCATAAATAACCTTAGCCAGCCTGTCACGATAAGTTTACAAAGGAGAGAAAGACCGTCACTCCATAGGTCCGTCCAGTTTGTAGTCACGGACTCAAGGAGTAAGGGGGCAACTGAAGAGGATAAAATAGGAGATGGATCATTTATTGGAACATGACGGCGTGGCATTGACGGGTGGATGGTCGACGGGTCGATATTACATAGACACATAGTGGACGGCTGTATGTGACACGCGGCATCCATTTGTGTTGATTAGGCTCCAAGGATTCCTAAATGGAATCAACTTGCGCCTCACGATAATCTTGAAAAAAAGCCCAATGCAAGAAGAATTCTAACTAGCAGTAGATTCCAGAGTATATGCTCACTAAGGAAGATCTTCCCTAGAAGGAAAAATCTTGATGAGCAAGAAACGGAGGTCGACTCTGCTATAAATACCCCAAAACCCTCAGTCAAAGGTACGCATAATTCACTCAACTCTGGCATTCTAGGGTTGTGAGAAAAGTTCTGACTTGACCTTCGGAGGGTTTTCGGCCGGCACCACACCGGTGCTCTCTGTTAGGTTTCTTCTTTTCATTTTGCAGGTGTTGATTCGGTTTGTGAGAGCGTGCGGCTTATTAGTGATTTTTCGGCATCATCATTAATGAACCATTGATTGCAGGCAGACATTAACAATACAACCCGGACTTGCAATTATAAACATTCATAATTTCCAATACAGCCAGGACTTGCAAAAAACATAGAGCTTGTTTCAAAGTGAAAATAAGTTAACCTTATTACATATTAACTATGAAGGTATCATAACAACTAACATGCAGCTTAAGACAAAAAACAACTTTTGAAAAGATAAAGATTGTAAGTTAAAAGATTGTAATGAAAACAATTGAAACTACAAAGAAGAAAATGAAAACAAACCAAACTTAATGACGGGAAGAGTTTAATTTGTAATTTAGCCTCAGATTTAAACTTTGACTTAACCTTACCATCACTGCCTTTCTACCATAAAAGAGATTACAATTGATTGATCAGTTATAAATTATAATGAAGCACACGTATAAAAATATTTCATAATTGGGAAAACACTTGTACACACTCTTGAGTTCTTAATTTTATAACTAAAAACGTGGTTTAACATCACATTTTCAGTTTATAAAGACGCAATATGACACAGGTGTGAAATAAGCACCGCTAAGTCTTTATAGCCACCTTTGATGGCCAGCATCAAGATATCTATAGTATTCTATATATCTTGATGAGAAATCCCAAAGACCAAATAAAATTATCTTAATTTGTCAACCCAGACCATGCAAAAGCAGATAGGCTTGTGCATTAGGTTCAATGACCTTTTTTATACAATGACTTTTTTTTCATGAGCAATGCAAAAAAGTAAATGTGAGAATCCATACTAATTCAATCTTATAACAACATAATTTGTTCAGATTATTCCACCTCTTAATTGTATTTTGCCACCTTTCAAACAAAGCAACATGGAGTAATTGAATAATAAATAGAAGTTTCTAAAAATGAACTGGTTATAATTTGGCCAACCAACCAAAACCACCTCAGATAGGCATGTTGCAACTAATATAACTTTCTATAGAAAACATGGTCATTGAGAAAATAAAGGATGCCAAAAACAAACTTACTTTAAATTACACCTCAATATAAAGCTTGTCAAAAAATTGATTACATAAAAAGGTATGAAATTGGGCTAATTCATATGACTAGCTATTGGAGTTATGGGGAAATTTCAAACCTTACAAACCCTAACAATGAGCATGATCTTCTGGACAAAATTTTAAGATGACTACCATTAAACCAAGAAACAAATTGTGGCATAATAACCCCTAACTTCTACTGTTTCAATCCCACTATGGTTAACCTAGCACCAGCACCACTTCATGCCACATCTAAGCACTAAACTACTCATGCCACCACAAGCATCTCCCTTTAATCTTAAAAATATTACTTACTCAAAAACTACTCATGCCATAAGGCCATATCCAAACAAAGCTAGGCTCTTCCTCTCCTCTCCCAATAGCTTACTAGAAAACCACCATTTCAAACCATAGATAGCTCCCAATGCCTTGTATGCCCACTCTTATCAATTGAAGGGGGTCCCCTAATCCACCTCATGTACAGAGGTTGTGTACACAAAGTACCCTCATCCAGCCACAAATTGAAAGACAATTTTTCTCTTATCACAAATTTCTAAGTAAATGACACATAGATGGGCTCATTTTTTACTTATCACTCTAGTATAGATCAATGAACCATACATGTTAATCTTCAAGAATAGAGATTTTTTGTTGTGATTATGAGTGAGAGAGAGAGAGAGAGAGAGAGAGAGAGAGATAACAACAAAAACAGACCCAGATGGCACTTTAAAGGCATATAAAACTGCATATAAAGAGATCTTCTACTTTGGTGACTTTTACTAGTTCATTTCATATAAAACATCATATAAACTATGACCATATCTCCCATCATCATTTTCACATTTTTCATATGAAAATTTTAATAAAACGGAATTCTTTAAGAAGCCACAAAGCTAAAACCCAGTTCAAAACCAAACCCAACAAAGCTAAAATAGCAACAATAATAATAAATATAGAAAATTCTAACAGAGAAAAACTTAAGAAGCCACACTCAAATCAGAGTACATGCACGAGCCACACTTAACTCAGATTAAATGCAAAGAGAAAAAAAAATTGAACTCAGCATTTAGAAATTACCTTAATATGTTTCTAATCCTTTAACTCTGAAGATGGATTGGGTTGAGCTTTGGCTATGGTGAGGGTTATGGTGAGAGTTTTGGGTGTGGGTTTGGGTTGAGCGTCAGCCTACGGGTAGAAATTAGAGAACTTGAAGATGCGTTGAACTTGGAAAGGGTCTACTCTGAACGGACTGAGGGAGACAAAATGGATTAAGGGTGGCTACTGATCGGACTGAGGGAGGGAGACAAACTGTTTTGGAGACATTACATTCAAAATCCCATTTTTTTCTGCATATAACTCGGTTTCCCCATTGCCGAGTTCTAAACAGTAATGTGGGAATATTTTATTAAGGAAACGCCACAGTGGCGATCCAGAGTGGCAACAGACTGCCCAGAACTCGGCTTTCTAATAGTCGAGTTCCTTAAGTAACTCGGCTTTAGGGTGATCGAGTATCGAAACAAGGGCACGCCCCTATATAGTTTCGAAACAAGGACATATTGCCAAATATTTTGCTCAATAGGGGCAAAAGGCTAGAATCTCCGAGAATCGAGACCAATAGCTTAAACCAAGTGATTGGTGTAATTTTGCTTTAAAATTTTAAATATTTTTTATTCGTTTTGAATTTTGAATGTACAAATGCATAAATGTCAAAATGGGATAAATTACCTCTTATTATTCTTTCATTTTCTCCAATTTGGATATTTTCTTACTAACAACTTTCTTTTCACTCCATTTAACGTTATTTTGTTTTAAAACGAATTAATTCCTTTTAGTCTTCTATAGTATTAATAGAGACAAGCCTCATCACAATGCTCAAAGGCTTATCAATATATTTTTTTAAATGTCAACATTTCACATCTATCCCAATTCAGAGGTTTATACATTCTTTAAATATGAAAATAGACAACAATGTGATGAGACCTAAAACCAAAAAAATGAACACGATCACACTCATCCATAAGATAACTATTTGAACACTATATCAGTGTTCATTTTTTGGTATAAAGCAAGGAAGTCAATACCGTACCGGAGGCTGTACCGGTTTGGCCACCGGTACGATATATTTCGGATACCGGTCAATACCGGTGTACCGTTTCGGGTTTACCGCTATTTTATATATACATATATATATATATATATGTATATATTATATACACAAACTAAAATCTCTAGAACCATGGTTATAAGCATATAATATTTCACTTATATTATAGTAAATATAAAAGTTTATCATAAAATATTACCTCAATTCAGAATAAATTATTCATAGTTTTAAACTTTAGTATCAATTAAAAGGAAAAAAAAAAAACACAATATAAAAAAATAGAAAGCTTAGTTGTTCATTGCATATTAAGAAAACAAATAATACTAATAAGTTAGTGTAAATAAGTTATTATTATGTCCTTACAAAAATTCAAAAATTATAAAACTAAAAAAAAAAAAAAAGGTTTTTTTCTATACCGGCCGGTACGCCCGGTATCGGCCGGTATTGCCCGAAATTGGCCGGTATGGCCGGTACGCGACCGGTACGGCCGGTATTTTTTCCGGTACAAAATAGAAGTGTACCGGTACCGGTGCACTGACCGGTACGGTACGTACCGGCCGGTACGGCCGGTACCGGTACGGTATCGACCACCCTGGTATAAAGTCTCATCACATTGCTATCTGTTCTGGTGATTGGAAAACACATATGAGAAATGCTTATACCATGATTTGGGATAATTCGAAAATGTTGGCATGAAAAAAAATATATAAAAACCTCTAAACATGCGAGGACTAATTGTATATAAAAAGCGACATATATCAAAAGTTTTCCAGTATTGAGTTATTTTATCCAAGAATCTGTTGATTCTAATTAGTCTGAATTAACATAATTTAGCAATACTTGTAACTCTAAAAACCAAATTAAGATAATATATATTGGAATAATGACATGTAAAATAAGTCCGCTTTCAAAAACTTATATTGCAACATTAATAAAAGTCAACCAAAACTCTAAAGGCACGTTTGGTAGACTATAGTAGATACTGTAATGTAGTAGCTATACGATTATTTGGTTATGTTTTTATTACGGGGAATAATCATTTCTTAAAATAAGGAATAGTCATTCCTTATTAAAAGCTCTAAGTGTGCATTTGTTTTAGCTTTTTGCAGTTGAAACACGCCTTTTGAGACCAAATTTTTTTTATGTGAGTTTGGTAATGGTTTTAAATGGTCTGTTTGAACACAGCTGAAAACTAAAAACTGAAAACACTGTAATAAAATAATTTTTAAATGTGTGAATAGTATTGCGGGACTCATTTTTAATAAAAAATTGTTGAAAAATAGGTGAACAGTATGCGCACAGTATGCGCATAGTGCACGCACAGTGAGCGCTGTCCCCTACAGCAGAAATGAAAAAAAAAAAAGCGTTGAACGCAAACGCGTTCAGCGCTATCCAAACCAAGCCAAAAGTTTCTTTTTCCAAAAAGTTGCGTTTTGAAATGTGAAGGATGAGCACTCTATGTGTGGACAGCTCTTAGTTGCTTTTTCAAAAGCCAAAGCACTTTCAATAAATATTGGTAATGGATCTGAAGTTCAATTATCAAATTGCCCAATATATTTTATTGAAAACCCAATTTTACCTTTTGATAAATCAAAGGATAACACCATCTATGTAGCTCACCTCACGCCTGAAACCTCATCTCTCTGTAACTCACCTCACGCCAGAAATCTCATCTCTCTGTGCTGCTGCAATCCTCTTCATGCTGCTGCAGGTAAAAGTCTTCTTCTTCTTCTCCTCCTCCTCTCTATATTTTTAAAAAAAAATTTAATTTATGTCTTATATATCTAATCTGAGAAAAACATTTTTAAGGTAGAGTTTTTAATCAACAAAACACCAAGCAACACTGATCTGCTATCAAAAACCACCAAGTACCACTAGAGATTCTGAAAAATTTTCAAATTTGTGCATGCTTTAGTTGTTCTTGCTATTTACATGATCAGTTTGTTCTCTTTTGGCTATTGAAAAAATTTGTGGGTACATGCTTTGTATTTTTTTTTTTTTTTTTTGTGAGTATATGCTCTGTCTTTACATGCTCTGTATATTTCCATGTTCAAGTCACCTTTACATGCTTTGTATATTTCCATGTTTAAGTTTAAACATGATTTGGGTCTTTTTTGGAATTGGGTATTTTAGTTTTTGTTTCAGGTTCCTTTGACCGACTAAGAGGTTTCCGGTTTTTTAAACAAGATTAATGTTAGATGGTATCTTATGACAATGTAAAACTCTCAATAATAATTCCTATGTTTTCTGAACATTCATTAGAACACATTCTTGTGTCCATATAGAAGTTTTCTTCTTCATGGTTGCTTCCAAGTTCATACTCATTATCATATATATTTCCATTCATAAGTGTAAGGAAACCTGGTAAGATCATGTAGTTTGACATACTGCCTTAGAGTGGGAGAAGTTGGAGGTATATTAGAATGTTGATGCACGATCGCTTATGATGAAGAGAAGCCAGTTATTAGAGCTGTGGTACCTCATAATGTTGTAATTTTTTCTCGAGTTTTTTTTTTTTTTTTTTTTTGAGGGACCATTTAAAAAAAAAAGAGAATTTTTTCTGAGTTCTTCAAATTGTTGTGACTAATAAAGAAATTGCTTTGCATATGAAGTTGGGATTGGTCAAATTGGAACCAAGTTCAACCAGACCTGGCTTCATGTTTCTGCTTGGCTTGTTTACATCCCTTATATATTGCCTCTAATTTGATTTGTTTGTGCATGTTAGTTACCATTTGTGGCCCCATTCCTTCCTGCAAAAAAAATTGGGAACTATTTATGTGACTGATTGGAAGGAGCACCAACACGCAAGCAACGGCGTCGCCTGCCACACCCTGCGTCGGGCCGCGTCGGACGTTGGTGCGGCACCTCTGTAGCCGCATCAGTGCTTTCCTGGTTGCCACCAATTTTTGCTGCCCGTACCTGCAGAATCACACCTGACACATTGGCTTCCACCATTGCCTTAACAGTTTAAGGCAAACTGTGATGGAGCGTTCTTCCACGACATATACTGTGCAGGTCTGGGTGTTGTTTTCCGAAACCATCAAGGCCTGGTTATTGCAGCTCTAACGGAACGGGTTCCTCTTCCTCCATCAGTTGATGATTTGGAAGCTTTAGCTTGGAGAAGATCAATCACAGTTGCTAGTGAAATCGGTCTGCAAGATGTTGTGTTTGAGGGAGATTCTGAGGTGGTGTTCAAACATCTCACTGCTGCTGCATCAAGTTGGGCTTCTTTTGGCCACATAACTGATGAAGCTCGCGTTCTAGCATCGAATATGCTAGCTGCTTCCTTTTCCCATGTGAAACGTAGTGGTAATGCTGTTGCAAATAAGCTTGCCAGATTAGCTAAGTATTCGTCTGATCCTCAGATTTGGATCGAAGACATCCATTGCAATGCAAACAATCTTGTAATAATTGACAGAAGTTTTCTGTCCATTTAATATAAAGCTTCAGCTGGTTTCTCAAAAAAAAAATCTCATCACTCATGAGTTGACTCACTTTTGTGTAAAAGTGAGGTGTAGTACTATTGGTGTATTGAATAATTTCTTAAATTACTTGGATTTCATGACAAAGATCACGTTTTAAGAAGGCATCTTCATTATTTTGAAATATCAAATCTAGGTGGATGTCTTTTTTAATGATTCAATAATATCCTAGATTTGTAACGGCAATACTACTAATTTTGAATGGTACAATTGCTATAAATTACTGACACTCTTGAGTTCTACTGCATAATTAGAAAATACCATCTCCTTATCAATGTCATGGCAAAGCCAAAATTCCTCACCTTTGGGTTACTTCTTTCTTTTATCGTATTCATGACCCTCTTAACTCTTCATGAATGTATATATGCCTTATGCTTCTTCCTTTTCTTCCATACGACAGTTAGAATTTAGAAGTGCCTAATCTTTCAAAATCTATAAACATTTTGATGAACTTCTTTATTCATAATCTTAAGGACTTCTTTTTAGTTTGGTCCTTGCTTTTGAAAATGCTTCTTAAATATTATTTAATCATCCAAAAAAATTTACAAAGATTTATTTCTTAATTATATGCAATGTTTTGTTGATTATTTTAACAATATTTTTTTTCTTCATGAAATAGGTAGTAACAATGGCAGTGGTGGAGATGACAGTCTTACCAACTTAAGGGAGAGAGTAGACACGACCACTTTGCCTGATGATGAAGATTATATAGTTCCACCAAGCCAATGTTGCATTGAAGTAGATTTTGGAAGATCCATTTATCGTTGGTGTCCTGTAACCAATTGTTTTATCTCTAAGAAGCAGTGCTTTGACCAGTGTCATGATAATCATCGACTTGTAGCTCCTCTTGAATGTACGTATATATGCCTTATGCTTCTGTCTTTTCTCCGTACCATACAAAAATTAGAAGTGCTTAATTTTTTTTTTTTAACACTTTTTCAATGTTATTTAATCATCCAAAGAAACTCACTCAAATTTATCTCTTAAGTAAATGTTATATCTTGTTGATTATTTTTTAACATTTTTTTTTGTGGTATAACAGATAGTAACGATGGTAGTGGTAGAGAAGATAGGGACATAATTGCTTTGGCTGATGATAGAGATTATATAGTTCCACCAGGTCAATGTTGCAGTATGGTAGATTTTGGAAGACGCATCAACCTTTGGTGTCCTGTAATTAATTGTTTTGTCCTAAAGGACCAGTGCTTTAACCATTGCCATGATGATAGTCATCAACTTGTAGCTCCTCCTGTCTTGGAAAACCCCTGAGAATTAAATATTTCCTATTACTTTCATATACATTTGCTTTTGTATTGCCAATGGATATGGATGTATCTTGCTTGTATGGCAAGAAAAATCAAAAGAAATGAAAGATAAATAAATAAACAGATAAAATTATGTTTTTATGAAATATGGTCATTTAAATATAACCTATGACTTTTAATTTTTTTTTTTCTTATGAATAGTTTCTTGACTTCAAAGTTTTGGGAAATATTAACACTTCCTAAATCCCAACTAATTTCTTACATATTACCTTATTTTTTAAGGTTTAGGATTTTTATTCTTTTTAAAATGTAGACTCATTAGGATCTCACCTTATGACAGAGGACCCATCAAAGTTTGGAGCACTCCTTAATTATTGAGTTTAAAATTTTCATAATCCCTAAAATAGAAAAACTAGTGTACGCATATAAAATGCTTTAGAGTGTGTCGAAATTCTTTGAACAGTTTTAAGACAATATTGTTATGGTAGATCCCGCTTTGCACTTTCTTGTAGCATTTAAAAATTATACAAGTCAATAACATGAATATGCACACCTATGAATTTATTTATTTTTTTTTATTTTTTTTAAATTTTCTGCTAAGTTGAGCGTTGAGTTTATCATAAAGTGTGTGATCATTCACTTTAATCTTGTTTCATTTCTCAAATTTCTTCTTAAAACTCTTATTGTAAGGCTCAACTTGCTTGAAAGGTGACATCTTCGGCTAGTCCATATCAAATTTACACTAGAATCTAAGTTCTCCCTACTGTATCTGCTAGCTATTTGACACCACATTTTATTTTCACCTGTCTCTTTACGTATTTTTCCCCTTGTGACCATTACTTTCAACCGTCATAAAACTTAACTTCCTCCCTCTAATTTTGCTTAATAATATACGCTAGAACCAAAAGTGTATGCAACACTTAGTTCCCCGGAGCAGTATTAACTCCCTCCCTCTATTTCTATAATGTTTCTCCCTGTTTTATTCTTCCTCCTTTTCAAACTCTTTCAACAGCTAATGTTCAGGTTCCCACTCATTGCCGCTTTTTGTCCAAAAAAGTCACAATATAACATTTTTCACTTTGGGATCAAGGTAATCATAAAAATAAATTAAGTTTCCCCAATTGAATACTAAATTATTCAATTTCATGAATTAAGAGTCAAAATGACAAAAATACTACTTTTGACCAACAGTCAAATAAAAGTAAATTTCCATCCAACTACCAAATCACACCTATACATCACACTCAAATACATCGATCAAAACACTTTGACCAAGGTCAACCAAGGGTTGACTAAAATTTGTTAATGATTAAAGCAAACTCGAGCTCATATAAAAGATAATTGAATTCCTTTTAAAAAAATTGTTTACAAACTTAAATCGGATTTAAAATGAGTAAAATATTACAAAAAGTAAAAGTGTAATAAAGTTTGATCATAATTTAATTATCCAATTTTAAATATATTTCCTTGGAGGTGTATAGGGCTTTTCTATTTTCATATCTTGAGGAAATATAATTGTCTTCATGAAAGTAATTTAGGGACTATTTGGTAGTAAAACTAGAATAATTGTTTTTAGTGTTTAGACAACATTACACGTATTTTCACACACTTTTTCATCTATGCGTATTTCTAAAAAATACAAACAACATTACCAAACAACTCGTTATTTTTTCAAAGAATTCTTTGATAGATTTCTCTTTGAATGGATTTTATGCACTAAATTTCTCTAGGAGTGACAATGTGTTCATGTGTCGGATTTGTTTCGTATCAACTCATGAATATCCGAATATATAGGTCAATACTAACCCAACATTTTTGTTAAACGAGTCAAAATTCCTCAACTCTAACACAACTCATTTATTAAACGAGTTAGTTGAGTCGATCTGTTTATCAAATTTTATCAAAATGGAAAAAGAAAATATGAAAAAACAAATAAATAAATTTTTTAATGTAAAATTTAGAACTAACAAGTAAATGCATTACAAATAATTATTCAAAATTAAAGTATATTTCAATATCACAAATAATCAATTACAATATGTCAAAGAAAATAAACCACAACAACTAATAAGTTTATATACTTGAAGTTTGAAGGATATATTTGTAAAATAACATTTAATTAAACGGCTCAAATGAGTCAAATAGTTTTCATGGGTTGAACACACACCCAACTCATTTACTAAACGAGTCAATTGTGTCAACTCAAATATAACACCAATCCATTAACCCTCAACTCATAACCTGCTAATTTCATGTCGTGTTATGTTGAGTTTGCTAGCCGTGTCTAACTTTGTCACCCCTATTTCTCTTTATAAATTACCAAATCCATAAATAGACATCTCTTACATTTGCAACTGTCTAAAAAAGCGATTTAACAACATATAAAGTTTCATAAAAGCCTGAATGGAACCAATTTGTCATATACCAAGAAACAAAGTTCAGACCGACACTTATGGCCATGTAAATGATAAAGCATTAATGACACAATTGAACAAAATTACAATCACAAGACTAAGAAATATGTTCAAGGTGCCTGTAATGAGCGGGCCCGAGCTGCAGCTCTCTCTAATGCCTTCAACCTGCTAGATTCCATACGAGTTTTCTGTTCTTCTGTAATCTGAATTTCGCTAATTTTAGTAGTTCCATTATTTGGCACATGATTTGTCTCAGCAGCAACCTCCTCACAGTGCAAACTCTGTAATTAATTACAAGGGCAGAGAAAGTCCAGCAAATATTAGTTAAAAACTTGTTTAATGGCTTAGCGCTAAGTGACAGCCACTATGGAGTAAATTCCATGGGTTTAAATCCTAAGTTTTAAAAGAGGAAGTGTTAAAATTATTTATTCCCAAGGAGCTTGTATTTTCTAGTTCATTTTTTGGTTAAACAACTTGTCAACTAGATTATTTGAAAGAAGATAAATCTCACATTATCATTCATGTAATAAGAAATTCTTTTTCCATCATTCTCATGTTATGGAAATCATGGTTAACTAGGGTTTTAAGATAAGAAATATAGTGTAGTGAAGATCTGCTAGTAGCAAAGCAGAAGAAATAAGGGGCGTGACAATGAATCGAATTTCAAAGTGCAGATAAGAATGAAGGATTCATGGAGGTTGATCCTAATCAGTCGGGATCAATGCTAAGTACAAGAAATCTATATCCAGTCTAGCCTATCAAAAGCATTTAGAAATTAGAACAGAACAACAAAATGCAGCCCAAAAGAGCAACAAGGACAGCACCAATGTTAATCTTAAAGGTTGACAACTTTATAAGCGCTTATAATTGTCATGTGAGCTAATCACTGACATAGACAGACACAAATAACCATCAACCACGTTTGAGTTTCATCTTCTTATCCTTATTACTTTAACGTTTCATTCTCATTCCCAATACTTTTAACTACTATTGCCGTATTACCCTTATTTCCCCTTATCATGTATGTAACTTCAGATAGTATTTCCCAATGAGAAGAACCCCTAGTTGAAGCAGGTAGCCATATTAAACCATTAAGACGACATCCATTTTTAAATCATTGGTTGTACCAAAAGAAGCTGAAATAATAAAGAGCCTCTAGGATAATACTCTATTGAAAGAAGGAGAGGCTAATTGATCACTTATGAAAGCATTAAACAAAGTGTTGATACTTCAAGCAAGCTTGCCAAGAGTTTTGTAGCTTAACTGACACCTCCTAGTATTTTCATTGAAGACATTTTTTGTGATTGCTAAATTACCGATTGTCTCAAAAGCGTAAGCTGTTAGAAAATAGTGAGTTTAATCACTTAACCATAACTCTAACACTCCCCCTCACTTGTGGGCCTAAACTTCCCCTTAGTAAGTGGGGGCTCAACAAGTGGAAATTTAACATTTTAAATGAGAGGTAGAGTGAAGATAGGGATTGAACTCAGGATCTCCTGCTCTGATACCATGTTAAATTACTAATTGTCCAAAAAGCTTAAGCTGTTAGGAAATAGTGAGTTTAATCACTTAACCATAATTCTAACACTCCCCCTCACTTGTGGGCCTAAACTTCCCCTTAGTAAGTGGGGGCTCAACAAGTAGGAATTTAACATTTTAAATGGGAGGTAGAGAGAAGACAGGGATCAAACTCAGGATCTCCTGCTTTGATACCATGTTAAATTACCGATTGTCCCAAAAGCTTAAGCTGTTAGGAAATAGTGAGTTTAATCACTTAACTATAACTCTAACAGTGATAACGTGAAACCTCACCAAGGCAAGACTCTTTGGACCCACCTCTTAAGAGTAAACCACAGATAAACAACTCCACTCGCCAGAATTGTGTTGAAATTATTAGTAGAGATTCGAACATGGGATGTCTAGGTCTATAGCTCATCCCAAGCCTCCCACCACTAGGTTGCACCTTGACAGAGAGGTACAAGGTTCAAATCCCCCCACCCCAACTATCAAATTATCAACAAATAAAAATCAAGCAAGCTACCCAAATTGACAAACTATTTTATTGTAAAATAATAAGTTTGCATTAACTTCTCTGCTGCCACAAGTGCACCCAGTGGAAGAGGGGGGGGGGGGGGATTTTAGAAATTCATGAGGTAACCATATTATATTCGAAATTTTAACTCTTGAAGAATCATCTACCATTTAGGACATGAGGTCATGTAAGCAATTTTGAAATTTTCAGATGCACGCAAACACTCATATAATATTATAATATGTCCATAGCTGCATTTGCTGAACATTCAAATGTAATTTATATATGCAACTTGTTTTACCCAATTAGCTTCATTATCTGTTTCATAATTAAGTCTGAACTGCAGGGTAGCTTAAAAAAATAAAATTCAAGAAATACTTACTTCAGTAGCTGTCTCATGGATATCATGGAACATGTCCTGTATATCATCAGAATCATTATTCCTCGAAGATGGGTCTCCCTGGTGATGGCTTGGTGCTTCAGAGTTCATGGCTTCTGCAGGCACTGAAAGAACAATATCAAAATTAGACAAGGATCACTAAGAATGGAAAAGTACTACATTCGAATTAGTTTATTTTATTTTATTTTATTTTATATAAGAAATAAGTTTTATTGATATCAAAAAGGGACACCTTGGTACACAGGAATCAAGAAAATCAAGGAAAGAAGAGAATGATTAGTTTCGCAAAGCAGCCAGCCAATCCAATAAAGTTATAAAGAAAAATAACTTGAGGTCTAGTATGGATCTCTCATTGTCTTCAAAACATCTACTATTTCTTTCCCTCCAAAGACACCACATTAAACAATGGGGGACAATTAACCATTTATGACCATTTCGATGATGCCCAAGCCTGCCTTGCCAGCAAGCTAGGAGCCACACAACAAACTGTGGTCATGTAAATAATATTCTACAGTGTAGGATAAACTTGAGTTAGAAATTTTTTCCACCCATCAAATGATTCTCCATGTGTCTTCAAAAACTACTGATTCCGAGTGACATCTTGGTATGCAGTGGGGTGGGTTTCTCTGGAAGCCTTCTGGCCTAGTCCCAACTGAACAGGGCTGGGAATTACTTGAATTCTTAAATAAATGGTGGATGGGTATGGGATTATGGTCACTGACTTGCCTCCGTTACATAGAAAGACAGGGAATAAACCAATCCCTATCCTGTCCTAATCCATTTTATAGGCATGAATAATTTTAATATCTTATTGAAAAGAGACTACTTTGTGCATAAACAACATGAAGAAGCCTAAAGAATTGCAATGGTTCTTTATCTACAAAGGTAATGACTATGAATAACTCAACAGAAGTGACCCAATATTGTCATCACAAACAAAATTCTTTTAAAATTGTACGCCTTTGCTCTTTTAGTGGGAGTGTAGCAACCATTCAATATGAAGGATGGACCTAAAGAATTTGAAACAAGCAAAGCCCATTTCTGAACAAGTAAAGAAAATCTTGCTTGCTCCAGACACAGAGGGATCCACCCCTAACCTGCCCTGTTGCCATCACTTGTAAAAAAGCCTGTGAATCCTTCATACTCCACTTAGCAGCCAATCACTCCTAGGTTATTCCCAGATTGATCCATCAAACAACTGAAACCAATACTAAATCCAGGAGATTTTTTACTTGAGTTATTCCTTAGTATCCCAACTCTTCATAAATCAGAGTATTCAAAAATTGTCACATTACTCTATGCATGCTTGCAATTACCTAATTATTCAGGCATTACTTTCTTCATAGGATATTTGTCTTGGAAGTTTTTTAATATACTACTGTTTCTGTTAATTTTTTCATCTTGTCTAGCTCATGAATTTTCTAGTGCACACTCCCTAGTGTCCAATATAGAAAAGTCATCAGAACAGTTGAGGGAAAATGTAATTCTCTTTTTTTTCTTCTGGTCTTAAGTTGAAGAAAGGCAGAAATATCTGTTAAGATCGTTGATTTAATCTTGATAGTAATGTAGGATTGGACATAAATGAAATGAAAGTTTGGAAAGAAGCTACAGTTGTGAAACATCTATGGTATGGCTACTTTCCAAAAAACAAAGAATACATGGACATCCTACTGATTATATTGTGCTCTAAGAAATTCTTGAGCTTTTAGGTAGAATTGAACTCCATGCTTACATTTGATTGGAGCGAAAGAAATGCAAGAAGCTTCGATGTGAGCAGAACATGTTGGAGCTTAAGCTTCTTTTATTAAGTCGCTTCTTGAGTGGATGACAGCATCTGGGTTGTTTTCTTTTTCTAATTTATCTGAGCTTATTGACTTTTGTAATTTTAGATCTTAGCTTGTTGAGCTGTTAGTATTCTGCCAGTGTACTTTTTTCTTAATAAATATTTTTTTTATTACGTACCAAAAAGAAAAATTTTAATTGGAGGTTTAGAAACGCATTGCAGGCATGGTTGTTTAAAGATTAGAAATCCTTTATACAATTCAAATCATAGCAAAAATCATATATTTATAGGATCAAACTGAGATTGATCTGGATCGTAAAACCAGAAGTCATTACCAATTTTATGGATTAAAAAGTGGGCCAAAAAACAGAAGCCACATGCCACATCAATGTTAAATTGGTTCAAAAACTTAATTCCAAATGCCAAATGAACTTATATAGATCTAAACAATAAAATAAAATCCCAACAACAAAAGCCTACTCTATCTGAAACTGACAAAATTTAGGTAAGGGGCTTAGGGAAACAGCTTTGTCAATTACAAAGCTATGGTTTCAACATGTAAGTATTTGAATAACAGACTAAATAATATAAAATATTAATGTGTTGTCAATTAAGCATTGATATTATCATAATATTATATTACTAAATATCTCTTTGGTTTTCAAGTAAAAGCATGATAGGATTCATAACGTATATTCATTGATTTTGTTGAATGATAATCTGATTTTTTAATTTGTTCTTAGCTGAGATTAGTAATATTTGAAAAAAAAAAAAAAAAAGGATAGAAAGAATAGTTTAAAATGTCAATTTTTTTTCTATTTTTTTTTATAATTTAATATTAATTCGTACTTTTTATTTTAGTTATGTCAGCTTCTAGATCTAAAACAAAGGTTCTACCTTTTGAGCTACACCCCCTTTTTTGAGTAATACATCCCAGGTTATTTTATGGCAATAATTTATGTTGAAAAAAAAAAGTAATTCTTAAGCTTTAAGTAGGGTTTCTTAAAATATATGTAAACCATTTACAACTAATTTTCATATTCCATAAAATTTTACAATCCTTGATTCAATCTTATGATTCGATATTTAAGACAGAAAACCCTTTCTTTAATCCAAAGTAAGATCCAGATTTTAACAACCTTGCTCTCAGGTATATTAAAAACAATCCTATTATGTTCTTGCCACAGGAAATGATAATAAGCGGCATGGGGCGAGGGGATGAGGGAGAAGAACTTGGTTAATAACATGCTAAGATCACAGCGAACATTCTACATGTGAGAGATCATAGATATTCAAACCTAGAGTACTTGGCCTTGGTAATGTGGAGAGTTAGGACCCCTTCTATAGATGCCTTCAGAGAAGAGGGTTGTACTAGAAAATTAGCAATTGCAAAAAATTGGGGCATTGGACCTGTAAAGGAAAAAGCTATTCCTAAAAAATAATTATTCCTTAAGAGATGGGAATAGCTATTCCTGATGCCCAAGAATAGTTTATACAAAATTACATATATATAAATTCTATAAAATGATATAACATATTAGAAATGAAACGAGTAAATGAAATATAAATTATAAAATTTATTTATTATATATGATGTTTTTTCTCATACAATGTATCAATGCATTTTCTATTAGGGAAAAATGTTGTTAGTATGTGTTAGAAGTGGTTGTTTGGCTTTTTCTAAATTTCTTTGGTATGATGTGCCGACGTGGGTGATAGTACTATGTGAAATTTTGGGAGGATGTATGGTGTGGGGATTGTTCTCTTAAAGCAAGATTTCCAAAGTTATATAATATTAGTCAGGCAAGAGAGGATTCTGTGTAGGAGGTCATGCGTTTCTCTCATGGAATGATTCATTGGAACATCTGGTTCTGTCGCCCAGTGCAGGATTGAGAGGAGGAAGCATTGGATTTTTTTTTTGATAAGTAGGAGGAAACGTTGGATTTGTGTTGGGGTGTGCTTTATTCCATAGATGTATGGGGCTATGGTGTTGATAAGGTTTGTTGGAAAGCAGCAATAAGTAAAGGTTTTGAGGTTAGAGGTTTTTACCATGCTCTATCCCCTTCTTCTGACATTTAGTTTTCTTGGAAAATGGTGTGGCAATCGAAGGTTCCTCCTAAAGTAGTGTTCTTTTCTTGGACTACCTCTTTAGGCAAGATTCTAACTACAGAAAATCTTTGGAATAGGCATATTCTAGTGCTTATGGAATCGGTGGATCATCTTTTTCTATACTATCTGATAACATATGAATTGTGGTCTATGGTATTTGATTTGTTTGGTACCCATTGGGTTATGCCATATAAAATTATTGAGTTGCTAGTTTAATGGCAAGGCAAGTTTGGAAGACATATATAGATTTTTGGAGTTTTATGCCACATTGTCTATTTTGGTGTTTATGGCAGGAACATAACGCTGGATGCTTTGAGGACACTGATCGGTTGATCCTTGATATAAAGTCCTTTTTCTTCCATACTCTCCTTGAATGGAGCTTAGTTTTACCTTCATGCACTTCTATGTCCCTCCCTATTCTTCTTGATCATTGTAATTTGGGTCATTAATTTCTGACACTGTAGGACATTTCCAACGTACTTGGGTTGCTATTCTTTAATAAAAAGTTCTTATGTTATTTATCAAAAAAAAAAAAAAAAAGATATAACACCATAGGTACAGTATATTAGATTCCTCAATTAAATTCAAACACTTTTGCATTGACTAATAAAACACAAAAAATGGTCTTTTTCAAGAACAATTAAATTCAATCCACCCAAGTTTTTGAATTTAATTGGGAAACCAAATGAACTATGCCTAAAGTACTATACTCAAGTTTTACCCTTATACAAATACTTAATAATTCTAGATGGAATAAATTTATTATTTTATAATATTATTTAATTATGCAAATATTGTTAATTTACATTTTATAAGTTACAATATATTAATTCTGAATTCTAATCCATCTATTGCAATTTTGCAACCAAATAAATGAATAGAAATAACCACGTGATTCATAACAATACTAATTCCGAGGGAAATAATATCAAATCCCATCCCTACAACATCATACCAGACATACCCTAATGCCTATTTCTCCTTAAAATTGAAAATATGGAAATATAAAAGTAATGTCACTACTGTTGATATCACTGGTATTTGGATAATAGGAACGAAAGTTTAGCAAATTCAATATATCCAATATGTTTCCTTATTTCTAATTAAGTTTAATGAAATTTAGTTTAGGGGAAAAACAAAAAAGAAAAGGCTAATGGAATCTAAGACCTTCTACTGAAAAACCAAGAAAGTGCACTTGTACTAGCTAGGATAGAGTATGGAGGTTGGCAGTGGTGTCAAATACCATTTATAGTTGTTGAAATGCTACTTCCAATGCCCAATAATTGATTTGGCACATGCCAGATCATGCCAAGCCCACTTGGAGCTTGAATGGGCAAGTTTAATTGATAACATCCAGTTTTGAAGTTTGTGTTATGTTAGTTTCTTATTTTAGTGGATTTTATTTATTTATTTTCCTTCTTTCAAATTGTAGGAGTCAAAGGTACTTTGATTCCAGATTTTGTCAGAAATGGGCTGTAGTGATGTTCATGAGTCAATTATGGACTTTGGTGCACTCTTCTCTTCACTTTTGCTGTCAATTTAAACCATAAAGAACCTCAAGCAAGCCCCATCAAAGCCTATGGTTACTATAATAAGACCCTCATTTCTACCACCTTCAACAACCCTCTAAAAGCAGCAATCTCGGAACTGCATCACAACAGCAACTAAAAACTGAGTTTTGCATCTACCTGCCAAATCTGTTACAACATTGGAAATTTAATGCCACAAAATTGATCCTCTTCAAAGCCTATCTATATATCCAAAACACCCTCTTCCATAATTTAGAATACCTCAATATTTTTCCAAAGCTTTTCCATCAATTTAATCAAGAAAGAGTCTCTTGTGCTGTTGTCCTACATTATTGTTTTAAGTAATTTCTCAGCTAAAAATAATTCGTTTTCTTTCCATAGCTTCTTAAAAAAAAAAAAGTGTGTATATATTGAAGAATATCTCCTCTTATCATAATTGTGGCATGTTATGTTTCAAGCAGCAACAACAATTATAATGCACAAAAGTGACAACATCCAAACATGCTTGGATGTTTTAATTAACAAAACATCCAACATATTAGCAAGATATCGAACATACCTTGCTCAACATTTGAATCGTCATGTACTACTGGTTCATGCAACTTTGTGGGATCCCCTCCTTTGGCAACCCTCTCTCGTAGTTCTCTAAGACACATCTGTTCAGAATGTGCAGAAAAATGTCTTACAGACAGAGTACTTTTGATACATAAGAAAACTCTTACAACTTGTTTTTTGTGGATGCTACTGACAATATAAGCAGTCTGAGATAAAAAATGTTGTTTTGACAGATTATATGCATAGTTACCATCATGCTACTATGAGCTTTAGCTGCAACATTTAGGGAATAGATATAGAGACAAGAGAATGTCACAATCAGCGTTGTGGCATCTTAGGCAAACCATCTAGATCTCAAACAAATTCCTTTCTTAGTTAAAAATTTCAGCCTAAATTCTCTCCACTTTGTCTAAATGAAATCAATGCATATGCTACCATGACCTTTATTCTCTCTCTTAGTCAACTCTCTCTACTCCTTTTTTTTAAATGAACTTATTAGTGTCTATTATGAGGTTTATTGGTGAAAAATAGATTTTGGTACATTATTGTCATTCAGCATGAATTGCCCAATATAATCAATTTGATAGAGAAACTAGTACATTATAAATCCCCCAAGAAAGAATCAGGCTGTAAGTAAGTCAGACTAGAACTCTTACAATCCAATACCAATTTCCTTTTGAATGCATTACTCGCTTACCTTTGAGTCATGAGGGCAAAACTAAGTACAATTTTCCATGTGTCGTGATTAAATTAAAACATGTGGTTGCATTGACTAATTTTCCACATGGTTTAATTCATTGTTCTTGGAAAAAGATAACATTGGTTGGATTTAATTAGGAAATCTAAGATACAGCATCTAGGGAATTGTACCTAAACTCTACCCTAATAGAAAAATGGCAAACACGTTCAGCCTACATCTTGTGAATTTCTTCTATCAGCTTTTTCCAATATTAATCTCTACTTGTCATTAATAGACAGACATTCAAAAAACACAGAAATTGAAGGAATATCTAACCTTTACACGCTTTGTAGCTGCAACTTGTTCTGCTTTATGCACAAACTGATCAAATGAGTAATAAGGGAGTAAACGGGAGTGCCATTCACTATACAGCCCAATTAGGTTTCCCAAATCGCTAACCTGCAAAGTACAACAGAAAATAAAAAAACACTCTCGATGCTCAAAGGTCGAGAATTGAAGGCTTGAAGGCAAAGATTTGATTATGATAAAATTAACCAATTGTCCCAAGATGTAAAGAAAGAAGAGAATAAGACCTCGTGACCGTGGCCGCGGAACTTGAAGGAGCGAGGAAAGTGGCGAAGAACGTAGCCAAGGCCATCATCGGAGAGGATGAGGTCAGGGGTGAGCTTAGGCCTAATTCTCGGTGCCTTCTTAGGCTTTTCAGTGGATTTGGCTACGCCGGTCCCTGTGGTCTTGAAAGAGGAAGAAGGTCTTGTGGATTCTGAATTAGGGACCGGAGCGGAGGCGGAGGCGGAGGAGGGGCAGTCACGCGACCAGTGGCCTGGGCGGCCGCACTTGTAGCATCCTGTTGGTGCTGCCGCTGCATTCTCCATTTCTTTTCTTTCTCACTCACTCCTACGTTCTCCTCAACAACAACAACAACAAAAAATCACTCGTATGTATTTTCCTTTTTTTTTTCGGCCGAGGGTTCTTAAAGCATTTGCCTTTTTTTCTTTTTTCTTTTTTTCCTTGGCGGGAAAATGAGGAGGGAAATATGTTGGGTTGGATACTCTTGAGTCTCAGATGGGCGTGGGCCGAAACTGGGTTCAGAATCCTATCCGTCCCAGCCCATCACGAATGAGGCAGGCTTTCTCGGTTTAATTGAGCGAACAGACTGGGTTTGGGCCTCCTCGTCCTATTTAAATCCTTCAATTCTTTTTTCTTTTTTCTTTTTTCTTTTTTAATTTATAATTTCATAGTTATAATGAGAATAAGGTAGTTGAACTTAATAAATGTATTTGTTGGAAACACCATAAATAATGAGGTGTCAATTAATCAAGAAGAATAATATAAATCACACAAAATCAAATTAATGTCTCACATCTAGCTACAAATTTGAGAGAATTGTACAAGACTATTAATTTTTAAAAGGAAATGATCTTGTCCCATAAGTATATTCTAAATATGTTTATATAATCTTATAATGAATAAGAATTTTATTTATTTATTTGTTTATTTATATAATAAATGAGGATGAGAATTTGAGATCATGTTCTCATTCATGAAAATATCGAAATTTAACATTGTGTTACAAAGACTCTTGACCAATAATCTGATACTTTTTTTTTTTTCTTTTTTGAAATTCAATAATCTGATACTTTATTTGTATGGTTGCTAATCTAAATGAAAATTGAAAAATTTTCATTAAGGTTCAATCATCTCCTCTCTAGCCTTATGAATAGTTGCATACAAATATTCCATAGTATGCCAATCATCAATGTCGACAATGAAGAAGACATAAACAAGTGGAACAATTATTGGACCATAACTGCACATTCCTTCCAAAATATGGAATCCAAAACTTTACCCACTAATTTTCTGTTGCTTGCTTTAGCATATGCTAAAATAATCCATTCTCTATATGTTACTATAGCTTTTTCATGCGTCAGTGTAGCAAAGCATGTTGGAGCATAGTAAAGTATGTCTCTTCCACAATTGTGTTTTCTCATCAAATGAAATACAAAACAATGATCTATACATACTTCATGATATTTGCAACATGAAGAATAGCCTCAAAGAGGTTTAAAATCTGTGCTGTGTATCCAAGAGTTATACCATTTTGGATATATGTTGAATACACACTACTGTAAGTTTCTTTAAAAAACTTTCTCCCATCTCCCTGTGTGTGTTAATACTTAGTATTCTCAAAAGTATAGCCTCATTTACCTTATCCGAATTCTCTATATTTTGTAACATCAAATTAAGTAGTGAGCTACACAAGAGACCAATGACATGACAATTATTAACAAAAATGTTTCCTCAACATTCTTGGCTAATAAATGACCAAGAAAGAGTGCAAAATCCATAACGTTTATAATCGTCACCCATGCCAGCAATAACATCGATCATTGGTTGATAATAATTGAATTATCTACATTAAATCAATAGAAGCATCAATCATCCACTTTAGTGTTACAAGATCACATATTTGTATTGCCTCCTTACTTTGCAATACATTTTCAATGGTAAGTTGAGCTCCATGAGTCGTTCTTGGGATGAAATAGGCTCCAAACACCATCTGGTTTTTTACTTATTTTCTCATTTAAAGTATTCATCCTTTTGCCTTAACTTTCGCTAATTGAAATACATTTTCCTTTATCTATAAAACTAGGCAGGGGAATAGAAGGGCAGGTGGTTTCTTGAATATCATTATTTTCATCCAACTAAAGTTTATTTTCTTGATCCTTAAGACCCGACCCATATTGGTTGTGTTCCATATATACCTGTTGTGACTTCTTCTTTTTCGCACTGTAAACCTCCATATTCTGCAACATTTCTAGGTGAACATCTAAAAGTACCTTTTGACAATATCGCCAACTTCAAAACTCTACTACGAATATAAACACGCCTTCTGTCTTCTTCCCAAGGGTAGCTCCATGTGTATCTCCTGTGACAGCCTTAACTTGCAAAAAAATGTATTTATATACTCACAATATATATATATATGCTTGTGTGTGTGTCACTACAACAAAAGTAGACTACAGTAACAAAACTTTTCGTCACAATATGTTTACTTTGTTATTGAAGACATATGTTGACGAAATAACGTGTGTTAGTGTGTGTACTAAACTTTGACCACCCTAATAAAAATATTGATCATCCTGACTTGAGAATTATAAGAATTTCTATTTAATAAAAATAAAAATAATACTATATTCACAACAAATCTTATGTAATAAGTAGAAAGTGATTACTAATTCTAATTTGGGTTCAATATTAACATTACTTTTTATCCCACTAATAACAAATTGTTGCATAAGATTTATTTTTAAAATGTTGTAGATGTAGCATTACTCTAAAAACAATTATGACCCTTTAAGAAAAATATTGTAGTCGTGAGTTCTCTTTGACAGTGTCGACAGTTTTGCTCTTTTTGACTTTGCAATGACAATAATTTTGCTTTCCTTAGTGACTTAGCTCACAGTTGTAACAAACATCATATGTTTTTCTTTGTATTCTCTATTATCATTTCAATTATTTAACTTTATTACTCTTATCTGAATATTTTCAATTTCCACTTTATCTCTTATTAATTATTTTTTTAATCTCTTTGTTAGTAGAAAAAAATGTTAACACTTAATGTATTTTCGTGTTTTTCTTGTGACGTTGATATATTTAAGTTATCTCTTTTTTGAATTTTGTATAATTTAAGTTTTTTAGTGACTGCCTTAAAAGAAATTCTTGGTGCCATAGTTGCTTCTTCCATTAGTATCTAAAAATTGCTTGTAATGTCCCCAAGTTGGATTAGTTTTCCCTATCGTAACACTTTTTGGGAAAAAACAAATATAAGGTAAAATATCGTATACACAACAAAAATTGAAACCCATATCACTCTATAATTTAAATACATTATTGGTGTGAGGTCTTGGGCTTCGGCCAAGAGCGTGGGGTTTTGGCCGAGATCGTGAGTAGTCCGAGTCCAAGGAGGAATTTCTCTTCGGATAAGCTAAACGCAGACTGGGTATAGATCTTAATGATCAAAGTGACCTTCCAGGAAGTTCTAATGATAAGGACGAGCATCATGAATGTACAAGAGAGATAAGGACTCAAAAATATCTAAGGGAAAATTTCTATACCACATTGAATGCCCTGTAGCTAACTTTCTGACCGCATTTATGTGGAAAAGACCCTGAACAATGCTACCTTGACAACCACAACTCACAGAAGGCCAGAAAGAGTGTTTGATAGGACAAACACTCAAGTGGTGGCTCAAAAAATTAACAGGTGTAGGATTAAGATCATCTAAAAGGAACTATATAATGGAAGATGTCCTTAATGAAAAGGGGAAGGAAAAAGGAGAAGAGAAAGCATTGTAGCAATCTTAACAACTCCTGTAACCATTGTCATCTAATATATACTAGAACAGAGCTCCTCAGACGGTGCCAAGGACAAACTTTCTCGCACAAACTAGGTTCAATTCTTGTTGGCTCATCATCCAAAACCATATTAACTGTTATCCATGCACTAAAACCTAGCTTTTTGACTCACTCTCTACAAATTTATTGTACTAGGTTCACTGGGTTAAAATCCCTTACATTTTGGGCTTGGTCTGAAAATCGTGTCCCTACAATTAGTAAATGTAATACTTAGTTACAGTTCCTTAAATGTTGTATGGTAAGATACTCAATTAAATTCAATTATATGGTTACATTGATCCTTTAAAAAGAAACTATATAATTAAATTTAATTATCAATAAAAAAAATAACATTGTCTTTTGTAGCATTGGTCAATACAACAATGTGTATGAATTCAATTAGAAAACCTAATGTATACGCTTGAAGAATTATACTTCAACTTCTTCCTTATAGATAATATACAATAATTAAGGAAAAATCACTCAAACTTATTATGAGTTTATGTCACATATCATATTATTTTTCAAATTTGTAATTTATATTAAATAAAGTTCCCAATTTACGTATTCTCAAAAAAAAAAAAAAAAAAAAGTTCCCAATTTATGAAAAACACAATATAAGAAAAGGGCACTTAAACTAAACTTATATGTGGGATTGTAAGAAATAAAAAACTTTTAACTTATATGTGAGTTGCAAACTTTTATTAGGTCTTGTATGAATACGTTTAGTGACATCATTTTTTTACTTTTTAATAAAAATTCACTATATAACAGTTTTTTATTGAAAACTGTGATATACCAATTCAGCTATAATCATTTGTCACATACTCACATGTCTTTGGAGGGTTTTCTAGCCTAGAAATTCTATTTATTTTATATTATTAATTTTTTAAACCCTGAGTAGTTTGAAAGTTTGAAAAGGAGTCCCTAGACTTGACACTTTCTTCTTTTAAGCAGCTGGAGGTTTATATCTGCAGTATTTTTATTATTATAAAAAATTACAATATTTTTCCAAAATGTTTTTTTTTTTTGTTTGACCATTAAAAGTTAAGTAAAACATTTTCCATGTCTCTCGAAAAGTCTAACCCTCCTTCTTGTTCCTTTTCTTTTCCTCACACAAAGAGCCTCATCTCTCTCTCTCTTCCTTCAACAAGGGCCAAGCCTGGTACGAGCTCAGCCAGGCCCACGGGCGACAGCTTTGAAGTGAATCACCCACATTACAGCCCTGGTGTTGGCCGCCACGTTCTTGTAGCCGATCTGCCGTGTGGTTACATATAAGTCCGGACAAGTAAAATTCTCTCTCTCTCTCTCTCTCTCTCTCTCTCTGTCTATTTTTAATTTGGTCTCTTTTCGAAATATCTGATGTTGTTTTCCGATTGCTTGATTATGAGAAACTTATTTCTCTCTTCCGCTGTATGGTGGTGATAATTAAAAAGAAGCACACTTTGCTTTCTAAAAGGAACAACTCTCTTTGCATAATTGATGTCTAAATGTTGTCCTTGTTAAGTCCTCAGATAGATTTTGGGTTGGATGATATGAGGCGTATTATCAGCGTCCTTGTTCTAGGTTCATGTGATGTCGCTAAACTTTGATAGCTATCTTTTGTGGTTTTGTCACTTTATTAAGCGGCGTATCAATGTGATTTTTGTGGATTAATATAGTTTTAAGAAATTTTCTTAAATTTTATCATTTGTAGAAGTAAGTGGTCACTCCAATATAAGTCCCTTAGTGAAGGGAATGTATCCATAGTTAAATATTCAGCATGAGATTCACTGTTGGGGATCCAAATACTCTGGGTCCTCTTGGGTCACAGTTTTCACACCACTCTATCTTCCAATCACTGATTATGTATGCATTGTAGAGTCAAGAGTGTTGTGAGTTGTGACAAAGTTTACCAGTTGTCTTTGATAGTCGGTAATAAGTGACTTGAATTATCATCACTAACAGTGATCTTATAATGGGTTTACTAAAAGGGATTTAAAGAAAAAAAAATATATCACTAACTTCTAATTTAATATCCCTATCCATATCAACCAATCTTCTTCTTGAGACCGGAGTAATGGTGGATGATAAGGCTGATTCTTTTCATAAAGCTGGCATCTTAATGTCTGAACCCAACATTGGATTCTGTTTGCTGTGGGGGCACCTGGCTAGTGCTTGGTCCATTGGAATTTAAGGAAGAAAGAGACATTGAGCTTGAGGGAAACATATGGGCAGAACCTAAACATTATTTTAATGATTTAGGGTCTTGAATCTTGATCAATGGTGGTTTCAACAGAAATTTTATCAAGAACAACGGCTGACAGCCTTCCCAAATTTTGTTTCATAGTGGATAATTCTTTGAGTATTTTATGGAATTCACCTTCTTGTTCAACTGATTCAAACACTTCTTTGTAGCTTAATAGTCTTAGCAAAAGGCTTAAAGCTGGAATTCAATTCTTTGAGTTAATATTATCTTGGATGAGAAATTTGTTGAGTGGTTGGTGGGAAAAAATTTCAGCAGAGAAATTGTAGTATGATTTTGGGTCTAGTATCAAATTGATGTAGAACAAATTGGGGAGTTGTCTGTATATGCTTAATGCTTGTGGTGGGTTAAGGTTTGGGGGGGGGGGGAGGGTTGGTTTGTGTGTCCAGGTTTTAGAATTTTTTATAAAGAAGAATTTTGTAGGCAAGTGGAAAGATTTGATTTAGGGTTGAAAAGAGGTCAGAAGAAATAGATATCGAATTTCTCGACAATTTGTGAAAGAGCACGTGAACAGTGAGCAAATGTGAGAGAGAGAGAGGGGTAACATGCCTCAATACTAAAACAATTCAAATTTTATTGATTCACTCCTTGCTTGACTGTAATAACACAATTATGTAGATGGTAACTCTTAACTTTTAATAAAATTAGGACTACTACTTTGACTAGTAAACTAAACGTTAATTGAATCAAGCCAAAGGCCACACATAAAGTCTCATAAACTAAATAAGACTTTTGAATACAATAAAATCCACGGCCCACAACTATGGCCCATACCCAACAAATTTACAGAATTACAAAAATACTCAGTCCCTAGAATAACCAAATAAGACATAAGATGATATAGAAAAACCTAATTTACTACTATGGATACCTGTTCTTGGGCTTTGCCTTAACCTTGGGCTTCCAAAGATATTCTTTTGTTTTAAAAAATAAGCTGTGTAAAAGTACTAAAGCACCTATAAAAAAAATGTGACTCTAAAATATTATGCATACCCACCCCCCCCCTTCCCAAAAAAAAAAAAAAATAAAGTAACACAAACATACCTTTTTTTTATTTTTATTTTTAATGAAATTATAGTATTTCAAAATTAGTATGTTGTGAAAACCTGTATTGATTTCAGTATCAGAAGGTGTATTTATAAAATTAGCATTGATGTTGAAATGTAATTAATTGAATTCAATTTTTTTGATTTCCTGTTCATTTCCCGCAGGTGAATTGAAGTTGCAAATCTTTTAATTGGAATTCTATCTATGTGAATTCATTTTAATTCTATTGTTCTATGGCTGTAAGCAGGGTCCAAGAGAAAGTGCATCATCACAGTTGTGTTCCACATTAATCTTCCTGCACCACCAAAACTATGAGAAATGGTCAAACATCCTGTTACTCCCCTTCTCAACCAGTTTTTGAATTTCTCAACCATCGGTCAATGGAACTTCAGCATCAGAGAAGCTGTGAACCATGGTTATGCTCACAAAGCCCTCACTCTCTTCCGTCAAATGAAGCAAAATGGTGTGGAACCAAACAATTGGACATTCCCCTTTCTAGCAAAAGCGTGTACCAAGGTCTCTAATTTCAAATGTTCCCAAATCATTCACAGCCATGTCATGAAATCACCATTTTGGTCCAATGTCTTTGTGCAGACAGCAATGGTTGACATGTATGTCAAATGCAATGAGTTAGATGATGCGTACAATTTGTTTGTGAGGATGTCCATGAGGGATGTGGCTTCTTGGAATGCAATACTTCATGGGTTTGCTCAATCGGGTTTTCTTGATAGAGTGTCACGTCTTTTGCATGATATGAGGTTTTCGGGGATTCAGCCTGACTCGGTTACAGTTATGGGGTTAACTCGGGCAGTTTTGCATACAAAGAGTTTGAAATTGGTGAAATCACTTCATTCATTTGCAATTCAAATTGGCATAGATGTTGATGTTCTGGTTGCGAACACTTGGATTGCTGCGTATGCCAAATGCGGTGACTTTGGGTTGGCAGAGGTGGTATTTAACGAAATTGACATAGTTACAAGGACTGTTGTCTCCTGGAACTCCATGATTGCAGGGTGTGCAAATTTTGTGAATTTCTTTGGCGCTGTTAATTATTACAAATGCATGCTGCATGAAGGATTTAGACCTGATTTAAGCACCATTGTTAGTCTACTTTCATCATGTGTGCAACCGGAGGCACTATTTCAAGGTATGCTGATTCATTCTCATGGAATCAAATTGGGTTGTGATCTCTATATATGTGTGATCAATACTCTTGTCTCAATGTACTCCAAGTGTGGAGATGTGGATTCTGCAAGATTTTTGTTTGACAGCATGTCTGATAGAACTTGTGTTTCATGGACTGTTATGATTAGTGGTTATGCTGAAAAGGGGGATATGAATGAGGCATTGACCTTGTTTAATGCCATGGAAGCCGCTGGTGATACACCTGATTTAGTTACCGTGCTTTCGTTGATCTCAGGTTGTGGACAAATAGGGGCACTTGAGCTTGGAAAATGGATTGATAACTATTCTATTTCAAATGGATTAAAAGATAATCTAATCATTTGCAATGCATTCATTGACATGTATGCAAAGTGTGGTTGTTTAAATGATGCTCGAGAGCTCTTCTATGCCATTCCTGTGAGAAGTCTTGTCTCTTGGACAACTATGATTGCAGGTTGTGCTTTAAATGGAGAATTTACAGAAGCTTTGAACCTTTTCTCTCAAATGGTGGAGTTGGGATTGAAACCAAATCACATTACATTTCTTGCTGCTCTTCAAGCTTGTAGTCATGGAGGTTTGCTTGAGAAAGGGTGGGAGTACTTTGGTATGATGACTAGAAAATATAATATATGTCCTGGAGTAGACCATTATTCCTGTATGGTAGATCTTCTTGGACGAAGAGGAAAACTAAAGGAAGCACTGGAGTTCATTCACCTCATGCCTATCAAGCCTGATGCAGGCATATGGGGTGCATTGCTTGGTGCTTGCAAGGTTCACCGTAATGTAAAGATTGGTGAATATGTGTCACATCGTCTCTTTGAATTGGAGCCCCAGGTGGCAGCTCCATATGCGGAGATGGCTAACATATATGCATCAAAAGGAAGGTGGGATGGGGTTGCAGCAATAAGAACAATGATGAAATCTAACAAAGTGAGAAAATCTCCTGGACAAAGCCTCGTTCAAGTAAAAGGGAAGACTCATATATTTACAGTTGAACATAGAGATCATCCTGAAGGCAGGCTTATATATATGATGTTGGATTCTTTAAATTTGCATTTGAAGAAAGCAAGATTACCACTTTCATATGAAGTTGATATGAATTGCAGTGAAGCCACATTGTTTTCAAGTTGACTAGAAGAATAATATATCCTTCTCTCTCCTGAAAAGTTCCTTCCCAATAATATTTATACATAATTTTATTGAAGCATTTCTAGCAACTAAAGAAAATATTTCAATATATGATCAAAATTGAATAAGAAAATTGATGGTAAATGTAAATGAATAAAACAAAATTTTAAGTTACGTGTCAGAAGGTACATCGTGTAAGACCAACTTTTTTATATTAAAAAGTAAAGATTATAATAGATCATAAAATAGATTAAAACAAATGATGAAACTTGCCTTCTATTGTATTTATCAAAACTTTTGATGCGATGCATATTACCTTATTGTCATATTATGGTGTCTGGTTTATTTAATTTTTTTTAATATTACCATAATTTAAAAATACAAAATATATTTACCTTCCCTTAATTACGCCATCTTCATAAATGGAGGTGATTTTACATTACTTATGGCAAACACTTTAACGTGAGTATGTGATATTAAGGTAATGTACATCATATCAAGGGTACATTATGGCGAATCAAACGTTCTCCAAAGTATAATGTGTATGATCCAATATCTAATATGAAAGCAAAAATAAATATTAGTTCCGTTTAGATTTTTACTTAAAAGTCTAAAGATTCAAAATATTTGACACTTGTTGCTGTGGCAGATTGTTCGGGGTAGTAAAAAGTGATGGTGAACTTAGGTGAGAATCAGTAAAAACTTGCCAACTCATCTAGTGTGAAAACGTTGTCAAATTGTTTATATCTGTAGCATTACTCTTGTTTTTATTTGTCAATTTGGTCTTTATGTTTTAGGTGGGTGGATAGTAGGTGTAGATGAAAGATGTGAGTAAGATGCCAAACAGTTTGAATAAGGCAAGTTTGAATAAGGCAAGGCTTGACAGTGTTATGTTTTTAATGTGACCTTAATGTGATGTACATTATTGTAATGTAATAGTACGATGTTTGGTTCATGAAGCACGCACACACATACACGCTAAAAAACACAGTTTCAGAACAACAACAAAACAACAATTTAACAAACCCTAGCATACTTTTAATACAAAACTAAACAACCTAAATTAACAACAAAGATATCAAAGATAAACAAAACAAAATCTAATCCTAAACATTCATTGGATCTAACAAAAAACAAGAGCAACACTTAACACATCAAAACATGCTCATCAATATATCTAATCATTCAACTCTCCAATCAAAATATAGTGAGGCACAACAAATCAAAACTAAAAAAAAAAAAAAAAATCAAATCATATTTCTAAGCATGTATAACATATAAATCAATTAAAAACAATAAGAACACAAGTTATAAAAATCCAAATTAAGGAAGATCCATGAAGAGAGACTCACCTTACTTATGGAACACAACTTGGTTGATATTTAACCAGCCTCTCAGTGCCTACACAACAAGATTCAATGATAATAAAGGGAATCAAAGGATTCAATAGTTTATAGGTAATCACAATATAAAATAAAAAGACGTCCTTGAAAAAGCTTTAGAAAGAATGTTTAAAAAACATTTCTTGGAATGAGATCAATAGTTTTTGCTCTAATGAGTAATAAAGAGAGGTTTTGAAGAACCAAAAATGTGCTTGGTGTCTGTGAGTGTAGAAGATTCAGAGATGAGAGTGTTCTTGGATGAGTTTTAGTGAAAAAAAGTCTCTCTTTAGCTAGCATTTGAGTTTAGACGCATAAGGTTGTATTTATATATTAAAACTAGAGTATTCAGACTCATTTAGAGAGTTTTAAACGTTCCCAAGGGTCTAGGAGCCGGGCCCATCAAAGAGGGAGGCTTTAGTTCCTAAAGGTTGATGGTATGAGGTTTTGAAAATGAGTGTGCGTACGCATGCTCGGGCATGTGTACACATGTTCCCTAAAAAACCCTAATTTTGATTGCTTAGTTGACCCAAATTTAGATGGTCATAATTTACTCAATATAAATCCAAATTAGGTAAAATTTATGTTCAAATTGAATTCCATGGTGTCTACTTTCCAATGAAACAAACATCACAAAAAAAATTCATTGTGGATCAAAAGTTATGGTCAAAATAATGAGCAAAGGTCATTTTTCAGCATCGTTTTCAAACCAATTTGAATACTTTTAAGTTGTGATTACTTTTAAACTATCAAAATAACTTGAATTACCTTTTGTAGACATGTTAATCTCATCATTTGGACTGAGGACTAAAGTTTATTAAATGGGTACAAAATAAGGTGTCTACAGGTGGTTTGATTGAATAGTGAAGGGAAGAATAAAGTTTTGGCATTACTAGATTTGGGGGAGGCAGTAAAATTTGAGTGTCTATTCATTGTTGTTGTTGTTGTTGTTATATATATATATATATTTTTTTTTTTTTTTAAATATAAACGGGTAAAGAATATAAAGGAGATGAATGGGTGAAAGTAAATTGAAAGTTTTGAAATGTGTAGACACCTCATTTTATACTGTTAAATACCTTTAGTCCTTGGCTCCAATTATGAGCTTAACATATGTCAACCAAGGGTAATTGAAGTTATTTTGATAGTTCAGAAGTAACCACAACTCAAAATCACTTAAAATCGCCTTTGAAAACGATGTTGAAAAATGGCATTTTCTCACTATTTTGACCATAAATTTGAACCATAAAATAAATTTTTAATTTGGGACATTGCATTGAAAAGTAGAAATTTTGGGATTCAATTTGAACACAAATTTTGCATAATTTGGATTTAAAATAAGTAAGTTATGACTGTTTGAATTTGGAACATTAGTGTTGTCAAGAAAGTAGGTCTAAGTGAACTTGCGTACACAAGCTTCAACCTGCGTACTTAGCTTGATTTCCAGGTCACAAAATTCCATATATAGCAATCCAATCACTCCAATCTTTGTAGGATGCCTCTAGAACCCTTGAATAGACTCCGAAAACCCTAGTTTCAACCTATAAATACACCTTTATGCCTCCAATCCAAGGAATGCTAGAGAGAATGTATTTTTTTACCACTACTCTTCTAAAAACCTTCTTCTCTTTTAGTGCCCATTTGGATTCACGTTTTGGTTGTCACGTTTGCGTTTTCGCCTTTTTTTTTTTTTTTTTTTTTTTTTTCAGCGCTTATGAACGGTAATCGGTACTGTTCATGCACGTAATTACACTGTGTGGGAGACAAAGTTACTATTCAGCACTGTTCACGCACTGTTCATGAGACCCACAAGCACTTTATTTAGAAAAAATATTGAAAATGGGTTCCACAGCACTATTCACATATTTAAAAATTATTTTGCTACAGTGTTTTCAGTTTCAACAATAAGTTCTATCCAAACAGACCCTTAATCTTCTGCACACCACATCACTGTGCACGTTTTTTAGTTCTTTAAAACCTCTCTCTAGTAGTCTTAGTGCAGAAACTAGTTTTCATTCCTTAAACTAATTCATTTTTCAAAACCTTTGTGACAATACTATTAGGGAGAGATTATTTTCTTATGTTCTCCATCAAAATCTTGTTTTCTTAAGAACAATCTTCACATCCAAAATTTCAATCTGTAAAACCTACCTCATAGAGTTATTTTCATAAAGAAATTATTTTTGAAAAGAGCTTTTCAAGAACATCTTTTATTTTGAGTTGTGAATATCCAAGTGCTATTGAATCCTTTAATCCCTTTGAATCTCATTCGAATTTTTTTGTGTAGGCAGTGAGGGGCCAGTTATATGCTTTGAACTTGTGATCCTCAAGCAAGACGAGTCTCTCTTAATGAATATTATCTTGCTTGAATGAATATGAGTGTGCTTTGTTTATATTTTGTTGTTCTTATGTAACTTTGGATTCTATTCATGTTTAAGTTTACCATTTGATTTCTCCCTTTTTCAATTTGATGTGTTGTATTTTATTTTGAGCCGAGAGTTGAATAAACATAATTAGATATATGAATTGATTAACATGCTTTATTTTGTGTTTTGTGGCTCTTGAGTAAATTTTAGATATAACTCATGTTTAGGAGTAGATTTCGATTTCTTAATTTTGATTTTCATATTTTATTTTGTTCTCAATAAATGGCTGACTTTATATATTAAAATATGTGCTAATTCGAACGTGGAATATAATTTTGTAATTGTGTTTCTGTATCAAGATGCACACGCATAGTTAAAAAGGTATGTACACAAGCTCGCAAACCTGTATACTCAGTCTCGTCTATGCATAGTTGCATACGCATCTTAACCCATAAAATGTTGAATATGTGCTTTAATTGTTTAATTTGATTCTTTGATATATTTTATGTTTAGTTATTCTATTTGACTTCAATAGGTTAGAAGATATTTCTTAATTGCTAACCATGATTTGCTCTAATTGACTTCTCCATAATATATTTGGCATGTTTAGAATAGGATGTCTTGCTTTTAATGCATGAATTGATTTCTCTAATTTTATTGCTGATTAATTAGGCTGTTAAGAATTGATTTGACTTGATTTAAAAGTTAGTCGCTTTTATTTGAATTTGTTTCCTTTTATGCCATGATGTGATGAGATATTTGCACTGTGTGTTTTCTTTAGTGTAATTAATGCATGATTAGAACGTTGAGCATAGTTGATAATTTTCTTACTTGGCATAGCAACATTAGTAGAGGCCGGCCCATAAGTCAGGTGGGGTTACGTGCCTATCATCTTCTCATTCCTGCATCTTAACTCCAGACCTAGTTTTTGATACGTAGACCCCCATTTTGATTCCTGAACCTAAACTAGGTGACAGCTCCTAAAGAAAAGAGAAAGCGGACCATGCAACTTGCAATTGCAAGGCGGTGCACTCACAAAATGTAAGGGAACAAAACTAAGAGGGACCAATAAGTATTTTTATCTTAAAATAATATAAAATAAAAGGCAAATTATAGTAAACCCACTTGTGGTAAGACCTGTGAGTTCACCTTCGTTAGATTTCACCTTTGTTAGTCTTCCGTAACCCACCTCTCACTTTCACCGTTAAAAACACAAAAAATGTAACAAAAATATAAAAATCAAAATCTAAAAGTGGTATTTGTTGAATTTTGGAAGTTCCTTGTATTGGTTCAAGAACACTAGAACAATTAGTGCTAAGAGGGTTTTTTTTTTTTGTTCCATTTATCCCAATTTGAAGTTTTCACGTTTGTTCAATGATGTTATATATTTGCAAACTTTATGTAAATACAAAGTTTTAAGTTTGGAAATCAAACAATTAAAAATAGTTTCACAAATGTATCTTTGTATTGCTGAATAAGTGGTTACAATTCTCTGTAACTAGATTATATTGCAACATAATAATCATTTGATTTGATTTGCATGAAAAAGTATATGTTTCAAGTATTGTGCCAGCGCAATCTTGATTCAAACACAAAATATTCTATTTTGGTCGAAAAGTGGATTGAACGCTCTTCAAAACAAGATTGCAATGAATCTCTGGATGTGCAATTACTAATTAGAGAATTTTTGTTCTTTGCATTCTTTGTGTATTCTGAGAATGTTCATAGTCTTTGAAGATTTGGAATGAAAGTTCTTTGAGGCTTGAATTCGTAGAATTTCACTAATTTGGAGTCTTTTGTAGTTTTTTGAGGGTTTGGAGCTTGATTCAATTAGAACTCTAAGACTTTGAAGGATGACTTCAAAAAAATTTCTTCCAATGTTCTTTGTATTTGAAGATCTGGATGTAGAAGTTCTTTAGGGTTTTGGAGCTTAATTTGATAGTGTTTCAAAAGTTGAAATTCTTGGAGGCTTAAGAGGCTTTGGAGCTTGTTTCCAGAAGAACTTCAAGGCTTTGAGGGATGAATGTTCTTTGAATATTCTACAGAGTTTCAAGACTTTCGAATGTGCTCCTATGAGACTCATGAGAGCTTCTATTTATAGGCATCTTGAGAATGTTTAATGGCACATGAACTACTTTGATGGCGACGTGTCATAATTTAAATGGAGGGATTTAAGTATTGTTCTCCAAGGGACACACGATGTCATTTGAATAGCCAAAATTTCTTTTTATTTATTTATTTTTTATACAAGATAGAAATTCTACTCTAGCCTAATCTATGTGTATATATGTGTGAAGCTCCCTTCTGAAGACTTGAACCCTAGCCCTTGATCCCCACACCTCACAAGTACTTTTACTTGTGGAGTGACTATCGCACCAAGGGTGTGCAGTGGTTAATAGCGAAAATGTCTTAATTTAAAATAACACATGGCAACATTTATTTAGATTACTTATGTCACTTAAATTAAAATATCAACATGTGTTGACATGTGATTTGCTATTAATTTTTTTTTTGGTAATAATTTCTATTCAATGACACTTGGAATATTTCCATTGACCTATGAATATTGATAGTGGGACACACTAAGTAGCATGTAATATCTTGTATGTAATTGACCGCTTTGAGCGTATTACATGGACTTGATGGTATGATGTGGCAATTTGTGTGGTTCATAATTTTTTTTCTAGACTCCAATATAGTGAGGAAAAGATGAGGCTAGCACCAATAAATGAATACTAGAACTATTATTTTGTATATTTGCGGATATGTATATTTTTTTGGTCCTAGCCTTATCTCTCTCTCTCTCTCTCTCTCTCTCTCTCTCATATTTTACCATTATTTGCTTTTCAAAAATAAAAAATAAAAAATCCCAAAGTTCCTTTTGACAAACATAAGTATTTTTTTTTTGGTTTTTAATAAGTCACATTGCACGTAGCATGCACACTGAATTCCATCACTTATTAAAAAAAAACCTACGTTGGATGCACCTTTTATGTGATCAAAGCATATAAAATACTACATTATAGCTTTTGTCAAAAAAAAAAAAAAAAACTACATTATAGCTCAAACGACATATCTAGGGCTCAAATCTTTCCACCTCAACTATTGAATTATATATATTGGGACTTTGAAGCTAATGTCTTCACTCCATTCATATCCTGGGAATAAATTAGACTTAATTATCATTAGCAGAGGGATGATAAAGATGAATATCATATTCAGGAGATGAAAATTGAGGGGATTGTTGGGAAATTTAGACCCTACTTACTAAAATTAACAAGTTTTAAACCCAAATTGTTAAATAGATTTATTATGAATAAAACTTGTTAAAACAAACAAATATCAAAATCATGTCAAAATCATATGCAGCAGAAAAATAAATAAGACAAAATATGATGACCTAGGAAAACCAATAAAACAAACTAGTTTCATAGTAAAAAACCTAGGGGGAAACCTTCTCGAAGAGCAATTCACTATAGTAAAGAGAGGTTTCAGATCTAGTACAAAACCTTTGTCCCTAGATTCTACAATTCCTGTAGAAGAACTTACAGCAGAAACCTTCTATCGCTTCAGAACCTCTGAACTCTTCAATATATGAACGACACCCTTTTGATGCACGGATCCCAGTACGTGACTAACTTCTTTGCATGAATCCTAGTACTTGTCTCACTTGAGGAAGAAGAATGTTGGCTGCAAAGTTCTTCACTTCATCAACAATGAAGATCAAGAAGCACTTGGTTACAAAACCCTAAGGCGCAAAGACGTAGTAGCTTTTTTCAGAAAGAATAAGGAATTGGTCACCTTTTGCATATGTTTTCCTTGTATTCTCTTATGTGACGGCCTCTAAAATAAGCCTTATATATGTCTAGGGTTGTGAGAAAAAAAACCCTACACATACATGTTAGTATGGGCTAAAAATCAGATCTGGAAATCTGAATTTCGTAAAGCTCGATAGATACAGCTGTTGAGCTAGCTGTCAAGATCTTGATAGATAGCTATCTATCGAGCAGCTGTCGAGCTTTAATGAATTAACACTTCTTCACTTGTTTCTTGGACAGATTTGCATGGCTCCAATACTAGACTTGAACTCTTGTTCTTTGAAATATTAAACACATCCTAGATTTACCCAAATACAAGTAAAGTGCGTTTTGTCAAAGGATTAGCTAATTACATAAAATAGTGACATATGTTCCTAACATTGAATCACATATGTCCTAACAATCTCCCATTTTGGCAATCCGTGACAAAATCACTACAAACAAATGAACATATGAGAGAAGTCTTAAATCACTCAATTTATATTTATTTGTTGAATATAATAAAATCTATCCTAGCAGAAACTCTTGAAATTTTTTTCAAGAAGAGAGTTCATAGCAAGGAAGACTTTGACAACTTATATTTTTGAAACACTTTAAACAAAACTCATCAATGCATCTTAGTGTGAAACAGAAATAAAAGATTGCATACAAATAAAGAGAAAGCATGTGTATAAAGATAGAAAGGAAACAACACATGTAGAGGTAGGTAAAAAAAAACATACATCATCATATACATATATCAAAGATAAGCACAATATATATAAACATGGTCACATAGGAGTGTCAATTTGGGTTAGCGAGTCGGGTTTGTGTCGTGTCGAGGTAGGGATATTTGACTAAATGGCCCAACCTTAACTCGACCTATTTAATAATCGTGTCATGATCCTTCAACCTTAGCCTGACCTATTAGTAAGGTGGGTTGACCTGACCCAACCCATTTGACACGCTTAATAAACGAGTCATATTGGGTTGACACGAATGTAACACAACCCATTTCAACCTACATAATATTAAAATAACATCCATCTAGAAATAATTTTTTTTACATCCCAAAAGCAACAAATACACTTCAAGTCTTCAATCCACATTCAAAATAATATAGTTCAACAAAATTATAACATTCATCTAGAAGTAAGTTTTTTATACTCTAAAAGAAGTGCACGCACTTCAACCCAAATTCAAAATAACATAGTTTAACAAAAATGAAATAACATAGTTCAACAAAAATATAATATCCTTGGAACTCGCCAACTGCTAAGTATCAATATTGAAAGAATTGGAGCAAACAGTAGACTAATCCTGACTATGACTACGATTATCATCCATCGATTTTTTGTTGATGTCGAAATTCATAACATCTTCCACAAGCTCATCCAATTTCATTTGTACAAGTTCTATGCCAAATATATATATATATATATATATATATATATATATATATATATATATATATATATATATATATATTCACAACATATGATCATGCCTCAACAGTTTTAAAAGCAATACCCATCAGATCTAGTTTATAAAGTATCTCAATAAACCCACTTGCAAGATATGCAGACGATGTCCAATACTAATACAAATACAAAAAGAAACACACGGCACAAGACAAAAGCTACAATCGTGGCCTTAATCAACAATTAATATATCTCATATATTAATAACAGCACATGAGTTCAAAGTTTATAGAACAAGAACATTATGCAACAAAAATTATTGCGGAATTTTGAAACACCAAGAAAACAGTTTTCTTTAATTCTAAAACTCACTAAACACCTTAGAGAGAGAGAGAGAGAGAGAGAGAGAGAGCAATAACCAGTTTGAGACTTTGAATTTGAGAATTGGGCGTGAGTGCATAAGATAGTAGAGTGAATAGTATAGCTAAAATAAAAAAATAAAATTAGATACTTATAAGAAGGTTTAGAGATCTAATATTTGTAAAGTTTCAATTTCCAATTATATCCCTTGTAAGTTTTTGTAATTACTCACTTTTCTTTTTAAATTTAATATATATGTTGGATATAAAAGGTATTTGAAAAATCTAATATAAAATGAATATTTATTTGTTATGCGAGTTAAACGGATTGTGTTAAGTGGGTCATTTCGGGTTAACACAAATAAATTGGCGTGTCAAATGTGTCTATTGTGGGTTACGCGGGTTGACTTGCTTATGACACGTTTGTTACCGTGTCGCTTTCGGGTCGACCCGTTTATGACCCAAACCCATTAAGGCCCAACCCTAACCCGCAAAAACCCGTGTCGGATTCATGTCGTCGTGTTCACGGGTTGGGTCAAACATTGACACCCCTATGGTCACAAGACCGGTGTACAAGAAGAAGAAGCTAAAAGTAGCTTCTATAACAATAAGGAGGTAATCACTCCCCCTAATAAGATGAAACACAACTCCCTCTTACAAGGGCATGCATTTCTCCCCCTAACTTGTAGAATCTTAAAAAGAAACCACAATTTCTCCTCATTTTTTTCATGATTGACAAAGGGTACAAGAAGCTAGAAAGCTTTAACCGAGAACATAAAGATGATCAAGGGGCCAAAAGAAATCCATATAAATGCATGAATGTAATGAAACAAGATGCTATGGATGACAAGATAATAGAAAGATGTAGAACATGTGAAAAACAATGCATATAAGAGGATCTTGAACGATCGACAAGAAGAAAGAAGGGCTTGATAGATAGCAATCTGTCAAAAGGTGTCCCGAAGTTGCCGAGAAGCTTTAAAAACATTTTTTCAAAGAAAAGAAAAACACAGATGTGAATGCAATCAAGCATGTTACTCAACCAAAGATCTAAACAACATTTTAAGCTCTCAAAAACATCTCTCAATCAAGAAAAATGTCAAGCATTTAGATCCAAAACACACACACACACACACACACACACACACACACACACACACACACACACTAAACAAGTCTAACTAATTTTATATTTCAAAAAAAAATTAAGACAGTTTAGTGAGCATACATCAACACAGGTAAACCTTGTGATGACCAAATCACATTGTACTTGTACATGTATCAAAAGTAGCAAAGAGTATTGCGTGTTGTGTGTGAAAACATTGCAAGATTGCATAAGTGTTTACATGTTATGACGATTTTAGGTATGAGAAAATCGCTATAACTCACACACAGTTATAACTATTTGATGGGGACTATTACCTTCGAGGTACATCCTATAACTCTCACATCTCCTAGAATACACGCTTGCAATCATATATAAAACATTTTGATATTTTTGCTTTTATTGTTTCTTTGCATATTTTTCTTTTATTAAGCATATCATGCATGGGCATACAAGAGAGAAAATAAATACCTAATTATGTTAAACTTTTTGACATTGCACTTTTGCTATGCCGAAGCATACAGATATCATTTCATGATTGACGGGCAACAGTGTTGAGATGGTTATTTATGCCTTTCTCTTAGGATTTTTTAGTTATTTGCGTAAAAAAGAGTGATACGAGTGTTAAGTACAAGAGATTACTTAACCTTACTAATCATAAACAAAGAGCCACAAAGCTCACTTGCTTAGTTGTGCATAGAGATGCTCATCTAAGTTATAAAAGATACAAATTTTAGAAAACTTTGTTTCAATGGCCATCCAAGGTACACAAGTACTAAATGGAGGAATATAAAAATCTTTTTCTTTTGAGTTAGATTCAACAACAAGTTTGACACTAGTTAAATTTTCAACTTCAGTTTTAAATTCAACTAGTTGCTCTTCTAAAATCTTAATTTTGTCCACCCGAGATGAAATTTGATTTTTAAAATTCTCATTCAAATTATTGGCTTTATCCAATTTTGCAATCAAATCATCTTTTTCAAGTTTGACCTTTTTAAATTTAGCTTTTAATTTTGTAGAACATTCAAGAGATTTCATACAAAAATTATAAAGCTTGCAATAGGCATCTTGAATATCATCATCATCATCCAGCACAAGATCATGCAAATCAAAACAATCAAGAGTTTCCATGACAACAGGGGTCAATGGATTACACAACAATGATTAAAACCTAATCAGAGTGTGCCCGCTCTGATACCACTTGTTGGGAAATTTAGACCCTAATTGCTAAAATTAACAAGTTTTAAACCCAAGTTGTTAAATAGATTTATTATGAATAAAACTTGTTAAAACAAACAAACATCAATATCATGTCAAAATCATATGCAGCGAAAAAATAAATAAGACAAGATATGATGACTCAGGAAAACCAATGAAACAAACTAGTTTCACAGTAAAAAACCTAGGGGGAAACCTTCCTGAAGAGCAATCCACTATAGTAAAGAGAAGTTTCAGATCTAGTAAAAAACTTTTGTCCCTAGACTCTACAATCCCCGTAGATGAACTTATAGCAGAAACCTTCTACCGCTTCAGAACCTCTGAACTCTTCAATATATGAACGCCACCCCTTTGATGCACAGATCTTAGTACGTGACTAACTCCTTTGCATGAATCCCAGTACGTGTCTCTCTCACCAACTTGAGGAAGAAGAATGTTGGCTGCAAAGTTCTTCACTTCATTAACAATGAATATCAAGAAGCACTTGGTTACAAAATCTTAAGGCACAAAGACGCAGTAGCTTCTTTCAGAGAGAATAAGACATCAGTCACCTTTTGCATATGTTTTCCTTGTATTTTCTTATGTGACGACCTCTAAAATAAGCCTTACATATGTCTAGGGTTGTGAGAAAAGAAACCCTACATATACATGTCAGCATGGGCCAAAAATCAGATCTGAAAATGTGAATTTTGTAAAGCTCAATAGATACAGCTATCGAGCTAGTTGTCGAGACTTCGATAGATAGCTATTTGTCAAGCAGCTGTCGAGCTTTAATGAATCAACATTTCTTCACTTGTTTCTTAGACAGATTTGCATGGTTTCAATACTAGACTTGAACTCTTGTTCTTTGAAGTATTAAACACATCCTAGATCTACCCAAATACAAGTAAAATGCATTTTGTCAAAATTTTAGCCAATTACATAAAATAGTGACATATGTTCCTAACATTGAATCACATATGTCATAACAGAGATAAGGGAAACTCTCAGCATTGATCTGTTATCAATTGACAACTTTCAGAATTTTTACTGCGCTTTGCAGTTATTGTGGGCATCATACATTGGGACATACCCCAAAGGTTACTTCTCTTCTTCAATGCCATAGGAAGCCCATCAAGTCTACGGTCTACCTTTTACAGAGGCATAAGAGAATTGTTACTTATCTTGGGATTGGGAATTAGAAGCGCATGGATAGACGAAGCTGACACAAGTATCGAAAGAGTGGCAGGGAATACAAGAAGACTATGGCTGAGCATGGCAGATGATCATCCACCATGCACGGCCATAGTCTTTGAAGACTCCAATCAATGGGATGTTGACTACTATGAATTTATGATGTGGGAAGTTTTTCAAAATAATCTCTAGATAATTGTGGTGGTAAAATTCAATTAGTAAACAAATGCTATCTTTATTTTTATTTTTTAATATTGACTTTTAGGTTGGTACACCACTTCATGTTCCGATATATGGTATATACCAGGTGATCACTTCTATAGGCCAGCATCGAATGGAATTCACTTCTATACTTGCAAGAGTAAGAATAGAATCCTCTCTGAGTGATCACTGGTGTGGTGCCGGCCTCAGAGTCTTCGATGGTAAAGTTAGCAACTGGAGATGGGAGAGAGAGCTTATAAGAATTAGATTGAATAAAGTATTTCAACGAGTGTGTCTATATGTACCTTGTTTAGCTCTGAGATGTGTCTTATATACATCCTCTTTCTTCCAAGCCGTTGTACCCTATTCATGGTGGCATAAATTCTTCCTTTGTAACACCTTTGGGCCTATTCAATGTAGGTTTTGATGGGTCTCCAACGGTCATCTTGGCTGATTTGTAACCATCTAAGGTATTGAATGCTCCCCTTTGTGGTGCTTCTATCATCGTCCATGTTGAGGAGGGATGGACGCTGGTACTTGATTGGCTCATTTGGACAATGGTATTTATTGGGCCTATCAGATGCCCCCTAGTCTTGTGGTTATCCTTGTGTGTATTGACGATCATAGGAAGATGGAAGGTTTTTTGTTCAGATGTGACCCTTGGGATTTCGTTTTAGTCGCATTTAATGCGTAGTATGCGTCATGGCCACGTGGCGCATTTTGACTAGTGAGTGCCTTTGTTTGGTTTGAGGGGCTTTTGATTTTCCCACTGGTTTTCAGTTTTCTAGGCGTGGTTTTTAAAAAACTCTTTGTTTTCTTCTCCACTTTCTCACTTTTTGCCATTCTCACATCTTTTTCAGAGCTTCTCAACTTTTAGGTGTCTCCCCATCTTCTTTGAGCTTGAATTTCTGAGCCTTGGAGTTTTTGAGGTACAATTCTCTTCACCTTACCTTTTTCTTTCCTTGTAGCACCATTTTTTCCCTTTTTCTGGTTAAATACCTGTGCTTCTTTTTCCTTAGTTTCCATGCTTAAGAATTCTAAAATTAGGCAACTCTGTCTCTTTCCTTTTTGCACTATTAGGGGTGTCTTTAGGTTCTTTCCGTACCCATTGTCCTTCAATCGAAAGGTTTGCAATTGGGGGTCACAGTCAAGGCTTAGCATTGACCGATCTATTCTCCTTATTGCGTTAATCTGTAGATTGGTTTGAGGAGTTAGTCGGTAGTCGAGGGATCATGTCTGAGGTGAGATAAAGTGAATTGGAGACTGGGTGGTTGTCTAGTGACGACCTCGTTGAGGTGGAGGAGGATACAACTATTTCTAGCCCAAGAGAGGCTAGGGCTTTCCATGCCCTCGGGGAGGTGTGTGGTCTGGACTCTGACACCTTTTCCAGGTTTAGGGATAGGTTCCAAATTACTGAGAGGGTTCGGATTCGTCTTCCTCACAGAGAGGAACGGGTCTGCCAATTTTCACCTAGGGAAGTGTGTTTCTATAAGGCCGCTTTCCAGTGTGGTCTTAGGTTTCCCGTCCACCCCTTCGTCATGGAGCTTTTGAACCATTTCAACATCGCTCTTGGGCAACTTATGCCAAACTCGTGGAGGATTGTGATTAGTTGTATGGAGATATGGATGGCCGTCACTGAAGGGGATATGATTAGGGTGGACGAGTTCACATATTTGTGTCGTCTAAAGTAGTCAAAGGAGTAAGGGTACTACGAACTTGTGCCTTAGGTCAGAAAGGTTAGGATCATTACTGATCTACCATCGTCCTTCTGATATTGGAAATTAAGGTTCTTGTTTGTGTCTGGGGATGGATGGGAGACTCCTTCCGATGAGTTCTGGGGTGACGTTCCTAGGTTGCTTCGTCATTGGAGAGCCCCGAGTCTAGGTGTGTTGTCCTTCTGCAAGTCCTTTTTCTTTTTTATTTTCCTTTATGGTTTGTAGCTAATCTTTCTGTTTGTTGTGTTTATGCAGTTAAGAAGCATCCAAAGCTCAAGGGCAGGTACAAGAGGCATGTCGAAGCAGTTACTGAATACACCAAGAATATTGACTTCGACGACTTGGTTGACCCGAGAACCTTAGCTCGTCTTTGCCTCAGTCCAGAGCCTTATTCCTTCGTCCCGCGTGCCTTTGAAATCGAAGAGAAGAATGTTTATTTGGTTCGTCACTTACTTGGATTTTTCTTTCCTTTTTTTTTTAACAAGTGTTTCTCTTTCATAGAGATGACAACAAAGTTCAATTAGAATATGTACACCAAGATGAGGGCCAGGAAGAACTAGCCCCTCTCCAACCTCGGTAAGAGGGTGGTGCATGTCATGGAGAAGGGGACTCCCGTCACGCCTGTTGCCTTTGTCCCTGGAGCTACGAGGGCTACGTTTCCTGCCACCTCGGTGGAAGAGATTACTCCTCACCCAAAGAAGCAGTGAGTGGCGGACAAGGGCAAAGAGAAGACTGACTCATGCTCGTCAAGCGTCTAGGATGATGTCGGCCTGGCACTGACGAGGGCACAGGACGCCTTCACTGTCGAGGAGCTTAAGGCCTTTTCTGACGTGCCTTCCAATGAGATCGTGAGTCGTCATATTCACAAGCTCGTCTAGGTGAAGTACTTGTATCACTTACTTTTCCCTTCCTTTTTTTTTGTGGATCTAAAAGTTGGAAACTCTGTGTGGTCTTCTTTTCAGGTGCTAGGGCAAGCCATCCACATCACGTCGGAGTACTTGAGCTAGGTGGCGAAGGCCACGTCAGTGGGGTCCAAGGTGGAGGCACTAGAGGTGGGGAATTCAAAGCTGAGGAAGGATCTCATTTCTACCATGGACAAGGCTAACACCGCCAAGGAAAAGGCTAAAGTTTTGGCTGACGACTTGAGGGCTGAGAGACAGTTGACTTTGGAGATGGATGAACAACTCTAAGCTGCAAAAGAGAGGGTCAAGACCATTGCTGCCAAGGCCGTTGAAGCCTTTCAACAAATCGATGAGTACAACACTGTGTTCTTCAGTTGGTACTACAAGGGCTTCGAGCTCCTTTGGCGGTATCTTGTCAAGCACCCAACTAGTGTGGACCTGGGGAGTCTAGACCTAGAGGAGGTAGACAAGGAGACGGAGACGGACAAGGCTACTTAGTCCGCTGCTGCTCCTGCTCCTAAGGGGAATGATCCAGAGCCCACTCCTGCTGGTGGTGACGAGGCTGCTGCGTGAATTTGTCCAATACATATATACGCATGTTTTTCCTTCTCTTTTTTGTTGGGTGCCCATTGTGTTTTTGGGCTTTTTATTCTAACTTCAAGACAATGCTCTTTGCCCCATGTTTTTTGGGCTTTTAATTTTTGGTCAAAGACAAGATATGTTTATGCTATTGCTTATTTTCATACCTTCGATGGTTCCTTTCTTGTTATGTTTGATGCATGTGGCTTGCACTTTTGCTAGAATCTTTGTTTGCTTAACCCCGTCTAAGGGTACTTAGTCGTCTTTAGGTGACTTAAATCCTACTGAGAAGTTTTTTCACTTATGCTTCATTAGTGATTTACATTCGTCTAGCAGAATCTTATCATTTAGTTTTTTTAGGTGACTTACATCCAACTAAGGAATTTTGTCACTTTGGCTTTGTCAGTGATTTACATCCATCTAGTGGAATCTTATCACTTCATCTTTCTTAGGTGACTTACATCTAACTAAGGACTTTTGTCACTTTGGTTTCGTCAGTGATTTACATCCGTCTAGTGGAATCTTATCACTTGGCCTTTTTTAGGTGACTTACATCCAACTAAGGAATTTTGTCACTTTGATTTCGTCAGTGATTTACCCTTGTCTAGCGGAATCTTATCACTTAGCCTTTTTTAGTTGGTAGTGCTTTTGCTTCAACCCATTTTATTAAGTTAGTCAATTAAGACTAGTAAGAATTTTACCTGTCTCTTACCTTGGGGTAGTGGATCCACGATGTCAATTCCCCATTGGGCGAATGGCCACGGGGAGGTTATGGGTGTCAACTTCTTTGCTAGGATACGCTGAACATTTCCAAACCTTTGACACTTGTCACATCGTTCAACAATCTCTCTTGCGTCTTTCTGCATAGTAGGCCATAAGTAACCTGTTCTGATGATCTTACTTACCAGGGATCTTGGGCCTGCGTGGTCTTTGCATATCCCTTCGTGGATCTCCTCTAGGATGTACTTAGCCTCACTTTCATCGACACACTTTAGGTAGGATATGGAGAAGCCTCTTTTGTATAGGGCATTGTTCAAGATAGTGAACCTGGTTGCTTTTTTTTTGACTTTCCTGGCCTCCTCGACGTCCTCTGGAAGTCGCCCATCTTGAAGGAAAGATAGGATTGGGGTCATCCAGCTGTTTCCACTTTGAATTACGAAGGTGTGGATCTCTTCAATGGTGGGATGTTTTTGGACTTCCATCTTTAAATCTGTGCTTGTCAACTTTGCTTTTGACGATGCCTGCTTTGCTATCTCGTTCGCCCCCATATTTTGGCTCCTTAGGACCTGTATGAACTCTACCTGATCAAATTCTCGGGCCAGATGCCTCATTAGCAGGTATTTCTGCATCCTCTTTTCCTTTTCCTCATACTCTTCCTTTATCTATCCCATGACTAGCTTAGAATTACTTTAGAGGAGCAAGTTTTTGGCGCCTAATGCCTTTCCGATCCTTAGTCCCGTCAGTATTGCCTCGTACTTCTCTTCGTTGTCACTGGCGCGAACTGGAGCTGGAATCCATATCTGAGCGTATCTCCTTCTGGGGTAATGATGATAATCCCTACTCTACCCCTTTTCGGGCTGATGACCCATCAGCCTGGATCGTCCATCTCTCTACTTTGTCTGGTGCTCCGTCTTCGTCGGGGACCGTGAACTCAACGACAAAGTCTACTAATGCTTGTGCTTTGATAGCTGTTCTGAGGTGGTATTCAATGTTAAACTGGCTAAGTTCGATTGCTCATTGAACCATTCTTCCTGTAGCCTCGGGCTTGTTCATTGACTTCTTTATGGGTTGATCTGTCATTACTAGGATAAGATTCGCCTAGAAGTAAGGGCGCAACTTTTGTGAGGCTACAATCAAGGCGAATGTAATCTTCTCGATCTGTGGGTACTTTACTTCAGCTCCTTGGAATGCTTGACTAACATAATAAACTGGGAGTTGTGTTATATTCTCTTCCTGAATCAAGGCTACACTCATGGCTGTAGCCAATATTGCTAAGTATAAATACAGGTCCTCCCCTTCTTTTGACGAGCTCAGGAGAGGTGGATTGCTCAAGTAGTGTTTAAGCTCCTAGAAGGCCTTCTCGCACTCCTCCGTCTAGGTGAAGGCTTGCTTTAGAGTTTTGAAGAAGGGTAGTGATCCTATACCAATCAAAAGCGATGGGATAGCTCTCTCTCCATACCCTTATGGATAGGTCTCTCTCCATTTTTCTTGCTTCAGATGCACAAGGAACATTGCTTGAGAGAATTGAGGTATTCAAAATAGGTTGTAATAGCAACTTTGTATTTGTTGGAGTCCTAGAGCCATCATTTGACTATAATCAACTGGCTTAACGATTGGGTGGCCATAACTGCAACACGTAACCAGAAATATAAACAAAAGGTTAAGTGGAAAGAGAAAAGAAGTTGGCTCTTGCTATCTGGATTGTATTTTGTCATGTATGCATGTATTGGCTTTTAACACATCTTACTTTTTTTATTTGCAATGCGCACAAAAATGACAAAACTCATGAAAATTTTGAATAAGGATTTATATTCTTATAATATATATTTTTTACATCGGTTTTTTTTTTTTACATCTAATTTCATGTGCTGAAACGTGGTCATTCCCACATTAGTAATTGGTATCGATGTAAAGTAGTAGAGGTAAAGAAGTGTCAACACATATTTTTCCTTTTGAATAATGCATAAGCGGTATGGAATGAACAATGAATTTAAAGGGACAGCATCATTAATACCAATCAAATTTTTACAAAAAATCATAAACTTTGTTAAAATGTTTACACCACTGCACACCTTTAATGCGATGGTCACTCTATAAGTATAAATGCTTGTGGGGTGTGGGGGGCGGGGGCAAGGGCCAGGGTTCAAGTCTCTAGGAAGGCTTAGATTAGACTAGAGTAGCATTCTATTTTATATATATAAAAAAAAATGTTTACAAAAAATCATGAGCTTTATTACAATATGTTAAAAGAAAAAAAAAAAGCCCTTAAACAATCAAGCATTTTTATGACAAGCAATCCCCTCTTTAGGATTGCTTTAATATTCTCAAAAAAAAAAAAAAAACAAAAAAGGTTGGCCCTAATGAAATGTGACTTGAACCGGAAAAGAAGCTACACCATCTCCAACTATAATGGTGTGGCCACCGAATGGCAAAATATTATTACCAGCGTAGTCTACAATGCCCAAGCTCTTGCAACCATTGAACACAAACTTAACTTCTTGGCTCGCACCAGCCGCTATGTAAACCCTCTGGAAACCGATCAACTGCTTAAGATAAGTTGCGGTAATACCATCTGGGGGCTTGGAGTAAACCAAAACAACTTCACTCCCAACTTTTCCACCCACATTCTGGACTACAACAGTTAACTCAAAATACTCGCCGCATTGCAAGTCGCTTACTAAAATTGCTGGGCAAGTAGGCTTGGTCTTGTTAGCCATATAATTTAGATCGTGGCAGTGTGTAAATCTCTGCAATTTTGCGGCCAGTGAAGGCACTGTGGCTTTTAAGGTGTAATTGAATTTTGTGTAGCTGAGACCAAAACCAAAAGGGAAGACTGTGGGGCCATTGAAGAATTTGTATGTTCGTCCCGGGTAGCCTTGGCTATCATCTGGCCTAAATTGCATGGATGTTAGGGGTAGCTTGTTAATATAATCGGCTTGATACCACGTGATGGGCAATCTTCCAGCTGCAACATAATTTATATTTATGTGTGAGTGTTGTTAATGATTGCATGTATAATGTGAAATAATACGTGAATAACAATATAAAATCATAGAGCTATCATATATAGACATAATTATGCTTATTTGATTAGTCATAACTAATTAAATTTGAAAGGATTAAAAAAGAAAGAACGACTTGACATAATTAATCTAGTGTGATGGTGTAAAAATTATTGAAGAAGATTAGTTATGCATGCATTGGCTTATTATTAATTTGTTAGGGATAATATATTTGTGTATATTGCAAACCTATGTATACCTAACCATACCTCCTAATCCTTATTTAAACACTGCTTAGGGTTCATTCTAATTGATGATTTGAGATTATAGTGAAAATGTAATTGTGGAGGGTTTTTCCCGTAGACGTAGTCCTTTAAGGCAAACCACGCAATCTCTGTATTCTCTCTCTTCTTTCTATTCTCTTTTTTCACTCTTTATTTTTCAAAAATCTAACATAATTATTGTAGAATTAATGTTTGTTTACCTGGATTGTATTGCCCAAAAACAACATCTGCAATGGCACGACCGCCTTCCGCTCCAGGATATCCAACCCAAAGAATGGCTTTAATTTTGGGGTTAGTCTTTGCAAAAGAGATATCGACACCTCCTGCAGTCATGAGTACAAGAATAACCGGGCCCTTTGCAGCAGCGGAGACTTGGTTGATAAGGTCAGTTTGATTTCCTGGAAGGAGGAGATCCAACCTGTCTAAGCCCTCTGCCTCAATTGATAAATCTAACCCTGTCACAATAATAGTGGCATCAGCTGTCTTTGCGGCTTCCACAGCTGGGGGTATTAAGCTAGCATCCTTGCATTTAACGTCGCCACATCCCGCTGCGTAGTTCACTTTTCCATATGTTGACAAGCCATCAATAGGAGAGGTGTATCGGCATGGACTACCAGGATTATTTGAGTCAAATGCATAATTTCCAATCATAGCAACGGTAGAATTGGCATGTGGTCCAACAACTGCTAGAGTTTTGAACGTGGCAGTGTTTAAAGGCAAAGTTGGTCCATCATTTTTCAGAAGAGTAATTCCTTCTCTTGCTACTTGAGTGGCTAACTCAATGTTTCTATTGGTGCATATGTCGTTTTTGCCAAGAGCTTTGTATGCAGGCAGTCCATCAAAGTACCCTGTTCTCAAAAGCACAATATAAAGGTTTTGTAGTGCCTCGTCTATATTTGACTCTCTAACCTTCCCTTGGTTCACTGCATTTCCGACGTATTTGGGGTAATAGGCTCCACAGTCCAAATCCAATCCTACATTGAACATAATTTACATGTTGGTATAATTCATAATCAAAATCAAAATTTATATGACTAACTAGTAACCTGCTTTTAGTGTTTGTGCAACAGCGTCCTCATTTGAGTCGTTAAGAAATTTGTGGCCCGTTACCATTACTTGAACGGAATCACAATCTGCAACTATATAGCTGGATTAAAGAACATAATATTTGCGATCAGTCTTTATCAAAATTAATCAAGGTCTAATAATGGGGTTTTAAATATTATACCCATGAAGATTCCATTCTTGTCTAAGGGTCTGTCTCAAGAGCTTTGGATCAGCACAAGATGGTATTCCATTAACACGGTTATAAGAACACATAACACTACTAACATCACCATCTTTAACACACATTTCGAATGGCCGCAGGAATGACTCTTCCATATCTTGCTCCGTCACCTGCAAGGACATTAATATATTTATATGTTAAATCCCATATCATTTTTAATTTGTAGTACTTTAGAGAATGAGTAAAACTTTTGCATCACAACTTTGATGTGCCAGATTCTGAGTGACAAATTTAAGTTACCCCACCCTAGCATCAAAATGGTAGCGATCAACTCCATGCCAATTGTCAACGTCATATGCAGCAAAGTGCTTGCAACATGCGGCAACTTTGAGTGGTCTAGTATTCAAATCTTTATAGTTCTCTGTCCCTGCAACATCCTGTAAACCTCTCACATAATTAGAGGCATATGTGCCAACAACGAAAGGATCTTCACCAGGTGTCTCAGTGATTCTTCCCCATCTAGGATCTCTTGCAATGTTGATGGTCGGGCTCCAGTATGTTAATCCAGATCGCCCAAGATTGTACATTGCTCGTGCTTCTGTTGAAACAACCTACAAATTGGTGGCAAATTTGTTTCAATATGTGTACATAATCAAACTTACACACCAATAAAAAAGTGTCATACCCCTCATGCTAAAATATTTTTCAAACTTATTTTACTCTCTCGGTAACTAGTGTCATTGTCCAATTTAATTGTTACCACTGCCCATGTTGGGCAAAGTGGTACCTCCCCTTGCCATGAGGGGCTTGCACGCGGTATCCATGGTCACATTAGTTCAAGCCTCGGGGTGGGTTTGGGGTGGGGTTTAGGTATTAAGATTTCTAAACTAGATTATAAAAAACAAAGAAGAAGCTAGAATTAATATTATGGGTCCATTTGGGAACAACTTACTTAGCTAAAACATAAAACTTTTTGCTGAAATTACTGTAGATAAAGCTAAAAGTTAGTCGAAATAGTACAGTGGAATTCATGAATAGTACAAAAAAGTGCAATATGACCCATGAATAATAGTAAAAATAAACTAAATAGTGAAAAAAGCTACCTAATATAAGCTTATCCCAAACGCAACCTATGTATAAAAAAGTAAAAGAACTCTTTTCATGTTTTCCTCTTCACTTCGAATTATGAAGTGCCTTTGTCTCACTTTTTGTATTTAACTTTATCTTCCACCAATCACAATTTGTGATGTATTCATTTGATTTTTCTATAAAATAACCAAGGACTAAAATGAAAAAAAAAATCAAACACATGACATATTATGATTGGTGAATCATTAAATAGGACACAAATAGTGAGACATATGATTTGAATTGTGTCTTTTGTTCTCTAATAAACTAGAAATGCAAAATCATTGGAGATCGAAAATGGTACAAATTATAGCTTAATTAATTAATTAGTAGTCTTTATGATCTTCACAAGGAGATTGTTAGCCTTGTTATCCGCACTCTCTTTCCGATGGTGGTATTATGTGTAAGCATGATATATAACACACTTTTCACATCAAATAAACCTATTTCATATGGAATGAGTGTTATATATCATGGTGTGTTTTTATTTTATTTTTAAATAGCATTACGTACACTACATTTAAGATAAGAGACATTCACCTGACCAATTTCTCTCCAGCGTTTCTCGTTGAATGAAGCTGCTGTGAGTATGACAGTAGGAAAGCTGGTTGCATGAGGAACTAGATTATCAAAGACGGTTCCTGGACCAACATTGGACAGACCATGCAGCGCCTCAGACCACCACTCGTACTTTGGCAGCCCTAATCTAGCCACTCCATCAGCTTGATTTCCTAGCTGTGCTATCTTTTCAGCTAGTGTCATTTGATCCACCAAATCTTTGGCTCTAACATTGTAGGGAAGCTTCGAGTCACAAAAGGCGAAACTTTTCATGTCCAGTTTGAGTTTGGCATATCTGGCAGGATCACATATATAAGTGAAGTCACTGCCAGTTGGGGTGGCTGCATTAGTACTAATTTTTAAGACTTCGTTTTTCTCATCTGTACAAATGACAAAGGAAGTTATAGTGAAAGAGAGACAAAGAAAAAAACTAAGAATTTTAGGCACGGCTTTTTCTAAGAAAGAAGTCATTTTCATTTGACATATACAAGCATATGGAAACCTTTATAGGGATTCAGGATGTCTTCCCCGTAGAAATCTCCAGAGTTCTCTTGGTGAAGCACAATGCTCGCCCATCCATTGCGTAGGAACCCATCTTGTGGGAATGAGAGTTTTGCTGTCAAGTTCCCCTACGAGGGCTACTCACAGCCGAAAGAAATAAGAAAATGTTGAAATTACTGCTGACCAACAAAATTTTTTTCCTGTTTGTTTTGTTATTCTATGTCTACAACATTTTCATAATATTTTCACAACAAATTATAAGTGATGGGTTGCTACGGCTTGTTATTGGTGAGCAAAAAAGTAATTTCAATGTTTGATTTAAATTATAATCAATAACAATTTACTATCTATGAATATTTGTTGTGAAAATATTATAAAAATGTTATGTACATAGCACTTCCCGCCGAATATATAAAATTAGATATAATTACGATAGTTTATAGATATAGATATATATTGGATTGCATTTTTGTATGCAACTTTCTATTTTACCATTTAAATAAAATATAACATGTCAAAGATTCTAATAGAAAGTTTTATATCCTCAACATTTTCACAACAAATTATAGGTGGTAAGTTGTTACCAATTCTAATTTGAAACAACTATTAAAATTATTATTTTTAATTTGTCCATCAATAGCAACTAGTAAAATCTTGTAAATTAGGATTTGTTGTGAAAACGTTATAAAAATGTTGTGGACAAAATTTTTCTTAAAAAAAATATACCTAAAACTTCCATAGTTTTAAATACATTAAGTTCCTTAATTAAATTTAAAAATATAGATGGATTGAATTTAACTGTCTTTGGAAAAAATAACATTATAAAATAATATAATATGTTCGAATTAAATTAGGGAATTTAATATATTTTTATTAGGGTCATATTTTTATGTAATTGGTATATCCTAGGACAAAACACATTTTACTTGTATTTTGGTAGATCTAAGCGGGTTCAAAATGGTCATTACAAGTGGTTTCATTGAAGACATGAAGGTTACTCAAGAATCTGCTCAAGAAAAATTAAATCTACAGGTCCCAGTACCTTCTCGATACATGTCAATCTATCGAGACTTAATGAAGCTTGATATTTGTCTCAAAACCTCTTGATCTATCGTAATACATGATTTTTGATATAGACAACAACATTTTAATCCTAGTGGCTCTTGGTTTGTAGGTTGCTGTAAAACTAATAAGAATAAGATAACTCATTAAAAAGACCCATTAAGCTCCTATTTAAATAAAGTGGTGGATATGGAAAACCATAATCCTAATGCTTCATAGGGTTTTCTTATTGAAACCCTAGCCTCCACCTTTTGAACTTGTGATTTCAAAATATAGAAGAGGAAGATCTTGTTGCAACTCTTGTGTGCCTTTGGGTTTTATATCAAGTAAATTCTTTGGCACCAACAATTGAAAATCTTATTGGTGCTTTTGTGAGAAGCTGTTGCAAATCAACTACAACAATCAAAAAGGTTGTTGTGGAGCTAGTCACATAGTGAGATTTGTGCAAAGAAGTTAAACACTGATTGGAGATTTGTGTACAGGAGACAACTTCTACAAGATCAAGTCCAATTGGGGATTGGAGCAAAGGTTCTATGGTAAGTACCTACCTACTGTAGAGTCTTTGCTCTAATCCCCAATTGGACTTGATCTTGTAGAAGCCTTCTCTTTTGCACGAAGCTCCAATCCGTGTCTAACTTCTTTGCATGAATCCCACTATGTAACTAACTCCATAGTAATCCTTTTGATTGTTGTAGTTGGTTGTTGTAGTTGATTTGCAACAGTTTCAGACAAAAACACCAATAAGATCTTCAATTGTTGGTGATAGAGATTTTACTTGGTATAGAACCCAAAGGCGCATGAGAGTTGTAACAAGATCTCTTCTTTTGTTTTTTGATCTCATAGGTTCAAATGATGGAGGCTAGAGTTTCAATAAGAAATCTTATGAAGCATTAGGGTTAGCGTTTTCTATCTCTACCACCTTATTTAAATAGGAGCTTAATAGGTCTTTTAAATGGGCTTTCCTATTCTTATTAGATTTACAAAAACTTACAAACCAATAGCCACTAGGATTAAAATGTTGCAGGCTATATCAGAAATCCGGTATCACAAGAGATCGAGAGGTATTGAGATAGGTAAGGTTATAAACGAGTTGAGCTTTGTTGAAAAGTGCATGTTTAAGCTTGGCTCGTTAGGAAAAATCAAAAGCTTAAGCTTGTGACAAGCCTAAAAACAATGTTTGAGTTTGAGCTCGTGAAAAAGCCAAAAAGCGTGAGCTTAGCTTGGCTTGGCTTGGCTTGGCTTGGCTTGATTTGATTAATTAGTCAAGCCAAGCTTAAGCTTAATATGAAGCTCAAACTTGAGCTTAGGTTAAACTTTTGAGCTTGAGATCTAAAAAGAATTACATTATCAAATGCTTAAATCTCTAAAATTAAAAAAATAGTATACTCATTTTATCATACGTCTAATCCTACCTATGATTAGCCATTATTCAAATTAAAAATTTACATAATTAAATTCATTCATTCATCCTTGTCTACAGTTTCAACAATTGTTCAAAATACAATTTTTACATTCATGTTAGATGGAAAAGAACTAGAAAAATACTTGTTTATAACTATAATGAATGGGAAAAGACTAACGTGTTTCATAAATTTACATTATATGATTGATGGGGAGGGATCATTTGGGGCCCACTTAATTAATTAATTTATTTTTAAATGTAACTAAAGTCTAAAGTGGTTCTTGGTCATTTTAGAGGGAAGGAAAAAATTAAGGTAATGGGTAGTAGATCTCATATTGGCCATGTCATTATTAAGATATGTGTAATGAGTATATTTAACTAACATATATAAACTTGTAGATGAGTCTATAGTTGAATTTTTTTGTATCAAGCCTTATAATCCACAAGCTTGTTCGCGAACAAATTTTTTTGCTTAGTCTCTGCTTGTTTATTAAACGAACCTAAAACTAAGGATCAAGTTTGGCTTATTTATAAACAAACAATTATAAACGAGGTTTTTATCAAGCTAAGTCTTAGTTGTTCGTGATCGGCTTGGTTCATTTACAGCCCTAGAATTAGGTATTGAGTTTCATTAAGTCTTGACAAATCGACAGGTATCAAGGAGGTAATAGGAACACACACATTTTTCCTTCACTAAAAAGGAAGAAAAAGTTATGACTTAACAACATCCAACCCAATTTGCCATTAAGTGAATTAAATATATAAAAAAAGTAATTACAAAAGTGTAATAACAAAATTTAAATAACTAAATTGCAAGAATGCCCCCAAAGCATCCAAAATAACTAAAATACACTTGAAAACTTCAAAATCACTAAAATACACTGAAAATGTCAAATATGACCAAAATCCCTATCTAATCTCCAAAATCACTAGAATATTTGCGTATCCTTAAAATGACTAAATACTTCTAAAACCTCCACAATGCACAAAAGGCTCCCAAAACATCCAAATTGAATAAAATGCCTAAATTGTTAAATTTTGTAATGAATGTTTTAATTTCTTTACAAATGACTTCAACAACTTAATAAATAATGTTTGAATTACATTTTGTGATTGATGACACATCATATGGTAAAAACTTTAAGATGAAATTGAAAACTTTGCATGGCACACAAAACCTAAATAGTTACATGTTCCCATTAATTAGTTGATAAAATCCATTTTTACAATAAGTTTAATACAAGGACAAGGAAAGTCAACTATCAATTTATCACATAATAAAGTTTGATTTTGGTGAAAACACTATTTTGGTCCCAATATTTTGGGGTCATAGTTAATTTGGTCACTAAAATTTTGTAATAGTCAATTTGGTCACTGTCATTAACCCATTAATGAAAAATGCTTATGTGGTAGACGACAAGTATAATTGGTACACTTAAAGCAGGCATGGCAAATAAATTAATATTTTAAAATTTTAATAGATATTTAAAATTTCATATAAGCATTTATTATTATTTTTGAAGTTACCACATCAGTAGTTTAATTGAAAATAAATAAATCAGAAAAAATATAAAAAAAACTCAAAAATTCAAAATATTCTTTTTCTTTTCTTGCATTTTCTTACAAACCAAACATACGCAGACACTTACAAAATCCCAAATCAAACCTAGACTTAAATCTCCTTTACAATTACAAACACAGTTCAAACACTCCCAATGTCCAATCTCAACTCACGATACAATTCCTAAAACTCCAATTCCTCCTAAAGCATAAATTTGCAATTTTACACCTCCTCATCTTCCTCTCTCTTCTTACTCTTTCCCAATCACAATAATACCCTCTCCTTCTTAGTATTATGATGACCTTCACATTATGGGTTGACCTCTTTAACTTATTCGAATCTTGAAGAAAGAAGTTTCTTGGAAATTTTCTACATCACTGATTAAAAATGACGCCATGTCAAATTTCTCATAAAGAAGGCTTTTAATCCTCAGAATCTAGCTTTCATTCTATCATTTCTAAATTTTAGATTTGATTTCATCTCTCTTTGATTAGACGTGATTTAAAAACCACAGAATTCAGGTTGGGGATCAAATTGTTTTTCCCTAATTTATTTTCTTTCTAATTTTTCTTCAGTTCTAGTGGATCTTTTTTTGGGTATGCAAATATATATTATGGTTTAAACCCACACACACCCAAAAAATCAACATCAAGAAACATATTTGGGCTCGACGATCTGATAATCCTGAAACTCAAGAGAGAATCATGCGAGAGAGAGAGAAGAAACGAGATCTAAGAAGACATTGAGATCTAAATCCAAACCCGTATGGTGGTTTTGGAATTGATTTGGATTTGTGAGATCTTAAAGTGGCACAGAATTGCAAGATCTATGAAGTAGTGATCTGGGTTTTGTTTTTGTTTGTCTTGTTTTATTTTTTTTCAAAGAAATATGGGAAATATATTGACAAATAAAAAAAGGACAAGACTTAGGTACAATACTTATATGCTACTATTTAGGTTTCCTTCTTAAGATTTTTGCCATATGGTTTTTTCTCGTGATATGCTCTCTCTATTTTTGGGTACCTTGTTTCTATTTCTTGCAAAGCTCTACTCATGTAATAGATGGGTTGTTCATTTCCCTTGTCATTTTCTTGGGCCAACAATGCTCTGATTGCCTGGGAACTAGATGCTAGGTACAACAATAATGGTTTTCCATGGACTGGTGCCTGTAAAGTAGGTAAACACTTATGATCTGTTGAAGTTCTTGAAAGGCATTTTGTTACTCAGCTCCCCATATGAAAGCATTCCTCTTTTTCAATAGTTTGGATAGTCCATTGGTGATCGAGGCTAGTCCTAGTATGAACCTCCTTATGTAGGAAACCCTTCCTAAAAAGCTCTTGAGTTCCTTGACCATAGTAGGCATCTTCGTGGTTGCTATGGTTGTTGCTTTAGCTAGATCCACACTTATCCCTCCACGATGTACTAGAATACCTAGAAATTTTCTTGTGGACACCGCGAAGGCACATTTCAAGGGATCCATCTGTAGCTTGTACATCCTGAACCACTCAAAGAATTGTTTGAGGACCTTGAAGTGTCCTTGCTCTTTGACTTTACCACAATATCATCAACATGGCCTTTCATCTATTGCTGCATCATATCATGAAAGATGGTTGTCATGGTATGTTGGTATGTGGCCCTTGCATTCTTGAGGCCAAATGATATTTCTGTATAATAAAAATTTCCCATCAGGGTCTTGAATGTTGTTTTTTCTACGTCATTGGTTGCCATGCAAATTTGATTGTATCCATTGTATCCATCCATGAAAGAAAACATGGAGTTCCTTGCAGTTGAATCTATGAAGAGATCGATGTTAGGCAAAGGAAATTCGTCCTTTGGACATGCCTTATTTAAATTGCGAAAGTCCACACAACATCTAATTTGCCCGTTCTTCTTTTTCACAGGTTCTATATTAGAAAGCCATTGGGGATGCTGAATAGGTCTGATGAACCCTGCTACCAATAGCTTCTTAGCTTCTTAGCTTCTTGGGTAATTTAAGACTTCACTTTAGTATGAAAGACTCTGGCTAGTTGAATCACGAGCTTGGTTCTTGGATCGACATTGAGAGAGTGAACCGCTAGTCTAGGATGAAGCCTAGGCATTTCGTCATAGGTGCACGCAAATACATCTTCATACTTCTTCAATAGTTCCTCCAATTGCTCTTTTTCTTGTACTGACAATTGACTATTGATGAGGACAGGTTTCGAGTTCCCTAGATCAGCCTTCAGGTTTACCTCTTCTAGTTCTTCTTTTGGCATGATTTGTGTCTCCTTTTCATATCCCCGTGTTCCTCAGAGATCTCTTCTTCGGCTATCATGCAAGATGGCGGTCCGAGACCCTCCTATAAGGTCCTGCGTTCCTTCATAAGTGATATATTGCCCTTCCTCCAAGTTTGTAAATGATCACACATTGCCGAGAGTTAGATGAAATTGCTTCCTCTTTCTTCTACCTTTTTCTATCAAGGAGGTTCCTCAAGTCATTATTGTTACTTTCCTTATCTTCCTCTTCTAGGATGGGAACCCCCAAGGTCCTAGAGATGGGATATTCTTTAGCTGGAGCCAACTCATCATAGAACATGGTTTCCACAAAGTTCACTTTGTTTTGGTTTAAGGGACTGGGACTGGCAGCAATTCTTTTGGGCTTCTCGTTCAGTATCCCTTTTATGCACTAATGGTACGTTGAGGGGATTAAGTGGTCCCTGTGGAGCCATAGTCGCCCTAATAAGACATGGTAAGAAATCTCAAAATTAATTACATGAAACCGAGTCAAAGCTACCATGGGACCTACCCTTAAGGCTAGTTGTATGTGTCCCTTGGTGGACTCTACAGCTCCTCCAAACCTCATAATTTCCATGGGCATTCCCAAAATCCTTTTGTCAGCCATTCCCACAGCCTTAAGAGTACTCAAGGCAATGAGATTGAGTGAAACTCCTATGTATACCAGTACTCTTTTGATCTAGACACCATTTATAGTGGCTGTTAGATAAAGTGGCATTCGATGATCTGGGTACTCAACCTCTATATCTTTATTTGTGAATGTTATTGCGTTGGTGGTTTCTAGGAAGGCTCTGCTTGCATGAGTTTCTGCTGTGAAGCACTCCACCCCTGCATCTATTACTATGTTTATGAGGGATTCTGTGGCGAGCCTCTTTGCTTCTAGCCCAAATCCCAACTAAATGAATAAATACCTGAACTTTGAGTTCCTTTGTAGAGTTCTCACAATATTCGGGTGGAAGGACTCCCTTGCATCTTCTCCTTCTATGTCTGTTAGATTTCCATGAATTACAACAACCACTACCTCCTTTTCCTTTGTGGTTGGGTAGAGGATTCCTTTGCACTTCATGCTCTCATTGAGTAAGCTCTAAGGTCTCTTCTCGTAGCTTCTTGTGAAAGAGATTTTGAAGGGTCCAACAATTTTTGTAGCATGTCGAACATGGTTATGAAGCATGTAAAACAATGGGGGGTTTTTTTTTTTTTCTTTCCTATTCTATTGGTGGTTTGGCTACTTTATATGGCTTCAAGATCCCATCCTCTATCCACTTATTCAAAACATGATTTAGCTCCTTTGCCATGCACTGTATCACTGGAGGTTCCTTAAACGTTTTTCCCTCAGGCCTTTTCCTTTTCTGTCCCATTGAAGTTGCCATGGCCTGAGAACCTACTACCTTCCTTGCCTTTATGGTTAAGGTTGTTCTCCTGGTCCACTGCCGTAGGTTAGTAAATTGGGCAATGCATGGGTTTTCCAAATTGAGTCTATAGTCATACAACATGTTAGATATACAGGTCTCTACGAATTCTTTTTCTTCATGGTCACTATAACAATCCAAGGACATGTCCTCGAATCTTTTGATGAACTGCACGGAGTCCTCTTTGGCCCTTTGCTTTATTGCTTAAAGATTGGCAAATTTTACTTTGTCTTCTCTCGAGTAACACTTGGCACAAAATTTTTCAGTCATATCATCCCAATTTCTTATGGACCTTGGTCTCAAAGTGGTGTACTAGGTATATGCCCGATCTATCAAGGACTTGGTGAACTCCCTCAAGCACAGCTCCTTGCCCCTTGCATAGGGACCCATGGTGTCAATGAACCTGCTTATGTGCTCCATAACATTTTCCTTTTATCCATCGTATGGGCCGTTAGGGACATATTTTTATGTAATTGGCATATCCTTTGACAAATCACACTTTACTTGTATTTAGGTAAATGTAAGTTAGTTCAAGATGATCATTACAAGTGGTTAAATTGAAGACTTGAAGATTACTAAAAAACTGCTCAAGAAAAGTGCAATCTGCAGGTCTCGATAGCTCCTCAACAGAAGCTTGATCTGTCGAGATTTATTAAAGCTCGACACATGTCTCGATTTATCGAGCTTATGGGATTTAGACTATAGCCAGCAACGTTTTTATTCTAAAAGGCTATTTGTTTATGGGTTTGTATAATCCTCATAGGACTAGGAAAACCCAAAGTTTGTGGGTTTGTATAATCCTTATTGGACTAGAAAAGCCCAAGGTTTGTGTAAACCTATTTGGAATAGCAGAGCCCAATAAGCTCCAATTTGAAGGAGGTGGAAAAAGAAAAACCTAACCTTAGAGAGCTTCATAAAGTTTTCTTTTTGAAACCGTAGCCTCCTCCTACAGAAGAAAGAGTTCTTGCTGCATTTCTTATACGCCTTTGGGTTCTGTAACCAAGCAAAGTCTCTTGCACCAACATTGAAGATCTTATGTGAAGCTATTGCAAATCAACTACAACAATCAAAGGGTTGTTGTGGAGTTAGTCACGTACTAGGATTCGTGCAAAGGAGTAAGCCGCATACTGAGATCCGCGCATCGATGGGTTAGTCACGTACTAGGAGCCATGCATTGAAAATGAGAGATTGTCATTACAAAATAAGTCCAATTGTGTATTGGGGTAAGGGTTCAACTGTAGGTTGGTATAAGGTACAGGGATTCTTTTACTTGTAACCGCTTGTTTTGATAATAGTGGATTATCAGGATTGGTGACCTTAAATTCACTCAGTATTGTTTTGCCTAAGTGATTTTCTCCATTCATAAACAAATCACCCATGTCAAATTTAATTTCCGTTGCAATTAGTTATTTGGTGATTTGTTTGTGCTACCACGCGTTTTGCATGTTAATTTGATTAATTAATAAACTTGGGTAATTAATCAATGAATTCATCACAAGGGGTTAATACATTCTTGGCCTATCATGGGCTAAATTTCGGGGATTCATAACCTTTAAGGTAAGGCTTGTTGAGGAGCTCCGCTGGAAAAGGAGGGTCCTTAAAGAACTGCTTGGGGATCTTTGGGTGCCTCTCCCTTTCTCGTTCGAGAAAGGTATTCATGTTTGTGAGAGTGAGGTACTGAGGATTAATTCCCTCTCCCATTGCAAATCCTCCATCTGGTTAAGGTCTTTCTTGTTTAGCCACTAGGGGAACGTTGTCCTTAACTTCTTGAGTCCTTCATTCTTTGAGGAGACAAACCTCTTTTTGTAGGTCCTTAATCATTTCCACCATCCAAGTCATTGGATCAGGTTCCACCACCCTCTCGTTCCTTTGTCAAGAGACAACTTCATTTTCTCTTACTGGCTCTGATGTCGCAGGTGGCAAGTTAGTGCTTTTGCTGTTTCTTAGTCTTGGAGCTATGCTTGTGAAATGATTGATTCTTCCCTCTCCTTTTTCTCAGCCCTCAATGCAGTCGCCAATAAATGTGATTCCCTTTTTTGACAGTTCCCAAGCCTAGGGCTAATGTGGGACTTTGGTTCATTGAAAAAGGAGCTCGATAGATGTTGGGTGAACTAGGCTTGGCTTACCGTAGCCTATTTGGACTGTTACACAAACAAATATATATATATCGGCTGAGTAAAAGGAAGAAACAAGTACACAACATAAAAATGAGCAATGATGATTATGAATACTTCAGGACAGTTATATTTGATTAAGTCAAGTGTTAGAGTACATTTGGTCCCACCCTGTGAGGATACTCCACAAGGTCTAATAAGCCTCAAAGATCACAGACTTGGCTAATCCCCTTTGGGTTTCTAGGACTTGTGAAATTTGAGTTCTTTGAATATGAGTGGCTCATTGAATATTTTGCTATAGGACTCGACTTAAAGCTTAAAACTCTTTTCTTGTATATATTTTGGTCTCTTGTGCATAATGATGTTTGCCTTTTAATGTCTCCCTTGCTCCTCTTTTATACTATTCTTTAAAGACCTCAACTTACATTTTTATCCCTTGCTTCTCTTAGTAACAGGGCTGAGTCCCTTTGTCTGGAACCTTGGTGGCTATTCCTTTCCTCATCTTCTCTCATTTCATACTTCTGGGAACTCACTCCTTGAAAGTGCATTGGTGGATTTTCTACTCATAGAAGCTTCCTTTTAGGACAAATCAGATTTTCCTCTAAGGTCAACGTTTCATGGTCTTCTTCTAAGGCTTAAAAAGGACATTTCGAAGGTTCTTAGACTTTGATGTTGACTCCTCTTGGCTTGGTCTTTTCCTAGAAATGAGACAGATTCATTTCTTCAATGGATGACCTTGAAAAGGCTCTGACCATCCTTCCTCTTACTGCATGTCCTCTGCCTTGCCCGAAGTCCCATGATTCCTTCGCTAGGTTCTGATCTTGAGGCCATCAATTGTCCCTTTCAATTCGCTCTACCTCCCAGCTTGATTTTGACAAGACATCCAATGACTCCTTCTTTCTTTTCCCTTTTTCAAGGATACATATGACGTGTTCCCAGGCTACCTCCTACCTCTTCCATATCCTTCTTAGCATTTTCAGGCTTTCTCCCTAAGGACCCGCTTCTTGGAGGTTGGGTGATCCATCCATGGCCTAAGCTTGGTTCTCCTCCTTTTTACTTCTTTCTTTCACCTTCCTTCTTTTTGGGCCTTTTTGCCCCCTTGGTCCTTCATAACTTCATGAGCTAACCCTTCTTTTGTTAAGGCTCACGATTCTTCCTGGCATTCATAGACAGAACTTCCTTATCACATTTTGGGCCTCAACAGATGTTATCAGTATCCTATGAAAGCAATTTTTTTTTTTTATAAACCCTAATTCAAATGGTCATCACCTATCTATGCTTAAACAAATGGCACAAAAACTCGAATATCATCTTTTCTTAGGCTACATGGTTCCATTCTCACAAAACAAACAATAAACTTCTAACCTCAAAGGAGCAATAAGCCAAACAACTGAATCAATTAAATGATCATGTAAGAACTCATGGTGTTGTCCAAGGATCCTGCAACTAATGGGAGATCCAGTACTCCAAAATCGCCCATAATAAAAAAAATTCTTAGTTCAGTTACACTCCAATTTTTTTTTTTGAAATTCTTACCTTAAGAGAATTCTTCTTCTCTTTGAAATCCTTGATAATTTTAAATACAACTAGGGTAACTATCTACTTTTTCTAAAAGTCCATAAAAATATGAAATTTAAGTTATTTAACCCTATGAACAAAATCACCCAACTTAATAAGTCATTTTTAAAATTGTTTTTTCCTAGTTATATAGGTCGATTTGTTAAAAGAAAAAAAAATAGCATTAGCTATGTTGTGACAGATTTATGATGATTGGCAAATAGTAGATTTATGATAAAAATGTTGGCATGGGTAGACACAATGGCAAGTGGTAGTGGTAGAGAGAGAGAGAGAGAGGAATCTAAAAATTGATTTATATGGTCAAACCGGTTTGATTTGTAGGGAAAAAAATTCATACACAATGTCCATTTAAAAATCCGTTTTTATTTTTATTTTAAAAACAAGTAAACAAGTTACCAACTAGATAAATGATGAAACTAAGAAGAACCTAAAAATTAATTTATATGGTCAAACCGGTTGGATTTGTAGGGAAAAAAAAATCATACACACAATGTCCATTTAAAAATCCATTTTTATTTTTTAAAAATGAGTAAACCAGTTGCCAACCAGATAAATGATGAAACCACTCATTTGGCTTTATACTAGAAAAGGCTTATTAGGGGTATTGAGCTTTAAATTTGCTTCGCCCTAATTTGGGAGAGGGTATTATAAGCAATGGTTAAATGTGTAACCCTCCTCAAAATGGAGCTACTTACAATGGCGGCGCCACATTCAAGCTAGGGTGGTCCCAGGGCCACCCTGACTTGAAAAAAAAAATTATATAAAATAATTTAAATTTTTTTTTATTTATCTACCCTTAAAAAAAATTAGGAACACCCTCAAAATTTTTTTATGCCAATAAAATTAAAATTTGGTGGATTATTTGTTCTACTTTCAAGTAAAAAGAAAAAGCTCAATTTTTTTTTTTTTGAACTAAAATCTTAAAAAAAAAAAAAATTGTAACAGAGCAAGCCCACCCAAGGGAAAAAAGCCCAACATCAATCCTAAACAAAACCAACCCCAACCAAATTTTTAAATCAAAATAATTATTAACCAAATACCCAACCAGCCCAACCCAAACAGATTCTCAAAAAAAAAAAAAAAACAACCAAAACCCAATACGCATCTACCGATTCATTAAATGGTAAAGCAAAACTAAAATTAGAAACCTAACCTAAAGAACAAAACCTCGTCAATGACAATGACCAACTGACCAATCACATCGGCGCAACAGTGCCTCCGCCTGAATCTCAAGCAACAGAGCATATTAGTCATTGCATTGGGCCTTAATCTCTAGCAACAGAGCACATCGGGCATCGGAGATCGGAGATCGGTCCGATCGGATCAAAGCTTGTGACGCTTGGCCTTGAGTCCTTCCTAGCTTCCTCGCCTTAACATGTTGCTGTGGCCCACAGTGCCGCCCTTAGGCCTTCCTCAAGGTATTTAAGTTCTTTACACTTTATTTCTCTCTCTTTTTCTCTCTTACATCTTTGGGTTTGCTGTGGACTGTGGTCTAAGAGAGAAAGCTCTTTCTCTTTGAACTGAAATGAGACTCTCTCTCTCTCTCTCTCTCTCTTTCTCTCTCTCTCTCTCTCTCTCTCTCTCTCTCTCTCTCTCTCTCTCTCTTTGAACTGTAATTGGCTTGGCTTTATAGCTTTACTTTATAACTTTATAATTATTTGCCTATGTTTTGACTTTATCCGTTGGTGTGTTGGTGAGTTTGTCTTTTAGCGTATTGTAAAATTATCTGATTGGCTCCTCTTGTGACTTTTGTCTGTTGAGTGGGGGGTGGATGGGGCCATGGGGCCGTGGGGTGGGATATTTGAATTGGGGAAGTAAAGGCATGCAGAGGCAGGCACCTATACATTATAAAAGACAAAATCAAATTATGTTAGGCACTAGGTAGTGGGTTGAGCTGTGGATAATGCACATGGGGTGTGTGCTAGTGTGTGCTAATGCATAGTGGGATGTGTGCTAGACTGCTAGTAGTTAGTAAAAAAAAATAATGAAGCAACTAAACAACAATAATTAATAATTTAATTAACCAATACATTATAAAAGACAAACAAATTAAATTATGTTAGGCTAAACAACAATTAATAATTTTATAATTGATGAAACAACAATACAACAAATTATAGTTTATAAAAGACAAAAAAATTAATAGAACAACTAAACAACAATAATTAATAATTTTATTAATATTTTAAATGAACTTACAGTTTATTGTTTATTCTTTTGTTAGAATTATGGACAAATATTTAATAAGAAAACCATGTACCCAAGATTTATCTCTTGTGCAAGATTCATCTTTATCTTCTAAGCAAATTCGTGTTGACTTTGACTTAGAAAATCTTCCTTCAGATCTTGGGATATGAGAAAATATATCATCTTATCATCTTAATAATCATAATGAAATAAGAAGATATTATTTACAAAAAAGCCCTTGTCAATCTGTTCTCCAAAACCATGATTACCCTCTAACAGAGTTTTTTGGAAAGCCCCGTCGATTTAGATTCGAATAGTATGTAAATAGAAAGTGGTAGGAATATAGTATAGACAAGGATGCAATATTTTGTTTATATTGCTACTTATTTGGGCAAGATGTTGGTAAGCAAGGAGGAGGTGAGACTTTTGTAACGAATGGATTCAAACTTTGGAATCAGAAAGAGAAGTTAAATTCCCATGTTGGAGGAGTTAATAGTGCTCATAACCAAGCTATCAAGAAGAGTGAAGATCTAACGAAGGAAAAAAAAACACATTCAAAGTTTTTTGGTTAAGCAATCAAATCAAGATAAAATTGAATATCGGGTTCAATTAAATGCAATAGTTGATTGCATAAGATTCCTTTTATGCCGGGGATTAGCTTTTCGTGGTCACGATGAATCTTAAGGTTCAAGTGATAAAGGAAATTTCCTTGAGCTTCTACAATTTTTATGGGATCACAATGAATCTATTAATGAAGTGTTGCAAAAAACTCCAAAAAATTGCAAGCTTACCCATCATAAAATTCAAAAAGATATTTTGAATGCAGTTGCACGTGAAACATCCAAAGCCATCATCGAGGATCTTGACAATGGGTTCTTTTCAATATTAGTTGACGAGTCACGTGATATCTCAGTGAAAGAGAAAATGGCCCTCGTTTTTCGTTATGTGAACAAGAAAGGAATTATTATAGAGCGGTTCTTTGGTATTGTACATGTAGCAAGTACCACCGCTTTATCGCTCAAATATGCTATTGAAAGTTTACTTTGTGAACATAATTTGAGTTTATTGAAACTACGTGGGCAAGGTTATGATGGGGCTAGTAATATGCAAGGTAATATCAATGGTCTTAAAACTTTAATTTTGAAAGAAAATAAGTCAGCATTTTATGTTCATTGTTTTGCTCATCAACTTCAATTGACTTTTGTTGCTGTTGCTAAAAATTACATTAACATTGCTGAATTTTTTTTATGTGGTTAGTAATTTAGTAACTGTTATTGGAGGCTCTTGTAAGAGACGAGATACTCTTCGAGATGTACAATTTGCCAAAATTAAAGAAGAATTAGGGAATGGTGTATGTAGAAGTGGGAAGGTTTGAATCAAGAAATAAATCTTAAACGTCCTGGTGATACACGTTAGGGATCATATTATGGGACTATTCTCAACTTGATTTTGATGTTCTTTGCTGTTGTTGATGTACTTGAGATTATTAAAGAAGATGACCTCTTCGACCAAAAAGTTGAAGCTTGATCTATTATGAGGTCAATTCAATCTTTTGAATTTGAATTTGTCTTTGCTCTACACTTGATGAAAAATATTTTAGGGATAATGAGTTGTCAATAGCATTGCAAAAAAAAAAAAAAAGATATAGTATATGCTATGGATCATGTTAAAGTGTCTAAGCAATGATTGCAAGTGATGAAAGATGATAAATAGATATCTTTATTGACTGAAGTATCTTCATTTTGTACCACACATGATATTTTTATCTTGAACATGGATGAAATATTTGTAGTTAGCGGGAGGCCACGACTCAACACTTAACAAAATACAAATTTACATCATTATCGTGTTGAGCTATTCTACACAATCATAGATTTGCAACTTCAAGAGCTTAACAACCGTTTTTCAAAGGCGAATACCGATTTGCTACTTTTTATGGCTTGCTTAAATCCAAGTTATTCATTTGTAGATTTTGATAAGGAAAAGTTGATCTGTTTAGGAAAGTTCTATCTATTTGATTTTCTTGGGACTGATATCTTGGTACTTGGCTTTCAACTTCATAATTACATTTTTGATATGCATAGCAATGACTTGTTTTTAGAGCTTTAAGGAGTTGGTAAACTTGCTGCAAAGTTAGTGAATACAGGCAAGCATGAGACTTATCCATTAGTCTATTTGCTTGTGAAATTAGTTTTGACCATTCCTGTCGCTATTACAACAGTAGAAAGAAGTTTTTGAACAATGAAATATATAAAGAATGAACTGCGCCATCGAATGAAAGATCAGTGGATGAATGATTGCTTGGCTGTATACATTGAACGAGATGTAGCTTGTAGCATTGGTAATGAGACAATCATGCAACGATTTCAAAATATGAAAATTCGTAGAAGACAATTGTAAACTTTATGTATTTGCGTATTTTTTTTATTGTTGTTGTTGTTGTCAATATATGAATTTCTCTTTTTATTAGATTGTGTAATTTATACTTCTTAAGGAATACCTTGAGAAAAATTGATAGAGCTGCCACTGACTACTTATGTGTGGAAGGTTACATATGTATAACTGTTACATAAAATAAAAAATCTTAATTAGAGCACCAAAGGGCCACTTCTGGTTCCACATAGCTCTTTCTATGAAGATTTTATTGAATAATACATGAAATTTTTAATGTAATGTGACTTGAAGGGGAAAGGAAGCTACACCGTCTCCAACTATAATGGTGTGCCCACCGGACGGCAGAAGTCTATTACTAGCATAGTCTACAATGCCCAAGCTCTTGCAACCATTGAACACAAAATTAACCACTTCTCTCCCTCCAGCTGCCACAAAAACCCTCTTAAAACCGATCAACTGCTTAAAGTGAGTTCCAATTATACCATCTGGGGGCTTGGAATAAACCAACACAACTTCACTCCCATCTCTTTTGCCCACATTCTTGACTTCAATGTTTAACTTGAAATACTCGCGGCATTGCAAGTCGTTTAATAAAACTGCAGGGCAAGTAGGCTTGGTCTTGTTAGCCATATAATTTAGATCGTGGCAGTGTGTATGTCTCCCCAATTTTACGGGCAAATTCTGTGAGGCTTGTATGGTGTAATTGAACTTTGTGTAGCTGAGACCAAAACCGAATGGGAAGACTGTGGAGCCATTGAAGAATTTGTAAGTTCGCCCTGGGTAGCCTTTGCTATCATCTGGCCTGAATTGCATGGATGTTAGGGGTATCTTATCAACAAAATTGGCTTCATACCACGTGACTGGTAATCTTCCACCTGCAACATAATATATACATGCATGTAATGTATTGTTAATGACAGAGTATAATTAATATCCTGAATTATTTTTGTTATAATTAACGAAATTTGAAAGGAGTGAAAAGGAAGATACAACTTGTTGCAATCTAAAGGGACGGCGTAAAAAAATTGAAGATGATTAGCATAAATTGACTATATGTTTCACTATTTTTTTTTTCTTCGGAAGAGCGATAGATGCTAAGAATGAAAAAAGAGGTGGGATTCAAACCACTGAGAAGAAACATCACAGAGAGGATGTTATTATTAGTTGGCTATTACTTATACCCCTCTGATTCAAAATTTGTAATATGCGTATCATATATATATATATATATATTTGTTCTTTCAAAAAAAAAAAAAAAAACTTTTGTTACTTCATAGAGGGGAAAAAAAGGCCGTGGTGTAGACTTTGATTGGTAAAGCATAAATTAAAACACTCAGAATGTGATGTTTTTTTTTTTTTTTGAAAGGAGAATGTGATGTTTTTATTAGCTTAGAGAATAATGTATTAATTAACGTAGAATGTTTACCGGGATTGTATAGGCCAAAAACAACATCTGCAATGGCACGACCACCTTCCTCTCCAGGATATCCAACCCATAGGATGGCTTTGATTTTGGGGTTATTCTTGGCAAAAGAGACATCCACACCTCCTGCACACATGAGTACAAGAATAACTGGGCCCTTTGCTGCATTGGCAACTTGGTTGATAAGCTCACTCTGGTTTCCTGGAAGAAGGAGATCCACCCTGTCTAATTTCTCTACCTCAACTGTTAAATCTAACCCTACCAAAATTATTGTGGCATCAGCTATCTTTGCAGATTCCACGGCTTGGGGTATTAAGCTTGTTTTATTGCATGCAATGTCACCACATCCCGGTGCGTAAATTACCTTTCCATATGTTGAAAAGCCATCAATAGGAGAGGTGTAATGGCATGCACTACCAGGATGTTTTGATTCAAATGCAAAATGTCCAAGCATCGCAATGGTAGCATTGGCATGTGGTCCAACAACTGCTAGATTTTTGAACATGGCTGTAGTCAAAGGCAAAGTTCCACCTTCATTTTTCAGTAGAGTAATTCCTTCTTTTGCTGCTCGAGTGGCTAACTCAATGCTTTTGTTGGTGCATATGTCATTTTTTCCAAGAGATTTGTATGCAGGGATTCCATCAAAAAAACCTGTTCTGAAAAGCACAATATAAAGGTTTTCTAGTGCCTTGTCTATATCTGACTCTCTAACCTTTGATTGGTTCACTGCATTTCCAGTGTACTTGGGGTAGGTCTCTCCACAATCCAAATCCATCCCTGAATCAAATATAATTTAGAAGTTGGTAAACTAGAATTCAATAACGAAAATTCTTAAGAAAAATGAAAATTTATATAATATGTAAAGGTCACAATTGACCAACCTGCTCTTAGTGTTTGTGCAATAGCATCCTCATATGTATCGTTAAGAAATTTGTGACTGGTCACCATTTCGCTAACGGAATCACAATCTGAAACTATATATCTGGATTAAAGAATATAATGTTCAATATTATTGAAATAATAAAATATAAATCAAGGTCTATTTCTAATAATGAAGTGATTAAGAGTTTAAATTGCACCCGCGAAAATCCCATTCTTGTCTAAGTGTTTGCTTCAAGAAGTTTGGATCAGCACAACTAGGTATCCCATTAACGCGGTTATAGGAGCACATAATACCGCTAACACCACCATCTTTAACACACATTTCAAAAGGCGGATTGAATGTCTCTTCCATATCTTGCTCCGTCACCTTCATTTTTGATTTTATTTTTAAGAAAAAAGATAGAATTAGAACATTAAAGAAAGTCTCTTCCATTTATTTATTTTAAGAGAATTGCTAGAATTATTAAAAAAATTTATTACAAAAGTATGATACGCCAAAATTTCAACACAACATAAAAAAAATTAAAATATGCAGTTGTTATGTTTTTAATTAATGAGGCACCAATCATATTTGTTGTCATATCAATTTATTAGTCTTTTGTGATAAATTGATTAGCATTCACATCAATTTGGCTAAAATGACATAAACCTCCTATATTTTTGGCCAATAAGTCCAATATATATATATATATATATATATATATATATATATATATATATATGTATGTATGTATGTATGTATGTATATGTTTTCACATCAAATCATGTATTCATTATGCAAAATAAGATTTTGCTAGTGTTTGTCCAAATTTAGGAGGATTGGTATCTTATGTAAAACATTTTATTTGTTTTTTATAATTTCTTTGCTTTACCTGAGGGTAAAAAAAAAAAAAAAGAGTGAATGTTAGTTGTTTTTTTATAATGAGAGAGACATTAAAAATAATCAAGAAAAATTTATATTTTAATTTAATAGAATACATAATAGATATATGTAGGTGTTTTGAAAAGTGGTTAGTTAAAAATAGAAAAAGTAGGTTTTTATTCTTATATGGATAGTAAATTTACATAAACAAATATGAAAACTACATTTTCCATATTTGAAATCCCATATCTATTTTGTAGTTAGGTTTTGGTACATAGATGTTATCTTACCCTAGCATCGAAATGGACGCGATCAATTCCTTTCCAATTTTCAACATCATATGCAGTAAAGTGCTTGCAACATGCTGAAACTTTGAGTGGTCTACTACTCAAATCTGTATATTTCTTTGTTCCTTGAACATCTTGTAGACCTCTCACGTAATTAACAGCATAGGTGCCAACAAGGAAAGGATCTTCACTAGGTGCCTCAGCAATTCTTCCCCATCTAGGATCCCTTGCAATGTTAATGGTTGGACTCCAAAATGTTAATCCAGCCCGCCCAAGATTGTACATTGCTCGCGCTTCTGTTGAAACAGCCTACAAACAATAGCAATTTCATTTCAATATGTGTATTTAAAACTTACCATTATCAAGCTAAATTATTATTTTAATTTATAATTTAGTTAATAGCCAGAATTGGTAATATGTACAAAAATGTAAAACATGTAGTATCTTTTGAACTCCAATGAACCAAAATTGGAAAACCCTTCGCAAAATGGGGACAAATTCTAGATGAATGGACAGGTTTTTATTTTTTATTTTGAAAAAAATGACACTTTAGCCTCTAAATTATTCTCCATTATACATTTAACTCTTAAGGGGGGTGGCGCTAGGTAGTGTTGAGGGGGTTCAAATGAACCCCTTGAGCTAGCCAAATTTGAATGCTTTGAACTAAAATAAGCTTGAATATGATATTCTTAACAATATCTTGATCTTTTTAAACACAACAAAAAGCCCAACAACAAACCAATTTGATCTGAAATCTTTGGAAAAAAAAAGTAAACTCAACAACAAAAGTAAAAATTTGTTCATCTTAAATCTCAAAAAGATCTCATTTAGATCTTAACAAATTTGAAACAAAAAAATAGATAAAAATTTATTGTATTTCGATCTCACTTACAATTCACTTAAAAACAATAATTAATGTATTTATTGTATTTAGAAATAATATATGATTTCCAAGATTTTATCTTATTAATAATTAGTATGCTCATTGTTTTAAGAAATACTGAGCCAAATGAACTTATAATTTATCTTTTATGAGAAATGCCATATCTACAATATTTTCGCAATATCTTCACAACAAAACTTAAGTGGTAGATTGTTACTCGCTATTAATGATGAGCAAAAAATAATTTCAGTAGTCGGTTTAAATTAAAACAATAACAATATATCATCTAAAATTTGTTGTAAAAATGATGTAAGAATATTGTGAATGTAGTAGCATTTATCTTTTTTTATTTTATTTTATTTCTAGTATGTACGGACAAATTTATAAAAAGAAAACCACATAAATCGTAATCTTCATCTTCTTACTTAACCCCTATATTCAAAAGGAACAAAGTTTCTCTCTTAAACTAGTTTGGAGATAAACATTTCAAATTCTTTTTTTATCTTTATATTAAATGTGAATTTTGAAAATTTAATTTTGTTGGATTGCATGTTCTTATTATATTCTTCATACTTCCAAAACTTCAAAAAGATCAAAAAGTAATTGCTATGTCATTAAAGAAATGTTAAAATTTTAAGTTTTTGTGATCTAAAATTGTGTATTAAAAATAAGTTTATTGATCAAATAGTACATGATATTCTATTTGAAAGAAATTTGATATACATATTAAGAACATAAAGAATATGAAATTTAGCGGTTAGATTTTCAAAATTTACATAAAACAAAGAGATATATAAGAAGTTTAAAGACTTTCTCTCCAATCTAGTTCGAACTATAAAAAGAATCCTGAATACACTTGAACTATGAGAATGCATGACTATTATCAATGTAACATTCTGCATCCAACTGTCCCAACTATCTATTTGCTGGATTAGGATCCGGTGTAATACCTAGGGTATAGCACTAAGTGCAATAGTAATGAACCATTAAGATTAAGAGTTGCAAAAAATAACTTTCAATCTCAATTATTAAATAAAAAAATTTTAAAAAAAGTTAAAAAGTTAAAAATTTTAAAAATTTTGTGAAGGAAATAGTGTAATTGCTAAGGCTGTAAATGAACCAAGCCGTTTATAAACAGCTTGGGCTTGGCTCAATAAAAAGCTTGTTTATTTTTGTTTGTTTATAAACAAACCAAGCTTAAGCTTTAGTTTTAGGCATGTTTAATAAACGAGCTGAGCTCGAGTAAAAAATATTGTTCATGAACAAGCTCGTGAATACCAAGGCTCGATACAAAAGTAACAAAATAAGTTGAGTCTAGACTTATTTATGAGTTTGGTAATAAAATTGATATGAACTTGACAAGTAAATTCATATCTTTCTAAGACTTTAATTAATTATAAGTTAAGACCACTCATCTAAACTAAATATGTTAGATAATAAACTTGATATAGGCTTGATAATATGCTTTTGTAAACATGATATTGAGTTTGAGTTTGGGTTTGATATTGAGTTTGAGTTTGGGTTTGATATTGAGTTCAAGTCTGACTTGACTAATGAATCAAGCCAAGCCAAGTCGAGCTCAAGCTTGAAATTATTTGTAGGCTCGTATCAAGCTCAAGCCAAGTTTGAACATACTACTTTTGTTGTTGAGTCGAGCTTGAACATTCATTACTCAACAAAACTCGGCTTCCCTAGTAATTGCATGGTGCAATTGCCAGAAATTACAGTTGTGCACGACTCACTTGGTTGGTGCTTATGTGGAACCGACTAACCCCATATGAAATGACCGAAATGCCTCTCTTTCATGAACTACACCAAACCCAGAAAATGAAAAACAAAACACAGATAAACAACAATCCAAGTTTTTTTTAGCACAAGAGTTAAACCAAAAAATCAATCCAACTTTTTTGGTAAATAAACAGAAAAAATAGAGAGAAAAAAAAAAAGAAAAAAAAGAAAAAAGAACAACTGACCCCAAAATCCACCAGCCAAATGCATATCAATATTGCTCAACGAAAAAAAAAAAAAAATTATCGTCCAAAATCCACACCATAATTAAACCCCAAAATCACTTCACACTAAACCATGAACACAAAAAATTCCAAAAACCCAATTCATTTGAATGACACAAGCCTCCTTCTATATCGCCCACCAAACTCAAAAACAGATCCACTTCAACCATGAACATCCAAATCCAAATGGTACTTGGGCCAAATCAGACACAAACCCACACCCAATTGAACTATCTGTTTCGTTGGTGGCCAGATCAGAAACATCACACCGAGATAGCTCGATCTGGGTTCACACATTTTGCCTCACAAGCAGCGGTTGCAGTCAGCTGTTATGGCGGACCAGCAGGTGGGCGTGGAAGAGACATCTTTAGTGAATTTGAACTCACTGATTGCGACCTAGAGCTTGCCCCGCTGTGTGATTGGACAGTGGTGGGTTTATGGTTTCTGGGCTTGTTGATGACAGACAGAAATGAGGAGCTGCTTGTGGGTTATATATAGGTTGTTCATCTAAGTGGGTTTGTTGTTTCATCTCTCTGTGTTTTTGTTTCTTTCCAGGTTGTAAATTTCTGGGTTTGATTTTAATTTCTGGGTCTTGTTCTTCATTTCGACCAAACTTAATTGGCAAATAGACGGAGGGTGGAAAGTGTTACAAAGATAATAATTTAAGAGAAAAATGTACTATGGGGGTAAAGTGTATATATATATATATTAAGTTTAGGTTTAGTATCCTGTAGTATTGAACTCGTTGAGATGATAACATGTGTCTATTTTTAAACATATATTATCATCTTATTGCATCCAGTGTGCTGGATACACTAAACATAAACCAAGTATTTTTTTTTTAATAGCATTTCATCATATCTATCTATCTAGAATAATAAGTATTTTCTTAATAAGGAAGAGAGAATGAGGTTATAATTTATTATTTTCCCCCTCTTCTTCATTCAATTGGTTTTCTTTTTTTATTTGACTAATTGTTTACTATGGATATCTTTTTTTTCAAATTTGAATGATATCTATTATATTTGTCCATCATGCACCCACCAAAATACATGATAGAAAACGACTTTAAAGAACACAAGTTTAAACTACGTACGTAGGAAACATACAATACAAGGAAACTACTTCAAAGCATTAAATTTTACACCTGTCCATCATGCACCCACCTAGACATATGCAAGAAAATGAAAGTAAAAGACAAATTTAAAATACATAGGAAACAACTACATGCAAAGAAAATGCAATACAAAGCATTAACTTTTTTTTTTTTTTTAACATATTACTTAAGAGGAGACATTCATGATTCACCTGACCAATTTCTTTCCAGAGTGACTCGTTGAATGAAGCTGTTGTGAGAATGACAACGGGAAAGCTGGTTGCATGAGGAACTAGATCATCAAAGATGGTTCCTTTGCCAAAATTGGCCACACCATGGAGGGCCTCAGACCACCACTCATACTTAGGCAGCGCCAATCTAGGCACCCCTTCAGCACTATTTCCTAGCTGTGCTATCTTTTCAGGTAGTGTCATTTGTCTCACGAGATCTTTCGCCCTAACATTGTAGGGAAGCTTTGAGTCACAAAATGCGAATCTTGACATGTCCAGATTGAGTTTGGCAAATCTGGAAGGATCACATACATAAGTGAAGTCACTGCCAGTTGGGGTGAGATCATCAGGTCTAATTTTTGAGACTTCTTTTCTCAAATCTGTACTAATCACAAAGGAAGCAATAGTGAAAGAGATACAAAGAAGAAAAAAAAGATTATTAGCCATGGCTTGTCTTGCGCAAGAGGTAAAGTTGCAACTTGCATGCAATGAATAACATGCACATGGAGGCTTTTATAAGGGATTCAACATCAATAACCCATATTGATTGGGCTTGTTTGTTAAAAGTGGTCAGTGGTAATTGTTGACAACAAATTTTTGCCTACCATTTTTTACATGAACCAAGTCAGCCAACTACCTTTTCTCCACGTCACTTGCCAAGTTGGGAAATTTGGTATATTTGTAGTATTGATGAAAAATAAAAATTATTAATTTTGTTTCAAAAATAACAAATTGGGGGGTGATAATTAAAGAATGAAGTTGATGTTATTTCCTTTTTTTGAAAGAGATGTCATTTCAACAATATAATGAATAGTGTATAAATAAATAAAAAAAGTTTTGATTGGTGACACATTTTATTGTAAAAATGACATAGTAAAAAATAAAATCCTTAAATAAGATATGTTTGAATGAGTGACATCTTAGTGGTCATAAACGGAGTAAAATTATTATTTCACCGTTTAATTTATATTTTTATCATAAAAAATCCCAAAAATTCTTGTCACTTATGAGTTATGATGCCAACTTAGCATAATGCTCTTATCTATGTAATATAACATTTCGTTTGTCTAAATTAATTTGCTCTATCAAAAGTTCATGTCACCTGTGATGCCAACTTAGCATAATGCTATTATCTCCTAATTGTTATATTCTTCTTTTTTTTTTTTTTTTTGGGATATCTAATAGCCAAATACCTATTTTTTCTTAAAATAATATAGTTTTATTATATGCGTTTTGCGCGTGCAATGAAGCTTTTTTTGGGTTTGGTGATCCTATTTTATAGCAAAAAAAAGCTTGTCTTTATTTTCTATATATAATTTTTATTTTGAAAATCTAATTTATAAGTGGATAAAATAATTTATTTTTTTGATAAAAGTAGATAAAGCAATTTGAAAATCAACATGAGAGCAACCCTATATTTTAGGCAATGTTTTAGTGGGAGTTAGAATTGTATTTTTATCAGATTGTCCTTTAATTTTGTCTTTACTTAAACATAGAGGTGTAAGGACATTTTTTAACCCAAAAAAATGAGGATCGATCCCAAATAGATAATGCCCCTTAATAGTAGTATAAATAAATCACATGCAAAATCCTCCCATGAACTTCGGTTTAAATATTCAAAGGGGGATTTTAAATAGGAGGGGTAGCCACACCCAAAAAATTTACCTTTAAACCAAAGAGAAATGATACGTCTACAACATTTTCACAACATTTTTACAACAAATCCTAAGTGGTAGGTTGTTATTGGTTGTTATTGTTGGGGCAAAAAAGTAATTTTAGTGTTAGGTTTAACTTTGAACCAATAACAACTAACTATCTATGATTTGTTATGAAAATATTGTAAAAATGTTGTGGACGTAGCACCTCTAATACTATTATCTCCATAATTGTTATATTTATTTATTTATTTTTTGGAATAGTCAAATACCTGTTTTTTCTTAAAATAATACTAGCTTTATTACACATGCCTCATGCGTGCAACGAAGCTTTTTTTGGGTTTAGTGATCCTATTTTATAGCAAAGAAAGCCTGTCTTTATTTTTTTATATATAATTTTTATTTTGAAAATCTAATTTATAATAGAATAAAGAAATTTATTTATTTTTTGATAAAAGTGGATAAAACAATATGAAAATCAATAGAAGAGTGACTCTATTTTTTAGGCAATATTTTAGTAGAAGTTAGAATTGTATTTTTATTAGATTGTCATTTAGTTCTGCCTCTACTTAAATATAGAGTTGTAGGGCCATTTTTGAACAAAAAAAATGAGGATCCCAAACTGATAAATCCCCTTAATAGTAGTATAGGTAAATCACATTCAAAATCCTCCCATGAACTTCGATTTAAATATTCAAAGGGGAATAGTAAATGGGAGGGGTAGCCACACCCAACAAATTTACCTTTAAACCAAAGAGAAATGATATGTTCATAATATTTTCACAAAAAATCTTAAGTGGTAGATTACTGATTGTTATTGTTGGGACAAAAAAAGTAATCTTAGTGCTAAGTTCAATTTTGAACCAATAACAACTAACCATCTATGATTTATTGTGAAAATATTGTAAAAATGTTGCAGACGTAGCACTTCTCTAAAGTCCAAATCCACCTCTTATGCCGAAGTTAAAGCTATTTTCATAATAATAATAATCTATACTACTATTTAATGGGCTTCCCTTGTTCGGATTCCTATTTTTTTAGTTCAAAAATGTCCTCACACTCCTATATTTAAATAGTGATAAAACTAAAGGACAATATCGTAAAAATGCAAATCTAACTCTTACTAAAATATTGCCTAAAAAATCTGACCACTCTCTTGATAATTTTCAAATTGTTTTATCCACTTTTAAATTAAATTCTCAAAATAAAAATTATATATATAAAATAATTTAATATCCCCCTTTGAATATTTAAATTGAAGTTCATGGGAGGATTTTGAATGTGATTTACCTATACTACTATTAAGGGGCTTTATCAGTTTGGGATCCTCATTTTTTGGGTTCAAAAATGGCCCTACAGCTCTATATTTAAGTAGAGACATAACTAAAGGACAATCTAATAAAAATACAACTCTAACTCCTACTAAAACATTGTCTAAAAAATAAAGTCACTCTTCTGTTGATTTTCATATTACTTTATCCACTTTTATCAAAAAATAAATAAATTGCTTTATCCACTTATAAATTAGATTTTCAAAATAAAAATTATATATAAAAAATAAAAAAAGCTTTTTTTTTTCTATAAAATGGGATCACTAAACCCAAAAAAAGCTTTGTTGCACGCACAAAGCATGTATAATGAAGCTAATATTATCTTAAGAAAAAACAGGTATTTGACTATTAGAAATCCAAAAAAAATAACAATTATGGAGATAATAGTATTAGAGGTGCTACGTCCACAACATTTTTACAATATTATGGAGATAATAGTGTGGGAAAAAAACCAAATATATTTTACATTAACTGACTGCACTGCGAGTCGCTACTTGTTGTCCAACCTCCATTCCTCTCTACTGTACTCAAGACCATTGTTAATTTGCTCTCTCTCTCTCTCTCTCTCTCTCTCCTATAAACATAACTCAATCACCACCAACCACCTAAGGTCCATATCTATCATCTCTCTCTCCTAGTTCACTGGTTGTTACAAATTTTTAATTTAAATTCACCATTGAAATTATTTTCTTACCCACTAATAACAACCCGTACTAACCAACCACCTAAGATTTGTTATGAAAATATTATAAAATGTTATGCACATAACATTCCTCGTTAGCATTTTCCTATAAACCTTTTTCCTAAAATGATTTATTAACAAATGTCCTTAGAACATCAATTAACATTTCCCTTTTTTTATTTACATAGATTTGATTTGAGTTTTCTCTATATTTTAACCCATATATATCTATTATTTAATTGCAGTTAGATAGAAACATATTTTCTTTGAAATCAAAATTAGAAGTAATGATTGCATCGTTTAGGGTTTAAGTAACTATTTTGCTCTTTTGCTATTTCTATTTACAAATCCTTCACATTTTACTTGTGCAAATAACATAAAGTCAACACGCATTAGTAAATCTAAATCACAATGAGTGATGTAGGGAAAGAAAATTATATTATTAACTATGAAAATCGTAAATAAAATAGACTTGCAAGTTACTACAAGTTACAACAACATAATAATAATACAATTGAAAGTATCATTCCTCACACGGTCACGGTCACCGTCACAGCTCTAACCATATGTTAATTGAATTGGAGAAACAATAGCACCATCACCGATAATAATTGTGTGTGCACCAGATGGCAAGAGAGCATTACCATTGGAGTCTACAATGCCCAAGCCCTGGCAAGTATTTATGGCAAACTGAATAGTCTTACTCGTCCCAGCTGCAACAAAAACCTTCTGGAACGCAATCAAATTCTTAATATGAGTTCCAACAATACCAACTGGGGGCTGTGAGTAAACCAAAACAACTTCATCTCCATCTCTGTTACCCACATTTTTAACTTCAACTGCAAGTTTAAATGTTTTACGACATCTCAAGTCATCTATTGCAATCGCCGGGCAGTTAGGCTTGAAGGTTCCATTTTTATATGGTAGGTCACGGCAGTGTTGAAATTTTGTCAATTTTATCGGCAGTTTAGTTGTCGCGGCTTTTAGTGTATAGTTGAATTTTGTGTAGCTGAGGCCATAACCAAAGGGGAAGACAGTGGGGCCATTGAAGAATTTATATGTTCGACCTGGGTAGCCATTGCTATCATCTGGCCTTAATTGCATGGATGTTAGGGGTAGCTTGTCAACATAATCGGCTTGATACCAAGTAACGGGTAATCTTCCTCCTGAAAAAAAAAAATATATATATAGTAGAATATGTATGTACAAATGAAATTAACCAAGGTGGATATGCATTGGCATACGGAATTACGTTAGATGTTACCTGGATTGTATTTTCCAAAAATAATATCCGCAATGGCTTGACCACCTTCCTCTCCAGGATATCCGGACCACAAGATGGCATTGATTTTGGGGTTATTCTTAGCAAAGGAGATATCGAGACCTCCAGCCGACATGATTACAAGAACTACGGGGCCTTTTGAAGCATTAGCAACCTGGTTGATAAGATCAGCTTGTTTTCCAGGAAGGAGGAGATCCAACCTGTCTCTGCTCTCTGCCTCAATTGATAAATCAATTCCGGCAACAATTATAGTGGCATCAGATGTTGTGGCGACTTGCACGGCTGGGCCAATCAAACTCCCATCGGGGCAATGAACATTTGAACATCCTGCTGCATAGTTCACTCTTCCATAACTGGAGAAGCCATTAAGGGGAGTTATATATCGACATGGAGTACCTTTATTCCATGGGTCAAATGCATAGTTTCCAATCATGGCAATGGAAGCATTAGCATGTGGTCCAACCACTGCTAGGGAAGGGTACTTTCCAGTTGCCAATGGCAAAATTCCATTATCATTCTTCAAAAGAACAATTCCCTCCCTCGCTGCTTCTGCCGCTAACTCGATGTGCACGTTAGAGCACACATCATTTATTCCAAGAGAATTGTATTGAGAGTGTCCATCAAATATTCCTAGCCTCATAAGCACAACATAGAGGTATTGTAGTGACCGGTCTACAAGTGCCTCCCTAACCTTCCCATGTTTCACAGCATTTTCAACATTATCGGTGTAGTAAACTCCACAATCCAAATCCAAACCTAAACCAAGAAGAAATTAAATGTCAGTGAACAAAAAAGCCAGTCGAGGAAAAAACGAGAGAAAGAAATGAATAGGTAAGGCACATAATTAACTAGCCTGCTTGTAGTGTATATGAAACTGCAGTCTCATTGTCAACGTTTAGCCATTTGTGGTTCTTAATCATTACTTCAATAGAATCACAATCTGCAACTATATATCTGGAAAAAAATTGTAACATTAGTCTTAATTACAAAAATAGCATTCTGATTAAAATTTAAGGTCTGTTTAAATTGAGGAGTAAAGAGAAAGCTAGCTAAAAATAAGTTAATTTTTGACCAATTTTACTCTACACTCTATGCTTCTCCTCCCTTTACCTTAATCCAAACGGACCATAGTATTTTGATATTGAGATTAGAATTTAGAATGTACCCATGAAGATTCCAGTCTCCTCTAACGGTTTGCTTCAAGAGTTGGGGATCAGCACAAGCAGGTATGCCATTAACACGGTTATAAGAGCACATGACACTACTAACATCACCATTTTGGACACACATTTGGAAGGGTCGGTTAAATGTCTCTGCCAAATCTTGTTCCGTCACCTTCAAAAAAAAATCAATAAATACTTTGCTTTAATGGGTTTTTGAATCATAGTGGTATATCAACTTTAGAATTAGGATTCCCACAGAGTAGTTACCTTAGCATCAAAACTGTAACGCTCAACTCCTTTCCAATTATCAACATCATAAGCAGTAAAGTGCTTGCAACATGCAGAAACTTTAAGCGGTCTAGAGTTTAAATCCTTATAGTGCTCAGTTCCCTCAACATCCTGCAAGCCTCTCACATAATTCGCGGCATAGGTGCCAACTACAAATGGATCTTCACCAGGTGTCTCAATGATTCTTCCCCATCTTGGATCTCTTGCTACGTTAATGGTTGGACTCCAAAATGTTAATCCAGCATGCCCTAAATTGTACAATGCTCGTGCTTCTGTGGAAACAGCCTGCATCCAGTAACAAATTTTAGCATATTGATTAAAAACGAATACTTTAAACTTTCAATACAGCTTAATGGGTTAAATTTTACCTTCCCAATAGTGTTCCACAATGACTCGTTGAATGAAGCTGTTGTGAGAATCGGCGTGGGAAAGCTAGTTGCATGTGCTACTGAATCATCGAAAAAGGTACCTGGACCGACATTGGATAAACCATGGAGCGCCTCAGACCACCACTCATATTCGGGCAGGCCTATTCTTGGGGCTCCATAAGCACGATTTCCTAGCTGTCGCACCTTTTCATACAACGTCATTTGACTCACCAAATCTCTTGCTCGGACTTGGTAGGAAAGTTTATTGTCACAAAAGGGGAATGATTTGATATCCAATCCAAGTTGGGCATACCTGGCGGGATCACATATGTAGGTGAAGTTACTACGGCCAGGGGTCACAGCATCAGGGCCTATTTTAGTGACTCTTTTTCTTGCATCAGTGTATATGACACAGAAAGCCAAAGTGAGATAGATGCAAAGCAGAAAAGTAAGTAGTGTTCTCGCCATGGCTTGTAATTACGCCGCATGCGTGTAATACTACTCGCCCATTAAGGCTATTATATATATAAGGAAGATCTCGCATCCAAAATTATTAAAAAAAAAAAAAATTATTAGACTTGTGAGTTGGCGTATCTCTTTATTGTGAGGATAAGCTTACTTCTCGATTGAGATTTTATGTACACTTCTGGTTTGCACGCTTGATAGTATATTTGTTTATTTAACAACCTAAACATAACAAAGCAATGGTATCTGTTATACTGGATTTAGTTTGCCCGCCATAGGATCTTTTGTGTTTATCTATATATATTACAACCTTTTTGTTTTCTGAATTTAAAAACCTAAATCTAACCTGATAATGTTCTCTTTTAAACTGGATTTAATTAGTTTGACCGCGATAGGATATTATTTATATAACAACCTTTTTGTTTTTTGAATAAGATCTATACAACAACATAGGGCTAACAAAACATACTTTTATGCCAAAATAGCGATGTCATCTTTTATTCCAAGCTTACCACCTCCGGAAACCAGTCTTGAAAGCAGTTGATATTGCAAGCTACTCCTAAAACTGTTATTTGAATAATTCAAATCTTCTATTTTTTTTTTTCAGTAATAAATTCTAAATTAAAATCACTCTAGAAAATTATATTTTCTCTTTTCTCTCCCACATTTTATAACGTGATAAAATCTACTATAGTTTTTTCTGGAAAAAAAATAACCTCAATTTATACATATTAAAACAAAGTTTTGATATCATATTAAGATTGTCGTTCTGATTAGACATATGGTTTCTTCTGATGAAAAATATATTTCTATATCTATACTATTATTTAATGGGCTTCTATTGTTTAGATTTCTCATTTTTTAGTTCAAAAATATCCTTACAACCATATGTTTAAATAGAGACAAAACTAAAGGAAAATTCGGTAAAAATACAACTCTAACTCCCACTAAAATATTGCCTAAAAAATAGGACCACTCTCCTGTTAATTTTTAAATTGTTTTATCCACTATAAATTAGCTCAAAATAAAAATTATATATATACATATATATATACACACACTATATATAAAAACACAGAGTTTTTTCTTTTGGCTAAAAAAAAGCCTCATCGCATGTGCGAAACGCGTGTGATGAGACTAGTCTATACTACTATTTAAGGAGTTTCCTCTGTTTAGATTTCTTATTTTTTTAGTTCAAAAATGCCCTTACACTCTTATATTTAAGTAGAGACAAAATTAAAAGACAATCTGGTAAAAATGCAAGTCTAACTCCTACCAAAACATTGCCTAAAAAATAGGATCACTCTTTTATTAATTTTCAAATTACTTTATCTACTTATAAATTAGATTATCAAAATAAAGATTATATATACAAAATAAAAACACAGTTTTTTGTTTTGCTAAAAAAAAGCCTAATCGCACGCGCGAAGCGCGTGTAATGAGACTAGTTATTATTTAAGGGGCTTCCCCAACTTGGATTCCTCATTTTTTTTTTTAATTCAAAAATGTTCATACAATCTTATGTTTAAGTAGAGACAAAACTAAAGGACAATCCTGTAAAAATGAAACTTTAACTTCCACTAAAACATTGCCTAAAAAATAGGACCACTCTCCTATTAATTTTTAAATTTCTTTATCCACTTATAAATTAGATTTTCAAAATAAAAATTATATATATATATATATAATCTACAAAATAGGACTACTAACAAAAAAAAATAAAAATAAAAATAAAAACTCTCCACAATTCCCACTTTCTCCTAAAAAAACCATCCCACCTTCTAAAAAAAACCACCCTACCATTTTCTATTAAAAAAACACCTATCCTAAGTTTGGTAAAAAATTAAAAAAAATAAAACTACCCCACCTTCTTTAAAAAAATCCCACCCTGCCGCATATCACATAAAAAAAAAAGAAAAAAAAAACTAAACATATGTCAATGTTATTTTGTGTTCATTTTTTAGAGCTAGCCTTATTTTTTAACCAAATTAGTGGTTCTAAATCTACAATTTTTGTGGAAAAATAAGTGTAAATTTCAAATTAAAATAAGTGAAAATTTATAATACTAATCCAAAAAAAAAAGTCACATCGCATACACGGAGCGCGTGTAATAAGGCTAGTATTAATTTATACATATTAAGAAATAGTTTTGATACCTATTAAGATTGTCATTGTGATTGTGAAAAAAAGAATATAGAGTGAAAGCAAAATTAATATGGTTTGACCTTAGTGATCCTTGTACTTAATAGTGAGATCTTAACAACTACATATTTGCTATATTGAATTATTTGTTATAATAGATCAATTAATAATAATAATAATAATAGACTAAACTTTAGACTACCACAGACAAACTAAATAATACATTATTTGCACTATAAGTAAGATGAGGTACAATCAATGTTAAATTGGGATTATTGTTTAATATTAATTATAGGCAAACTTGTCTTTCATAGTTTCTGGAACTCTACATGCACATGCAGAATTGTGTCTGCATGCGCATGCACCATGGCTGCGCACACAGGTTAATTCCTACATGCGCAAGCTGAGGGCTTCTTTGGCCTTTTTTTTCCAAAAATAGATTTATTTACTCATTAAAAACTATATTTATCATTTTAACATTTTTTAAGTCAATTTAGCATCTAATTGGGCCATAAACCAACCTTGGGTCTCAAAATTTTAGTATCATTGGGAAACAGGGGTTTGAGTTGTAAGGAGTACAAAATATGGTGTCTACAGATGCGCCTCTTTTGATTCGTGAGCATTGTTAATAGAATCAAAAAAATAAGAGACAAAATCTTTTGTTTCAACGTACGACTCAGGCCCAACCCATGCACACAACACACATCACGCATACATGGGAAGGGGTGCAACTCCAAAGATTTGCGTGGGATTTATATGTCCGAATTCCCACCTTTGTTGCTTGGAAAACAAGTAATGATAGGTTCACTATCCCAAAACTTGTTTTGCCAATTGCAAGCAAAAAAGCGAATGACTCACTATCCTAGAGTTACTAAAAAGAAAAACAAACAAGGCCAACGACCGCAACCATCAACCAAACAAACAAGGGTGATCTTACAAGCTTAAAAGGATCTATATCTATGGTGTCCATTGGGGGTTGTTGCCTCAAACTTCTCTGGGTGGCTTGCGCCTCTAGGTAATACTTGTCTTCTCCATCTCTATATATACCTGTTCTAGTAAGGCTCTTGCCTCGGGGTGACCTTGGTCTTGATCTCTATCTCTACCTTTTCCACTATGCCTACATATTTAATTCCCTCGGGATATGTGCACAATTTCTGTATTATGTGCCTGCATGTTTACTTCCTAAGGATATGTGCAAGAATTCTGTATTTTGACTATTTTTGGATGAAAGATCCACTGGGGTGCCTAAGGACTCACTGGGGAGTATAATTCTACTGAGAAGTGTTTGGTGATGATTTTGACCTATCATGAAGTCTTGATGGTGTATGGCCTACTAAGGAGGGGGTAGTTTACTGGGGATCTCTTGATGAAGTGTTGCTCACTGGGAAAACTTTCCTTCACTGGGGGAAATTATCTTTTTCTTTCTTATGACTCACTGCGGATTGATGTTGACTCCACCCTCGAGATGGTTTTATCAACTCCATTGGGGAAATTTTATCTTGCAACTCTCGAGGGGGCTGGAGATACTCTTAACTTCTCCACAACTGAGTTTGCTAAGGGTCCAAGGATCCTTAATCTGGTGATGACCTTTGTTCTCACACCACGGTCTCACTATAATACTATCACTAAGCCTCGTGTTCGTTTCCTTCTTTCTCTTCTGAAGATCTTTCTATAGATTTTCCTTCATATATGATAGCATCTATGATAGATTGCTATTAAGACACTGCTACATATGATAAGCTCATCTTTCCTTCGGCTATCACACGCATCCTATCACACATGCACGTCATTGTTCCTCTCTCTTCTCCTTTCTATGCCATAAGTGCCATTAGCAAGGATCTATTAGGAGGAGCGATGCGTTGCTAGCAACCAAGTGGCCTTGTGTGGAGGATGATGCTACCCCTACCCCTCGTCCGTCTTCATCTTCTTCTCCATATTCTTCTTCTGGAGTAAAGGCATCCCTGGCTGCCATTATGGACCAGCTTCAGCACATGTGTGCTGATTTTGGTAGTCAACTCGACCACATTTCTGATGAGATATGTCAAATAAACACTAGGATTAGTCGCATAGCTCACCGACAATCTTGTCTTGGCAGTTTTTCTCCTTCACCTTCTCTCGAGCCTGCTAAGGATTCTTCTTCGGATGGGGGAGATGACGATGATGAGGATGCTTCTGGCTCTGAGTATGATGATGAGAGGACTACTTCTCAGTGATTCACCCTTTGTCATTCGTAACAAAAAGGGGAAGTAACTTTGTATATGAGAGTAGTCTTTTTGTTAGGGGGAGAGCTAGCATAGGGATAGACCAGTTAGAGGGGGAGTGCTTTGAGAGATGTAGTGAGGTTTTGATGTATCTTATCTCATTTCATGTACCATGGTCTTGTGACCACTTTTACAAACATTGTATTCTTTGATATATATATATATATATATATATATATATGCGTAAATGCACTTTTAGTCCCTACATTTTTGGACTTTTTCTATTTTGGTCTCTACATTTTATTTTTACCACTTTTAGTCCCTAAACCAATTAACGCGTGACATTTAAGTCCTTACCGTCACCCAACTAACAGAAAATGTTGACATGGCTGACGGCATAGTAAAATAATAATTAAAAAATCTATTTTGGCATTAAAAAATTACCACGTCAGCGTTTAAATTAAGTTTAATTAAATAAAAAAAAAAATTAAAAACAAACCTCTAAAATTCCACACCTAAAACGTACAACACCACAAATAGCAATTCATAAAACCAAACTTCAGGATCAAAATTTAGCAATGAAAACAAATAAACAACCCCAAAAAAACCTAAATTCCCAAATTAAATTTGATACCTTGATAAGAATCGTGTCGCCACAAACAAGTTGGAGCTTTTCCATGGTGTCAAGGTGCAAAGCGACAACAGAGTTGTCGTCGTTGACCGCCTCGTCAACGACAAGCCTATTCGGCGACTTCTTACTCTCCAGAATCGCCATCGAGAAGTCCTTCTTCCCTAATTTCCTGAAAAAAAAAATCACAAGCACCACACCAAACCAAACCAAACAAGAATTAACCACTGAATTTGCAAAATTAGGGTTCAAAAAGAGCCGATAACGAATTGAAAAGATAATGAGTTGACTCACGGGTCAGGCGATTCGCCCTGGTGCGCCATTGTGTTTGGGATCGGAGAAAGCAAAGCGAAGCGAAGAGAGAGAGAGCGGCGCAGCTTTTCTGATAGGAATCTCGGTTCGGTTCCATCTCGGTGGAAGGGAGCTTGTTGGTGGGTGCTGGGTTCGACTAGGTTCGTTGGTTGGGATTGCAGGGTTTGTTGTTGTTGTTGGTTTGATCGATGTGGGTTTGGGTTTGGTTCGTTCTGATCTATTTTGTTGTTGTTGATGTTTATGTTCTTGATTTTGGGTTTGATGTTCATGTTCTTGATTCTGGGTTTGTTGTTGTTGATGTTCATGTTCAATTTTTTGTTTTTAATTTTTTTTTATTTAATTAAAGTTAATTTAAATGCTAACGTGACAATTTTTTAATGCCAAAATAGATTTTTTAATTATTATTTTACTGTGCCGTTAGCCACGTCAGTATTTTCTGTTAATTGGGTGACGGTAAGGACTTAAATGTCACGCGTTAATTGGTTTAGGGACTAAAAGTTGTAAAAATAAAATGTAGGGACTAAAAGTGCATTTACGCCATGTTTCTTCACCTTTATCTCACATCTATTGTTTCTTTTCTATATTTATACACATGTTTCTTCTTGTATACAACTTGTCTATGTTTCACACTTGATGACTTGATAAATTTTGTTTAAGTGTTTCAGATAAGATAGGTTGCAAGTCTATCATGCCATGATCTCTTTTCTTGCAAAGTTTTTCAAGAGCTCATTGTATTAGTTAGGCTTTTGTACTTTTGGCTTTTTGGCTTTTGTAATAGTTAAGGAGTTGTTGCTTTATACTTCCTGATAATTATGCTTGTGGTTTTGTCACGAATTACCAAAGAATGATATTGTTAGGGTTATATTTTACGCAATTGGCTAATTTTGACAAAATGCACTTTACTTATAATTGGATAGATCTAAGATAGGTCTAATATATCAAGAAATATGTTGCTCAAAGCATATCAAGTGTTTGTATTAAAAGTCATAAAATTGGTCCAAGAAATAAGCGAAGAAAAGTGGTTCATTAAGTCCCGACATATAGCTCAATCGATGCCTGCTATCAAGACTTAATGTGAAGCTTAATAGATAGCTCGACAGCAGCTCAATCTATCGAAAACTATGATTTTCAATTTTCCAGATTTGAATTTCAGCTCAAGCTTATGTATTTGTTTAAAGTTTCTTTTCCCACAACCCTAAACATACACAAGACTTATTTTAAATGCCATCAACACACGGATACCGAGACCAAGAGAGTTATTTTCTCTGTGAGAAGCTATTGTGTTTGTACGTGATAGGCCAAAAATGTATTGACCCCTTGTGATGAATTAATTGATTAATTAGCCAAGTTTATTAATTAATCAAATTAACACGCAATGTAGGTGGCCACACAAACAAATCACCAACTAAAATAAAATGCAGCGAAAAATAAATTTGACAAGGTGATTTGTTTTCGAATGAGGAAAACCTCCAAGGCAAAAACTCCACCAGGTGATTTTAAGGTCACCACTTCCGAGAATTCACTATTATTACAACAAGCGGTTACAAGTAAAGGAATCCCAATACCTTATACCAACCTACAGTTGAACCCTTACCCCAATACACAATTGGACTTGCAATGTAATGACAATCTCTCCTTTTAATGCACCGCTCCCAGTACTTGACTAACCAATTGATGCACAGATCTCAGTAAGCAGCTCACTCCTTTGCACGAATCCCAGTACGTGACTAACACCACAACAACCTTTTGATTGTTGTAGTTGATTTGTAGCAACTTCACATAGAAACACCAATAAGATCTTCAATGTTGGTGCAAGAGACTTTGATTGGTTGCAGAACCCAAAGGCGTATAAGAAATGCAGCAAAAACTCTTTCTTTTGTAGGAGGAGGCTAGGGTTTCAAAAATAAAACTTTATGAAACTCTCTAGGGTTAGGTTTTTCTTTTTCCACCTCCTTTAAATAGGAGCTTGATAGGCTCTTCTATTCCAAATAGGTTTACACAAACCTTAGACTTTCCTAGTCCAATAAGGATTATACAAACTCATAAACAAATAGCCTTTTAGAATAAAAACGTTGCTGGCTATAGTCTGAATCCCGTAAGCTTGATAGATCGAGACATGTGTCAAGCTTTAATGAATCTCGACAGATCGAGCTTCTGTCGAGGGGGTATCGAGACTTGCAGATTGCACTTTTCTTGAACAGTTCTTGAGTAATCTACATGTCTTCAGTATAACCACTTGTAATGATCATCTTGAACCTATTTAGATTTACCCAAATATAAGTAAAGTGAGTTTTGTCAAAGGATATGCCAATTACATAAAAATATATCCCTGACAGTACGCCAAAGGGTTTTGTAACCAAGTGTTTCCTAATCTTCATTGTTGATGAAGTGAAGAACTTTGTAGTCAACAATATCGTTCAAGTTGTTGGAGTTGGTCACGTACTAAGATCCGTGCAAAGGGTTAGTCACAAATTGGAGATTTGTGCATCAAAGGAAAAAAAGCTACTACAAGATCAAGTCCAATATGGTATTGGAGCGAAAATTCAACTGTAGGTTGGTATTTTAGGATAGGTCAGGGTAGTTGGTAAGATTCTTTATACTTATAATCGCTTGATTGTCGATTAATGGATTCTTAGGAGTGGTGACCTTAAAATCACCCGGTAGGGTTTTTGTCTTGCGAGAGGTTTTCCCCATTTGTCAACAAATCACCGTGTCAATTTAATTTCTACTGCAATTAATTTAATTGCTGATTTGTTGGTGCCTTTATGATTTGCATGCAATTGAATCTAATTAATTAACTTGGGTAATTGAATTAATTAACTAGGGTCAAGCTATCTTAACCCAACAAACCCTAAAACCTAAAAAATGAACGAAATACCTCTAAAACCTAAAAATGACCGAAATACCCCCGAAACCTAAAAATGACCGAAATACCCCTGAAACCTAAAAATGACCAAAATACCCACCTAAACCTAAAAAATGAACGAAATACTTCCAAAAACATAAAAATGACCAAAATACCCCCTGAAACCTTAAAATGACCAAAATACCCCTGAACCTTTAAAATGGCCAAAATACCCCCTAAAACTAAAAAATAACCAAAATAACCCTTAAACCTAAAAACTAATCAAAATACCCACAAAACCTTTAAAAAAAATTAAAAAAAAAGACTAAAATACCCTCAAATCAAAAAATGACGAAAATACCCCCAAAACCTTTAAAATGAGCAAAATGCACCCAAAACCTCTTAAATGACCACAAATGACCTGAAAGCTCAAAAATACCCTAAAACCTCTAAAACGACCAAAATACCCCTCAAAAGATCTAAAATGACCAAAATACTACTAAACCTATAAGATGAACAAGACACACCCGAAACCTCTAAAATTAAAAAAATAGAGGTTTGGGGTATTTTGGATGTTTCGAAGGTATTTTCATCAATTTAAGGTTCTAAGAGTATTTCGGTCATTTTGTAGGTTTCGAGGGAATGTTGGTAATTTTTTTGGTTTTGGGGGTTTTTCGTTAATTTTTAGATTTTAGGGCTATTTCGGTAATTTTCTAGGTTTCAGAGGTATTTTAATCATTTTTTAGGTTCATGTTACTTTGGTCATTTTTTAGCGTTTGGGGGTATTTCGGACATTTTTTAAGTTTTGAAGGTATTTTGGTCATTTTTTAGTTTTCATGGGTATTTTAGTCAATTTTTAAGTTTTGAAGGTATTTCAATCATTTTTTAGGTTTCAGGGTCTTTTAGTTTTTTTTTTAGGTTTCGAGGGTAATTTGGTCATTTTTTAGGTTTAGAGTGCATTTTTATCATCTTACAGGTTTAAAGGGCATTTTTGTCATTTTATAGGTGTTAGGGGTGTTTTGGTCATTTATAGGTTTTGGAGGTATTTTGGTCATTTTTAGTTTTGGGGGGTATTTCGTCCATTTTTATGTTTAGGGGTATTTTGGTCTTTTTTTTTGGTTTTGGGGTATTTTGGGCATTTTTTTAGGTTCTGGTAGAGATGGCAATTTTGCCCCGCCCCGCTTGACCCACCTCTCCCCGCTTTGCCCCATGCAGGTTTTTCCCACCCCACAAAGGTGGTAGGGTAGGGATGGGGCGAGATTTTAGACCCGCACCGCGGTGCGGGGATGGGATGGGTTTAAACTTTTTAGACCCGTCCCTTGTAATTTTTTTGTACCCTAAAACCCTATTATTTAAACAAAAATATTATCAGTTTATTTTATTCTACCTAATGTAGCTCTCTGCCTCTCTTTTTTTCTCTCTAGCAAAGTTGGAAATAAGGTACCAATTTAATATTTTCTTTTGTCTTTATTAGAAACAAATTTATATACTAATGAATTACTGATTTCATTCATGCGTCTTTCTCAACTTAGATTTCATCATGAACATAATATAATTTTTTTTTTTAATGAGGTAAGGTCTGAGACTTTGAATGTTTGTGTCTGTGTCACTATGTGTGTGTGGGCATTTGGCTATTATGAGGTACAGGTTTGAGACTCTAAGGTAGCTTTGGTCCAAGTCAATGTTATTTGTAATTGGACATTTGTCCATTTCTTTATGAAATGGTCACAAAATGGGAGGAATTAAATAATGCACGCTACTTAGTAATTTATAACATTTACTGGGTAAAAGAGACGCATCTTGAATGCGGCTTTATTCTTATCTTCCATTGAATGGATGTTTTGAACAAAATTATACCTATCGAAGAGGAAAAGAAAGTTATAAAGGAGATTTTTTATAGTGTTTTTTAAGCCAATGAATACCCATTTGTTTATGTGCTGCTGGTGCTATGATTTCTAATTTAATTGTTTAACAATGTTATTTAGACCCAAATGTCAAGGGTCATCTAATCTTTGTTGGTATGGCACAATAAGGCATACATAATCCAAAGCTATAATTTGAACAAATATATATATATATATATATATATATATATATATATATATATATATGCAAACAAGTTGATCAAAATATATATGAACCTAATCCAGAGTTATAATCTGTTCAAATCCTATAAGCTGTTACTGTGCCATATATTCAAAATGTCCTCTTGATTTGTTCAAATTATAAGCATTATAAGAATGAGATTTGTTCAAATATATATGAACCAAATCCGGAGCTATAATTTGTACCAATTTGATCAAAATATATATAGTCCAGACTAGTTTGAAATAAAAGTAGGGTTTGAAGCTATATATATGAATCACAAATAAAAGCTCCTTCATATAATTAAAAGCTCTAGATTAGATTAAAACTCATTGTTTCATTTTATTCTCTTTTTTTTTCTTTCTCATTATTTTATTTTATCTTTGTTGGAGAAATATAGTTTGTCCATTACTAAGTTGCTAAATTAACATCAGGAAAAAAATGACTTCACATGAAAACATTGGTAGCTCCAATCCACCTGGCATCAATCAATTTCCTTTGATAGTAGATGAAGATAATGCAACCCCGTCATCACCTCTATTGAATATGCCAAAAATGTCTAAACAGTCCAGCCTAGCAATGAAATAATTGAAGAAGAGGGGAACTACAAATCAATTGTTTGGAATCATTTTAAGAGAAAGAGAGTTGATGATAAAGACAAGGCTGAGTGCAATTATTGTAAGAAATTGCTAGTAAGGGGATCCAATTATGGCACTAAACATTTGCATGACCACATGAAAATATGTCCAGGGAGAAAGTTTCAAGACATTAGGGATATGAATCAAAAAAATTTGGCGAGGGATCAAATTAAAGTGGATTCAATGGTAGGTGTGATAGCTTATAACTTTGATCAAAATGTATCAAGAAATGAACTTGCTCATATGATCATCTTGCATGAGTATCACCTCTCTATAGTTGACCACATTGGTTTTAGAAAATATTCAACTTCTCTTTAACCATTGTTCAGGATGGTTTCTAGGAACACAATCAAGAAGGACATTTTGAGCATCTATGAGAAAGAAAGGGAGAAATCAAAGCATGAAATTGATAAGAATCAGGGTAGAATTTCTATTACCACTAATATGTAGACTTCACAAAACAAAAGGCGAGGGTTTATGGTTGTAACAACACACTTCATTGATGGTTTGTGGAGATTACAAAGCTGAGTTATGAGGTACTTTTTTAAAAGTATATATTCATTTTATGTTTTAATTAAATTCTTTTCAAATGTTTTATGAACTTATATCATTGTTGGTTCTAATTATTTAAAATTTTCATTTAAGGTTTATTTATGTGCCATCTCCACATACAAAAGAAGTGCTTTCTAGAGTCCTTCTAGATACTTTGTTGGAGTGAAATATTGATAGGAAGTTATCTATTGTGACTATGGACAATTGCAGAACCAATGATGCAGTTATAAAAATTATATTAGATAAGCTTCAACGTGGTGCACTTTTTATGCATGGATCAATGTTGCATAAGCATTGTGTAGCATATGTTCTTAATTTGATTGTTCAGAAGGGTTTGGATGTAATTGGATCATGCATTGAAAAGGTTCGAGAAAGTGTGGGATTTTGGATTGCATCAACAAAGAGAAGACAGAATTTTGAAGAGGCAGCCCTGCAAACACATGTTGAATGTACTAAAGAACTGGCCCTTGATTGTAAGACTCGTTGGAACTCTACCTATCTCATGCTTTCTATTGCTATAAAGTATCAAAATGTCTTTTATCGATTGAACATATGTGAGAGTCATCTTATAAGTGCATTCCAACGGAGGAAGAATGGGAGATGTCAAGTAATATATGTGAGAGATTGGCAGTGTTTCACAAGGTTACAGAGTTATTCTCAAGTACCTCATACCCTACAACTAATCTTTTCTTTCCTAAGGTGTGTATAAAAATAGCTTTGAATTCTTGGTTTACAAGCGCAAGTGATGTGATTAGGAGTATGGCGGTTAAAATGTTGGAAAAATTTGATTGTTATTGGAATGTGATTCATGGTGTTATGCTCGTGGCAACCATTTTAGACCCAAGGTATAAGATTGAATTATTAGAATATTATTTTCCAATAATTTATGGTGATGAAGCTGGTATTGAAATTCAAGGGGTTAGAAATATTTGTTATGAAATGATTCGTGACTATAGTTCTGGGAGAATGGGTAAAGAAGGTACTCGTGGCCCTTGTGTGGGAGAGGATTCACAAGTTGACGACTCCCTTATGGACTTTGAAAGATATCTTAGTCTAAAAACAAAAAGGGGTGGGAATATTAAATTGGAGTTGGACCATTACCTTGAGGACGATTTAATGCCAAGAACTGTAGATTTTGATATTTTGGCATGGTGGAAATCTAATGGGCCAAAGTATCCTACTTTGCAACGTATTGCAAGGGATATTCTTGCCATTCTAGTGTCAATTGTTGCCTCAAAGTCATCATTTAGCACAAGTGGTCGATTGTTAAGTTCACATCGCAGTAAACTTCATCAAAAGACTGTGGAGGCATTAATGGTTGCTCAAAATTGGTTATGGGCTGAAATTAATGGTAATTAAATTTACTAGTTTAAGTATGCAATGATTTATGTTGCTGCATTCTTTATTATATTTTTCAATTGTTTGATTGAATTTATTTTACCTTTTTTTTAGGCTCTTCATCTACCGTAGATAGAATTGAAGATACATTCCAAAATATCAAGAAGAAAGAGGTGTCACAATGATGGAAGAAAGTGGAGATTCTTTTTGAAGAACTAGGCAATTTTTATTTTGTTAGGAGTTTGGATTATTTTATTGTGTCATACTATGAAATTTCTGTTGTGATACTGCCTTGTTAAACATTTAGATAATATTATTCAATTTTTGCTAAAAATTAGTTTAATTTGATAGGATAAATTTATTTATAATTTCAAGTATATTTTTATTATTGAAATATGCCATTTTATTTGAAAAAATGGTAATAGTTGTAGGAAAAATTAACAAGAAATAGAGTTTTACAAGGTGGGGTTGGGTGGGGCCTTAAGGGGTGGGGATGGGGTAAGAAATTTTCCCCGTCATGCGGGGCGGGGCGGGGCGGGGTGTGGTGGGGAGGGGATGTGGATAGGGCAAGAAAAATCTATGCGGGGCAGGGGCGAAGACCCCATCCTTTGGCCCTACCTCGCCCGATTGTCATCCCTAAGTTCTGGGAGTATTTCGGTCATTTTTTTAGGTTTAGGGGTATTTTGGTCATTTTTATGTTTTAGGTGTATTTTGGTCATTTTTTTAAGTTTTGGGGGGGTATTTCAGTCATTTTTGAGGTTTAAGGGGGTAGTTTGGTCATTTTTAGTTTTTGGGGTATTTCAATCATTTTTCAGGTTTCAGAGATATTTTGGTAATTTTTAGTAGTTTTTTAGCACATTTATTTTTTTTAGGTTTAGAGGTATTTTGGTAATTTTAGAGGATTTTAGGAGTTCTTTGGTCATTTTCAAGTTTTAGGGGCATTTTATTAATTTTGATTATTGGGTAATTGGGTGGGTGGGGGTTTAAAAAAATACAATACCAAAACACATATTTATAAATAAATAAAAAACCATCAACCTTAATTAAAGTAATTATAAGAAAGAACAAAAATCCACCAAAAGAGAGAGAGAGAGAGAGAGAGAGAGAGAGAGAGACCACTCACAGCTTTTATGTTGGAAAATATGAATTGAATAGGAGAAATGATATCAAATTTATACAAAATAAAATGTGGAGAAGAATAGTCAAAATATAAGAAAGAGAAATGACGAAGGAAGGAAGTGTAACAGTAAAATAGAGAATAGTGAGGAGATAAAAATGTAAAGAGGGAGGGGAAAAATTGAAGAAAGTGTAACATGTAGTTGGTGTGGAGTAATAAGAAGAGTTTGTTGGTTTTTTTTTTTTTTAAGAATAGGGGGAAGAAATTTTAAAAAATATAAAAGAAGATATAGAAATAAGTGGATAATGTGGCTCAACAGAAGTGTAGCAATAATAAATACTACACTTCAGTTTTTAGATATAATAATATAGCCTACAGTGGGTTCAAAGTGTTAATTAGAAGGCTTGAATGATGAACCTTTTTTTTTTTTTTTTTTTTGAGAAAGTGAACCATGAACCTCATGGATCACGAGCCCTGAAAAACAATACACTAAACTCTTGGGTTAGTAATTTTTGAGTTGTTCAATGGTGATTTCGGTAACTTACTGAATTTAGTTAACAATCACAAGTATGATTGAGAACTCCAACTAATAATGGAGCAAACCTTTTGAATCCTAGGAGCTGTACTTGGATCAAAAATATTGGCAGGGCCAGGAAGTTTACTACCTCAATTCAGCAATGGTGCAGTGAGAACCAAGGCTTGAGGTTTTCGCTGGACATTTTTCATGCCAAGGAGGACCAATTATGGTTCCTTTTATTTTCAACCACGCTTGCATTTATATTGCAAATTTGAAGTATAGCAAAAAACGTATCTACTACTCATTGGTGCACGCTAGTACTGTTATGGAAGCACCTAAAAGCTCATCACACTCTCCAATTCAACCCTCATTAGAGGACTATGCATTAAGCAACATGGAGAGAGCGAGAGAGAGAGAGAGAGAGAGATCAAAAGTCACATAACTTTTACCATCTTGAACATCTAGTTTCATTGCTTCACACGCACACACTCAAGTATTGTGACACAGCCCAGACCCATAAGGGGGGGGTGAAAAAAAAAAAGAAAAAATAAATAAAAGAGAGTAAATGTTTCATAATGCCAGTAATAAAGAAAAATCCCCTATTTTACATTTTGAAACCAGTACCTGGCTTAATGATTAAGGTTTCAAAATTTATAGTATTATATACAATATCTCCCTCACCAATGCAGGCACGTAAAGATTTCCTGTCAAAACTCTGTTTTAATGTCCAAACAATGGCCAAAGAGGTAGTCAAGAGTTCAAAGACCAATTGTAGTCCCGGTATACAATATTTATTGGGCCTGCATCCCCCAAAAGATGTGTCAAAAGACCTGATTTAGTTGCATCCAAGTAATTGAGGATCCACTTTAGTATTTCTTTGTCATTTCCAAAATCCACATTGCACCTGCAGGGGAAATATAACATGTAAAAATTCTATTTGAAAGGATCAATATCTTCCTATATAACTATCATGTGTGGCCTGATTGACAATATCTGTAAATGTCAAAATGGTTGGAAAAACTAAGCAATTTGTCACTCACCACTTAATAATTCGGGTGAGATACACGGTCCTCTTCTCCAAGTTGACCTCCATTCCATCACCCTGAAAGAACTCTCTAGCAGCACATCTTAATTCGGATTCAACTCCTTCAGGTGAGAAAAATCGGACAGTTGGGCTTGACCTTGTCCCATTGCAAAGCCCAAAGTGGACTAATGGATTTACTTTAGCAGGAGCAAGCTTGAATTTAGATGAATACAGTGATCAGTTTTATAGACCAACTAATTAGAATGCAAGAAACTATTAAAGCATCATCTTCTCTCAAAAGTATGCTTAATGTGAGAGGGAAAATGGTCACTAAAAGATTCAAATATCCTTGTTTTGAACATATTATAAATAAGAAAACAAATATATTTCATTTTCAAAAAATGAAAATAGAAGTTAAAAACTAGTACATGAGAGTCTTATTTCCTGATATTTTATAATTGCAACATTTCTTTTGGGGCGGTGTTGGGGAGGAGAGCCTGACAAAGGCAGATTGCTGTGTGTGTGTGTGTGAATATATATATTACTATTTTTTTGACCTAGGAGAACTTCACTCAAAGTGTATTGTACAAAAATTCTCAGTATATAACAATCAGTTGCACGTTGCAGAACGTTCTATACAACAATCCTCATTGTTAATCAAATTTTTATGGCAACTAACTCCACTCACCAGAACCAAAGCTATCCTAAAACAAAGTCCAAAACAAAATATCATTTAGAGAAAAAGAGACTACATATTAGACAGCTATAACAGGTAAGAATGAGAGAGAATGGTATATATTTGTAACAAAGATAAGTGAAAATAGTCACCTCCAAACGCTTGTCTCCAGTGCCGAAGGGCTTGACCAAGGTGTAAGGAGGTCTCCGGTTGTTTCTAAGGATACCGTGGTTAATTATGTTAAGGGAATAGGGATACCCTCCTACCAAATACTGGAAGTCAGAAAAGAAGTATCTCCTATCAATTACTCCCTCTGGACAACCAATCCTGATCACGGCATGGATGACCATGGCATTGTACAAGTTCAAAAAGAAGGCTAACTTCTCATTTTCTGAGAGAGCTAGTAGGTTCACCCGGTGAAGTTCTTGAGCCAAATTTATGTACCTGCATTTGGGAAATTGATAAAAAACCCTATATTTAGAGAACTATAGTTTATTTGAATTGTACATGACTCATAACATAAGAAACAACTAATAATAATTTTGTAGGGATTGCGTGGCATCAGGCAGAATCTAACTCATTTCCTGCAAAGAAGGAACTACTATGATGTCTAATTTATATATTTTTTTTATGAAGAATCTGTCACGTAATAATTGATGCACCTTGTAAACATTAACTTGTATTGAAAGGTGGGACAAATATCAATATATGTTTCAGGACACACGCACAGCATTTTCTTCCAAATGAAAGAAGAATCCCTACTATCACGAATTCGCACCACACAGCAAATTTAACCAAAAAAAACCACCTTATTAAGCAGGAGAGATACCAACATTAACTTATGAATAAGTAGGACAAATAATTGATTTCCAACATAAGTTTCAGGATAGTCAACATACGTGTACATAAAACATTTTTCTTCCAAATAAAAAGAAATAATCCCTAACATGACAGATCCCCACCAACCATAATGAATTGATCCCAAAAACTTCCTTATTAGGCAGGAGGGATACCACTTGACTACCAAGGCCAAACATAATTCCCACAAATTATTTGTCATTTAGATTTTTTTTTTTTTTTTTTTGATAAAAAAAATTGCTATAAGGAATCTATGAAACCCATTTCTCAGTTAGAGCTAGCTAACAAATCAACAAAAGAGAATTGTTGTAAAACGTAGGTCTTATGCTATGATGCAGGTCTAATTCTTTTCCAAAAATTATAAACAATCACACTCCAGTTACTATTTTAATAAGCACATCAGTATAATCATTATAGCCATAACATCTATTTCTATCCATCTGATGCAGGGAGCACAACCAAAGTTATTTCAAAGATTATTATTTCAATTTTTTTCTTATTTGAGATTTGGGTTTTTTTTTTTTTTTTTGAAATGGATTCCTTATTGAATTTTGAATTTGTGCTTTGATGTTGTTGAAGATTTTATGGATGTAATTGTGGCTTGACGTGATCCTTAGTTCTATTATTTGGGAGTCAAGAAATGGATCCATATGCTGCCACAAGTATACATCCTAGTACCATGCGTTCGCAGACTATGTATTGGTATTGAAAACATGCTAACATAATATTTTCACCATTATGCTTCCACACCAGAAGTAAATGAAGGCATAAGATATTTTTATCTTAGCATCATACTTTCCTTCTTAATTAACATTTTCTCCAACTAGTCTGATTGTGCTACATAGATTATTGGTGTTTGTATTGGAATTGTATACAATGAATTCCCTTTTCCTTTTTCCTTTTTTTTTAATATGGTTTTGCATGATTCATGAATCTTCCATTTTCTACTTGCCTGTTCAATCTCCAGCATGTGATGTATAGGCTTACATATCATCCATTATGGTCATTTCTGCTGCTCATTTACATGCATGATAGAATGAGTGAATGACTGAACACAGACTTTTTTTTTTTTTTTTGATGAACATGTGACAACAGACTTAAAACTTAAAAAAAAAAAAAAAAAAAAAAAAACTTAAAGCATTTCCTCAGCATTCCTAACATATATGAAATTAGAAATTGACAATATAAACTAATTGCTGCATATATTATTGAGTATTGGAGAACAAAATGAAATTATAGACGGAATAAAGTAAATCCAAGAGGAACGTTGAGCCTACCTCCGAAATTCTTCACTGTTACTGATGCCCGTATAATCAACATGGCGCCTGTCATCAGAGGCATAGGACTCCAGTATGGCAGTCATTATCTTGGTGAGCCTTTGGCCAATCATAGTTGCAGGCTTTGGTTCACTGTCATTTATAGATCCTCGGAAATTGAAGCATTTGGGAATAAATGGTTCGTGCTCAAGAAAACGATAAAAATGGTTCCCATCTTCAAAATCATTTTCCCTACAGAAATAACTAACCATTAATGAAACTTGTGATTGGCTAAAAAGGTATACTACATGTACATAGTTTCTTTTTCTTTTCCTTTTTTTGGGGGGTGGGAAGTGATCTAGTCCAAGAGACATGTTCTTACCCAAAAACGTGATGTATAAAATGCTTCCTGCTAAGCTGCAATCCAATGTAAACAGCCTACATTTGTTGTAGCATAAAATTCATTAGATATTTATGTAGGAGAGAAGTCTAGATACCTTTTTTTTTTTTTTTTCACAAAGAAAGTGGCTACAGAAAATATAGTCAGAAAAACAAATCATAACTATTGCACATGGCAACATTAGTGCATGTACTCAGTTTCCGGAAAATCGAGCTGTGTGGCAGTAAATGTTTGCCGACATTATAACCCAAATCTTAGCATGTTGCTATATATAGAGATTCTCTACATTTAATTAGATACAAGGGAGTCTTACTAATTTTTGCACATAAGGAAGAGTACTCGAACAAAGTAACCATCCTCAAATTGCAACACCTACTTTAAAGGTATCAGCTTTCCTTGCACCCCCAATTGCACAGAGTACGGTTTGGGTGTGCATCACAATTGCAAGCCAAGAATAAGATCAAGGAAACCTGAACCATTTTTATTTGGTTTGAGCTTATATAAGGTTAGTTTTCAACTTTTATATACATTTTTTTTAAAACTTTACTTTTTTACCTTTTTCTTTTAAAGTACAAGTATACTTTAACACAATTTTAGAAAAAAATTTCGACAAAAGACTAAATAAATTATACCCAAATGGACATACATCATCATCTTTTGTAAATTGGAACTTTTCAAAATTGACTAAGGCCGAAAATTGTGGCCTATAACATTAAGTTAGGGTAATGCTCGACCTAGTTTATGCTGAACATGAAAAGCAAAAGAGAACTACATTAAGATTGTAGGCTAAGGACAACACACAACTGTACATGTAAGATCACGAATCACATCTAGCATGTTGAACAATGATGACCTTACTGGACCCTCCCCTCTGAAAAAAATAATTAGAGCAGCTAGTATGTTATGCTCACCCAATGAATCAATGATGTTTATTGTTTTTCTTTTAAGTCTAGTTAAAATCTCAGATTAAGAATCAAACAATTCGATAAAGTTAAAACCAGATTAGGAAAATAAAGCTCTATAGCTAGAATAGAAAAACTACAGAACCAAAAAGAAACCCTCAAGATCTAATCATCAATTTTGAATGCTACGTGTGACATTATCAACTAGGGTATAACTTGAGGATATTCCTCAGCATTTGATGTCAATCAAAAAACATAATTGATAGAATTCACCAAAGGTTATATATATAGTGAAGAGAATATGTTGTATAATAAATTATTTCCTCTGGTGAAACTGGTAGACAAAGGGAGAGCACAAAAAGCCAAAGACAATGACCAATGCATGTTTTGCTTTTTCACGAGTATGGGTTGGTGTGGGGATGGGGGGAGGAGCCAACATTTGAAAGTGTCCCCCATTATGGTATTTTGGGAGTTGGGACCCTCTCAAACTTTTTTAGGAGTGGAACAGGGACTCATTCATTCTAACCCCTGGGTTGATATAAGGTAAACGTGGTCCATATGATGCACAATCTACACTCATAAATTAGGAACCATTCTGTACAAAATTCAAAGTTGAACAATCAGAGAGCCACTGGGACAGGAGTCCATTTAAGTGAGAGGGCCCAGTCATAGACTCTTTTTAACAATTAATAGTCTTTCCAAGAGTTTGGTTAACACTAATTTTTACTTCTTCTCTTTTCCTTTTTTTCTTTTTGAGAAAAACACTAATTTTTACTTAATTAGTATATATATATATATATCGTCATCATTATCTTAAGGGATGGATTGATCTCATAATTTCTTATTGGATATACCATTGAAATTTTTATAAAGATTGGCAAGTGGCCACTAATAATCACCTGCAACGCGGTTTGAAACTTATTAAAAAATTGAATATCAGACCGAATAATAAAATTATATGGGGAAGTCTTATGTAGCAATGTAGGGACAATTCAGGGAAGCTCTTATTTGGGTACGAAATTAAGGATTAAAACAAAAATTAGTTAAAAATATAATATTTGTCCACTCACACAATCTCAACAATTGTCATAAACTTGTAAAAAAATATTATCTCACTAAAATTGTATCATGTATTATTAATAATATTTTAGTGAATCTAGAGGTGTAGAAAAGGCAAAAAAAAAAAAAAAAAAGAAGCCCATATGATTATATGTATTAGACAATGTAACAACTAAAGTGCAACCGTGGCTGGCTCTATTCCCCATCATCAAAAAGACTAAAAGTAAAACCATGGCTGGCAGTGTCAAATATGATAATAAGAAGAAGATTATATAGCTTATTATGAACTCCAATGTCCCATCATGAATTAATAAATTAATATAATTCCCTTTGCAGTAAACGAGGTTGTTATCCACGGTTATCATGCCGTGCAGTGTGTTGTCATCATTAATGTCGCCAATAGGAAACACAGACTCCTCTTGGTTTCTGTAAAAGGACAGCTTCGTCTCTTTGCTTTTGGAAATACAATACAATACTACCCTTGATCTTGATCTTTAGTTGGTCAGCGACTTTTCTTACGCGCAGTTTTCAGTTTACGTTTAGACACTTTGAATATCAAAACCCAAATTTAAAATATCAAGTCAAAGTAAATGACACTCACGCACACGTATTAATAACAAAACGTCTCCCCCGACTTCATCATCCTTCGAAATACAAATCTACCCTCCTATTACTATCATCTTTTTCTTTATTTTTATTTTATGTTCTAGTCTATATATCAAATTTGATGATAATAATTATATTAGTCATTTCTTATTATTTTTTTTGTGTTTTTATGTAAAGTTATATATTCTACTATTGATTTTATATATTTTTTCTATAACATTAGATTTATCAAAATTCTAATATAAAATAAATTAAATTTTTTAAAAAATTTTTTTTAACTTATAGCGCCTACCTCTGATAATAACTAAATAAACTAAGCTTATTATAATAATTTTATAACCAAGAGTGACATAAAGTGATTGAAAATAATATATAATAAAATTAGCTTGGTTTGGTGGTTTATTTGGTCTGTTGATTTGACGTTCGCTCAGCAAAATCCCGCATTGTTAGGTTAAGAGGCATTACTAAATTAGCTAAATAATTTATTTTAAAAATTTCAACTATATAATAAAATTTAAATTCAATTAACAAATATATATTAATATAACAAAAGACCTCACATTTGTGGGACCAATCTCCACTTTAAAAAATAAAATTTTGTGGTGTAATATCGTGATAAAACAAAAATCAGAAATTTTTTGATTTTTTTTAATGCAAATAAAGAATTTTAATTTTAACTATATTGTAAACGAAATATGTGTGTGTGCCATGCCGCAAATCACGAAATGAGATAATAATAATAATAATAAGAAGAAGATGAAGGTCATAGTTCTATCGTTTAAGCTCAAAAAAAAAAATAATAATAATAAGGTGATAATAGTAGAATTAGAGTAGAATAGAGAAATGATAATTGAGGTAATACCTTTTTACGGCCACAGTCAAAGTGGTGAATGAGGACCTCCACCAGCTCTCTCCCAGAGAAGCAGTTTTTAACGATCCTCATCTTCATCAGACGGTCCTGGATGGGCAATCTCTGCCTCAACACTTTAACGATAGAAACCATCTCGTCCGTCGATTCTTCCTCCTGGTCATCAAACCCGTACACAGGCGCTGCAGGTGCAGCATCATCCGATGGACATTTCGTACGCAACATTTCCCTCACCCTCTGATCGAAACCCCCACTGTTCCTCAACGAATTCAAAGCCACCAAACCCCCGAACAACTTGTCGTTGAAGAATATCTGCGGTACGGACGAGGTTCCTGTCCTTTCCACCAGCTCTTTCTCTCTTTCTGGATACACGTCGATGTTTATTTCTACGTATTTCAATCCCTTCTCCCGAAAGAACCTGCGAACCGCTGTACTGTCTCTGCAATTCGACCGAGAAAAGAAGCTGATTCGACCTTTCAGTTCCGCGTCGTTTTTGTGTTTTACGATGACCTTTAGCCCCGACAGATCAAACTGCGTCACGTCGTTTTCGTTGTCTTTCTCTTTCTCTTTCTCTTTGTCGTCGTTGCTGTTCTCCTTCAGCGACGACAGTCGTTTTACGATTGCTACAGAGAACTCGTTGCTTCGCTCTCTGATGAACTTTCCGATTGAGGATGCTCCGGGGATTAACGACATGTCGTCGTCGTCGTCGTTGTCGTTGTTGTTGTGGTTTGGATTAGAAAGGCCTGGAGGCGCCTCTGGCTTTGGGAGCTGCGAATGAGGTTGGAGTATCTTTACTACGTCCTCGTTTATTGATGACTTGTCCGTCACCGACGACGACGTTTCGGTTATGTCGTCGGTGTCGTCTAATTCTTCGTCTTCGTCTTCTTCTTCTGGTAGTGGAATTTCTCTCTTCTCGATCTCGATTTCATGTTGAGCTTCTCCGTGATCATTGGCTTTTGATGAATCAGCGGATATTTCGATATTTTCCAATTGGATTGATTCCATAACTGAACTGTGTCTGCGTTTGTTTCTTCAAAACTAAAACCAAGTTGGGCACTAGAGTCTGAGAGAAAAGTGAGAAGCGAAGAAAGCTAAGGAATGAGAGAATAACGATGAAAGCGGAGGGGTTTTATGGAGGAAAAGAAATTGAGAGGCTTAATGCAACGGAATTTGGTTTTTTTTTTGAATTTTGAAATTAAATTTTTAAATAAATTAAAAAATCCTTATCTCTAATTTTATTTAAATAAATAAATACTCATAAACAAACTAAAGAAGAAGAGGTCAAAGAGGTTGAGACAGAGGGACTCTTTCTTGGGCTATAGTCAGCCGGCGGCCCATTGAAACTATCTACGGCCCCACTTTTCTCGTCTTTTACGGGTTCAATTGGGAGACTTTTGGTTTTAAATTTCGGGTGGACTAAGTTACCCCTGTGAGAACCCCAGGTTAAAATGGTATCCGATTAGTTTGATTAGTTTTAAACGTGACGTAAACCTTAAAGTATCATCTTTAATTTACTATATTAATGATTATTAGATATTTGAGTATTTCAACTTTTTTTTTTTTGGTAAAATAAATAAAGAAGAAAATGAGAAAGAAAAATGACACTCACGCGTCACGTGAGAGAGTAGTGTGAGTTTGAAGCAAATGGATTAGGGGTAATTTTGTGAATTTTAAAGGAACGGTTATAGTGGCGGTGATCTAGGAGCATAATGCCAAGTCATCTCATCTGACTGGGCTAATTGTCAGTGAGTTAAGGGTCAAAGTGACATCGTATCCTCCAAGTGGCGCCACTTATACCGCTCTAAATGGGAGCATCATATCAGTTCTGATTCAGGAAATATACCCCTCAATCTCGACAATTTCAAACCAAATTGCATGTCCATTCATTAGGCCACCCAATAATTGAAAACTTTTTTTTTTTTTAGAATCTCACACACGCACAGAAAAAAGGAATGAAATAAGAGAATACACTCATACCTCAACACTAAAATTGCATGCGGCAATTAGTGTCATAGAGCAAGTGATAAATCCCTTCTCAATATCATATTTTACCGATGTGTATTCCCTTATCTCATCATTTTCTCTTATATATATGTGTGTGTGTTTCTTAATAATTGAAAACTTAACCTATCAAAAAAAAAAATTTGAAACATAACCTATCAAAATTAAATAATTGAAAACTTAACGATGCAAAAAAAAAAAAAAAAAAAAATTAATGAGGAATTATTTTCCTTAAAAAACAAGTGGACCAGTTCTTTTTTTTCCCCATTATTTACATAATAGGAGAATAAGTTTTAGTCACTAAAAAAAATTACTACATTTTTTATAATAATTGAGATAGCATGTTTAGATTGATATATATATAAAATAAAAGGATATTAATATTGAATTTTATATATTTATATAAAATTATATTTTACTAATCACAACTTTTTTCTCCCAAAAATAAAATTCACAACTTATCATCTCAATAAAATAAAAAAAATATATATATATATATATATATTTTTGTCAAATTTTGTATGTATCAAATATTACTCAGAAACTTTAAGAAAGCCTAGAACCTTTAATTGCACCTAAAATTATGGTGTTGATGAAGCATCAACCATTTTATGGTATAAATTCATTTAAAATAAATAAATTTGTGATATTAATATTAAATCATGTACGCATCATCTTCTTGGGGGAGGGGGGGGGGGCTAAAAACATTCTTAAAGGTTGTGATAAATTTGATTTTGTCTCTTAACGTTCTAAAACTTAGATGTGTAGCTAACATTATCAAGTGTTTATTTGTCACAAGTTTCTTTTTTTAGCTTTTAGCTTATTTTAAATATCTACAATTTTTTAAAATATCACTTTTTTCTATATAATTATACTTTTACCTACTATAAGCATCCTAGGACGTACCCTTTTTTGTGCCTCTTGGTTTCCCCTGTCTCGCGGTTGGAGTACGTGGTTTGCTCGATCCCTTGGCCATTTGACATCATTATTAGCAATAAATCGAGTATGCACGTGCCTCTAAAATAGAAGCACAAAAAAAGTCACCACCTGATTATAAATTCATGAACCATTTATTAACTCTGTGATGAAGACCTACACACCAGATTTAGTCTAAAGTTAGGGTACAATTGCGAAGAAGGTTAGGTACCTCAGATTGCCCGGCCATAATTAGGCCTCATTTGTATTACATAAGTCCTTATACATGCACTCTAACCCTAACCTTAGAATCTAACTAAGAAAGGAGAACCAAAGAGATGAGAAAACAATGATGGAGTGCAAAAAAAAAAAAAAAAGAAGAGTCACCCAAATAGTTTGGTCAACCAATCATGTGAGGTTTCTCAAAAAAAAAAAAAATTTGAGAATCAATCGAGTATCATCCAAATGTGTGAGCATCCAAGAATGTGGTCATCAATTGAAGAGATTCGACATTTAATTTGAATTGAATAATTATCTTCATTAAATCTAAAGTATCTTCCGAAATTAGTCATAACATTAAGAATTAAATGTACTCTTAGCTTTGATGGAATATGCTATTGTCTTTTGGGAGATGTCTCATCAATCAATTAGCCAATAGTGCCCCTTGATTCAACCTATTTTAAGTTCAATTCAAGTCTTTTAAGCCTCATTTGGGAGAAGGGAATGTAATGGAATGAAAAAAATAATTTTAGAATATTCTTCTCTTCCCTTGTTTGGGAGTTTTAATGGAGGTAATGAAAAATTCATTCTCTTATTTGGGAGTTTAAGTGGGTGGGAATGGAATGGGTAGAAGGGAACACTCATTCCTCTCTATCTCCTTAAAACCTCAAATTTTTGTTTCCCCCGAAAATGGAAAGAATGGGAGGGAATAGAATCAGATTTAAAGAATTTTTTACTAAAACTCCCAAAATACCTCTATATATTCAACCCTTTATTTTAAAATAGAATGTCTAATAGTAATATTTTCATAAAATGATTTCATTTCATTCCATTCCCTCCATGTTACTCCCAAACAAGATTACTTACATTCCATTCATTTTCATTCTTTTGTTTTAAAACATTCAATTAAGGTTAATTAATTTCATTCCATTCTTTTCCATTTCGTTCCCTTACTTAAATACATTTCATTCAATTCCATTCCATTCCTTTCTATTCCCTTATGATCATTCCATTCAATTCCCCTATGAACTCCCAAATGAAGTCTTAGGAAGGATTCTCCCACTAATTGAGTTATTAATTGTCTTATCCTTCATAATAAACTTTCAAATTCAAATGCAATTGTATAACCACCATCTACCCTTAGTGCGATAGTCACTTCACAAGTATAACTGTATAAGTGCTTGTAGGGTGTGGGGTGCAAGGGTTAGGGTTCAAGTTACCAGAAGGGAGCTTCATACACATATACACTTAGATTAGGCTAGAGTAGAATTTCTATATTGTATCCAAAAAGAAAAAATTCAAATGTAATTGTATTGAATGTTTTAGGCAATATGATTTTTTGATTATTAATCCATTAGGTGGAATTTGGTATAGGAGAATCCACATTATCCTCTGCATCCCAATTCCTAAGAATGTGATGTATGACAATTTAGATGTCCTAAAATATAATTATTTCTATGTTTGGTTTGATTTGGAATTTTATAAAATTTATGAAAATATGAGATTTTTTTCCAAAATACCAGTTGCTTCATAAATACAACATCAAGTCTTTTTTTTTTTTTTTTTAAATCTTCTTCCAAATAAATGATGAGAAAAAATATATACACCATAAAGCATAGAAAGTTCATTAAAAATATAGTATAACATTTTTAAATGGCATGTATAATACAAAAATAATTATTTAAATTATCATTTTATAATAATAATCATTTTTTTTTTCTATTAAAGGGTAGAAAGAATGGGTAAAATTGTTAATTTATACAAAATGCAACTTTATCCAAGCATGGGAATGTGGATGCCCACCTTTTAAAAAGGAATCCACATTCCCACACATACCAAAAAAAAAAAAAAGCTTTGTGAGGGAATCCAAATACTCATGGTATCTAATTTCCTTGTGTGATTTGCAATCAAACATGAGAATCTTTCAATATTCACAGGAACCCTAGAACATTACCTCATACCAAACGCCACCTTAATGTCTTATGGTGTCAACAAATCTAAAATTTAATCCTTAAAGTCTTTTAGGAAATATTTACATTTATTACCTCATTAAAGATTTATCTTTTCTTTAATTAACTATAAAATTCAAATTTTAAGTTAGTTTCCCTATGTTATTAAATCTTAATTTCCATAAATTTGGAAAGATTTTAATCTTTAATTAGGTAATTAAGAATTTTTCCTCTTATATGAATTGGATTCAAATTTGAAATTTAACCCTAGTCATCTATCATCTTTGATGGGAAGATATGCATTTAAGATTGACACTTTCAAAATTTTGAATCTTGAATTAGTTGACACAAGATTTGATTCTCATTGATTGTGAATGATTTTTATCTTTAAATGTCCTTAAGATTTTCCTAAAATTAACCATTCAAAATTAAATTTGCAATTAAAATTCCATTTGACCTTGCTCACTTAAGGAAAAAGGTGATCTTTCATTCATTATGGTCTTAAGGACTAAATCTTTCCCTAATAAATTATTTCTTATCCCAATTATTCTAACTAAGTCAAGGAAACCCTATCATGAGAATAAAGGAGAGTTAAATGCCAATTGAAAGAATTGTTTATTTTTTGGTATAAATAAATAAATTAAACTAATTAAAATGACATAAATAATGCAGAATAAAATAAAGCAAAGCAAAGCTTCGTTTGGGAGTTCATAAGGGAATGAAATGGAAATGAATAATCATAAAGTAATGGAATGGAATGAAATTAAGTAACCTTATTTAGTTGTTTTAAAATAAAGGAATGAAAATAAATGGAATGTAAGTAAGCTTATTTGGGAGTAACATAGAGGGAAATGAATAGAATCATTTTATGACAATATTACTTTTAGACCTATATTTTAAAATAGGCTAAATATATAGGGGTATTTTAGAAATTTCAGTAAAAAATTCATTAAATCTAATTCCATTCCCTCCAATTCTTTCCAATTTCAGGGGGAATTAAAATTTGATGTTTTGAGGAAATAGAGATGAATGAGTGTTCCCTCCTATTTATTCCATTCTCTCCCACTTAAACTCCCAAATAAGGAAATGAATTTTCTATTCCTTCCATTAAAACTCTCAAACAAGGGAATGAAAGACTATTCAAAAATTATTCTTTTCATTCATTTTCATTCTCTCGCCCCAAACAAGGTCTAAAATTTTACAAATTTAGATAAGGGAAAATAAATTAAATTAAGGTTTCTACCCAAGGTATTATACACCACTAAGCTCCGAATAGAACCCCGACAAAAGAGACAACACAAGAACAAATGGCGTAAACTTATCATTTTAGATGTAGGCTACTTTGGACAGTAAATTTCAAACACGAAAAATGTGAAAAGTTCAAGTTAATGGATAATTTGAATGTGCAGTGTTCATGTTATCATTTAGAATAAAATATAAACAACAAGAATAAGTACAAAGACAGCAAGAAAACAATCAAACATGTGATTCATAAAGAAAATAAAATAAGAAATTAAGCAGAGAATTAGGGTCATGTTAGTAGACTATTATCTCTTTCCTTACCTCCTGATAATGATTATATGACTGGTCCTTCATTTGAATCTTGATAGGGGTATTTCATCCATGAAGGTTGTTGGTGCATTTTGACCCATCAGGGTAGATGTCACTCCCAATGGGACCACAAACCAAGTGCCCATTAGGATAAGTTCCCTATTCAAATGCCTTAGTATCCCAACAGTTATGTTGTCTTCTCAAGACTTATCGGGTAACTCGTGTATGTGCCCAACAAACGATTCACACCTCATCCCTTATTGGAAACCGAAGGATGGAGGAATATCCTGGCAGATGGATGGGCACACCGACAATTGAACCTACTGGGTCCCATAAGTCTTTACATATCCTCTACTCATGTGTCCCTACATGAAAATAACTTGCACACTACATCCAAAGGCCCTACTACACGTCTATGTCTTCCCTATATGGGAAGAGAAGTTTAAGACCTCAAAGCCTTAACTCCAGATCTTCTCTACAAGGAAACTCCCTACATTCAAGGGATCTTGGCCAGCTTTACCCACTATATAAATACTAAACCTCTTCTTCTTTAAGGTACGTGAAAATTCCTGACTCTCATACAATTAAGTTCTTGGATATTTTACTATTACTGACTTAACCTTTAGAGGGTCTTTAGTCAACACCCCACTAGTGCTTTCTGTTGGTTCTTTGTTTTCTTACTCTTCAAGAACCCTAGTAGACACGTGTGGACAATCAGCTCATTGACGATTTTTTGCATCATCAAATCTCTACTACAGATTTGTGTCTCTAACCAAACAGAAGACATGCGAAATTAGCAAAACTCCCAATAAGGTATTAGCAATTTCAGGGATAGGAACAATTGTGATGGTGGGATGCTGCGATGGTGATAGCTGGGACTAGTGAGTAAGAGACTAGTTTTCTAATAAAGGGCCCTTAGAAAAATAAGTCGAGCTATCAAAAATCCTTTCCTACCACTTGGATACTAGGCGTAAAGTAAAACTAGCAGAGTTTCAATATGGGAAAAGTATGGATCCCTTGAAATTAAGGTGGAGAGTCTTATTTATAGGCTTAATGGAGCTTACAGTTTTCAAACTAGAGTACTACACTAAAAGGGTGGAGTACTCTACTCTGGGCAAGAAACTCAAAGCAGAGTACTCTAAGCGAAGTGTGCTACTATATCAGCAAAATACTCTACATTCAGAAGGAAGTTACTGAATGAGATTGAAAATTGGATTTGGGGCTTTTCAAGGTTATTTGTTTGGCTTTAACACATAGTGCTAATCATTTTGGTAGAAATTGGGGCCTTCTTTGTCATCAAGATCAGGGACCTTAGATATAAGCTAGAACAAAATGGGGTGCCTACACCTGTTTTCAAAAAGCCCAATAAGTTGATGCCGAATGAATGCTTAGTTTTTGGATTTAAACTCTTTTGTATATATATGTTGATGAGTTATCCATCAAATGCCTACTCATACAAAAAAGACGTGTTAATACATTAAAACTACATCATGTCAATACCCTCCCGTCAAGGATAGTCGACCACTCGTGACAACAATATGCAAGGCCTAATAGGCAATGGGTCCTCCCCTCCCTCCTTTTGAGAAGAATGTGTGAATGAGCTCGTGATGAGTGTGTGAACCCTTTATGTGCACTGAGTGTGGGGGCTATTAACTATTCACCTAAAGTTTTGGTAGTAGCCACCAATTATTGGGATTTTTAAGGTATGATTTGCCACCTATGCGTATTTGATTTTATTACCAAGAATAGATAGAAGAAAATTCAAGTGTTCCTAATCTAAGCAAGGGTTAAAAATCATCTCTTGAAACAGACCATGAATTTGGGAGTTCGATTACGCATGAAAAAGGTGTTAGGCACCTCACTACACCTATCACTTGACAACACTTTATTTTGATTTGTTCCTAGTTTTTTGTCATTGGCAGATAAAGAAACTATTGGCTTAGCTTTCAAGGCAACAATGTCTTTGGTGTTTTGAAATTTGTTGTAAAGGTATGTGGCCTCTACCAATGCTTTGCTAGTTGACTAAAACCTCTATTAGATGTATATGATAAAAATCTAGTAGAGTTTTACCTTACTTTTCTTGTTAGAGGAAAAAAAAAAACCGATAATATTTTCAGAGTAAATGCGTTTTGACAAACATAACAGGGTCCTTGCCAAACTTTTGTAGTGAAAATTTGGCAATTATTTTCACAGCGAAAATTTGGTAGAGTTTTGCTTTAAATGCATCGTGGCACTGGTATGTTCGGTTCTCAGTGCACTAAAGTGCATCAATGATGTCCTAAGTGATGCATATTGTACATATGGCGAAGCCTCATTTCACTAGCTGACAGGGGGGGGGGTGGTGAATCACGAATGAATGCTCAGTATGAACACATGGAACATGGAGATATGTCTACAACAACAACCTTAAATATATGCCCACATCCGAAGGTTAAGAAAATCCATGATCACAAAATTCCATTATCTAAATGCACAATTTACTTTTGCGCTTCATACACCACACAAGATATGTAGCATAAGCATGCATAAACAATATATGAGCTAAAAAGGATTGGATCACTAATGGAATTAGGGCCTAACAAAATGCCGTTGTTTACCTTTGGAAAGTGTGTGCTCCATTCATACATGCAACATAGACAAGAAATCACAAAACTTGGAAATGGATTAGATTTTTAGTGTAGGTTTGGATCGAAGTCATAAACCCAATAGATTGGATTATGAACTTCAATCAATCAAAGAAGTAATCAAAACCCATAAGTGGATCGTTGGATCTCGTGTAGCTAAAATGAATGTGAGACCCCCCATCTCCCTCTACATAATTTCTTTCAACATATAAATTTATTGTGCAAGTTATGTGAATTTTCATAAGGATTTAATTATTTTCATGCTAAATAATCTATAAATACTATATAACCGAAACATTTTACTACTGTTGACTTTCTTATATTGTGTCATTTAAACTTTGGAAGCCTCACAATTTTACACATCATCTAATTTTGGTTATTTTTTTAATATTTATATATATATATATATATATATATTTTTTTTTTACAAATTAATTGAAAACTAGAAGTCTTCCCTATATCACTTTTTGTCCCAACTTATCCTCGATGCAATACAATCTCTCCTCTTTTTCTCAAACTTGGTCTGACCTCGCTCACTCCAACGGCTAAACCTCCTTTGATCCCTCAAGTTGTAGAAACAATCCCTGTGTGTGGTTGGCTAAAATTATTGACATATCTCTAATAATAGACGACGATCAATTGGAAAATATGGGCTATCTCTCGTATCATTAGGGGTCTCAAATTGGTGGATTTGAGGTGGACATAATTGGGTTGGGTACATAAAACTACTTTACCCATTTATTGCCCATTTAACTAATTACTTTTTGTATAAAAAACTATTTACTTTTAACCCAAACTGAACCCAACCAAGTTATTATGGGTAAACCCCAACCCACCTAAGTACCCAATAATCAAAATTACCGAATTGCCACTAAAACTTGGAAATGACCAAAGTACTCATAAATCCTTTAAATTTACCAAAATACCCCCTAAACCTAAAAAAGACCAAATTTCCTAAAAAAAACCACAAAAAATGAGCAAAATACCCCCGAAACCTAAAAAATGACAGAAATATCCTCGAAACCTAAAAATTGACCACAATACCCCTAAAACCTAAAAAATAACTAAAATACCCTCCAAAACTAAAAATATGACCAAAATACCCCCCGAAACCTAAAATTACCAAAATACCCCCTAAACCTAAAAAAATGATTGAAATACCCCCGAAACCTAAAAAATAACCAAAATACCCCCAAAATGTAAAAATTGACCAAAATACTCCCGAAGCTTGAAAATCACCAAAATACCCCCTAAACCTTTAAAAAAATGACTGAAATACCCCTGAAACCTAAAAAATGACCAAAATAACCCTGAAGCCTAAAAATTGACCAAAATGACCAAAATACTCCCAAAACCTAAAAAAATGACCAAAATACACCCGAAACATAAAAATGACCAAAATACCCCCTAAAACTATAAAATGACAAAATACACTCTAACCTATAAAATGACGAAAATACCCCTACACCTTTAAAATGACCCAAATAAACCCAAAACATCTAAAATGACCACAAATAACTCGAAACCTCTAAAATTACCAAAAATACCCCAAAACCTCTAAAACGACCAAAATAGCTCTAAACTTATAAAACGACCAAAATACCCCTCAAAATATCTAAAATGACCAAAATACCACTAGTCCTATAAGACAAACAAAATACACCCGAAACCTCTAAAATTACCAAAATAGGGGTTTGGGGTATTTTGGATGTTTCGAGGGTATTTTTTTTCAAATTAAAGGTTCTAAGAGTATTTCAGTCACTGTGTAGGTTTCGAGGGAATGTCACTAATTTTTTAGGTTTTAGGGGTGTTTCGTTAATTTTTAGATTTTAGTGATATTTTGATAATTTTCTAGGTTTTGGAGGTAATTTGGTCATTTTTAGGTTTAGAGGGTATTTTGGTCATTATTTAGGTTTAGGGGGGTATTTTGGTAATTTTAGGTTTAGGGGGTACTTTGGTCATTTTTTAGGTTTAGGGGGTATTTTGGTCATATTTAGGTTTCAGGGATATTTCGTTCATTTTTTAGGTTTTCGATGTATTTCATTTAATTTTTAGATTTCAAGGGTGTTTCGATTTTTTTTAGGTTAGGGGGTATTTTGGTCAATTTTTAAGTTTAGGAGGTAATTTGGTAATATTTAGGTTTCGAGGGTAATTTGGTTATTTTTTAGGTTTACGGGGTATTTTGGTTATTTTTTACGTTTCGGGGGGTATTTTTGTCATTTTAGGTTTAGGGGTATTTTGGTCAATTTTTAGGTTTTGAGGGTATTTCGGTCATTTTTTAGGTTTTGAGGGTATTTCGGTCATTTTTTAGGTTTTGGGGTTATTTTGGTAATTTTTAGGTTTAGGGGGTATTTTGGTCATTTTTAAGGGTTTAGGGGTATTTTGGTCATTTTTAAGGGTTTAGGGGTATTTTGGTCATTTTTAGGTTTTGAGGGTATTTTGGTCATTTTTTAGGTTTAGAGGTATTTTGGTCAATTTTTAGATTTTGGAGGTATTTCAGACATTTTTTAGGTTTTAGGAGTATTTTGAAAATTTTTAGTTTTAGGGGGTATTTTGGTCTTTTTTTAGGTTTTAGGAGTATTTTGGTCATTTTTAGGTTTATGAGGTATTTTGGTCATTTTTTAGGCTTACAGGGTATTTTAGTAATTTTAAGTAGTTTTTGGGTATTTTAGTGTTGGGTGATTTGTAGAAATGATACTTGGATTATAATTGGGTCTAATTGGGTACCTAGTTAAAACCCAATAAGAATTAATATTAATTGAGTTTAATTAGGTTAATACTTATTAACCCAATAAATAATTTGGTGAATTTGAGTCTCATTTAAGTGGATGGATTTGGATGGACAAATGAGTTTAGGTTGATTCTGCTACCCTACCTATTTTGATCTCTTGTCTTCCTATTCTTTGTGCTTTTTTTAGCTTCATGTTGTTTCTTTTTCTTCGTTTCTTGTGTGCCCCTCTGCCGTCTATTTCTTCTTTTCTTCTCCATCTCAAATTTGCTTCTCTCTCTGTGTGATCGCTTCTCTCTATTTCTTTGTTTTTTCAATTTTAGTTGCACGTGATGACGCAGACACAATAATATGAGACAAGACTTAAAGTGGGAACATATGGAGGAGTTAAAAAAAACAAAAAACGTAAAAGTTGTTGCAATAATACTTGTTGTAATATATATATATATATTTTCTTGTAAAGAAATTTGGACCTGTCAAGAGTCAATGGAAAGCCCAAAACCCATTGAAATTAGAACTTTATTTGTCCATTTGGTTCCATCCCAACCTATATACTAAAGCCTAATTCGGTTAGCCTCAAAAGGTAAGCCCAATTAGATAATCAATTATTATTTAATAAAAAAAATTAAATAAAATAACTGCCTAGGTAGGTAAAAGGTCAGAATTGGGAACTAACCCTGTTTGCCAAACAATATAATTACTTGGCACTATTACAAAACTATATTTTTTACTAACATCTTGAGTTTAAAAGACTTGATTTTGAGCCTAAAAATCGAGTTTTTGAGGGTCGATTTTCATGTTCTGATCAGGTCTGAGTTGGCATTTTTTCCATGTGGTGTCTACTTGGCAATCGAGTCTCTAAGACTCGATTTATAAGCCCACCTTTACAAAACTATTCGAACATGTTCAACTCTCATGTACACCATTCCCCCTATCCCACCCCACGCCACCATGCGGACTTGACCAGAAGCCAAAGAACCCACAATTGCCCGATCCAACCGGACCACGCTACCACCGCGCCAGACCCACGCCACGCCACGCCACGCCACCCAAGCATCAACCCACAACCACCCGATCTAGCCAGACCACGCCACCACCGCGCCAAACCCACACCGTGCGACCTAAGCATCAACCCACAGCTACCCGATCCAGCCAACCCATAGCCACCCAAATCGCCCGATCTAGCCAGACCATACCACCACCGCGCCAGACCCACGCCGCACAACCCAAGCATCAACCCACAGCCACCCGATCCACCCGACCCAAGCATCAAGTATTAGGGTTGTGGGTATTTGGATTTTCTTGTAGAGAACCCCAATCAACAAGCCAAACAGGTTGTGGGTTTTAGGGTTTTTATTTTTTTAATTTGGATTTTAGGTGGTTGTTGGGGGTGGATTTGGTTGGATTTGTGCTGAATTCTTGGATTAATGCTCGGATTTGTGAGTTGATAGTGGTTGGTCTGTGCTTGTATTTTTGGTGATGGTTGATTTGTGTTTTGAGCTCTAGACACTTGAAAATTTTTGTTTTACAGATATAAATCGAGTCTTTAAGACTCGATTTTCAAGTGGATGCCACGTGGAAAAAGTGCCAACTCAGACCTGATCAGAACATGAAAATCGACCCTCAAAGACTTGATTTTTAGGCCCAAAATCGAGTCTTTTAGACTTGAGATGTTAGTAAAAAATACAGTTTTGTAACAGTGCATACTAATTATATTGTTTGGCAAACAGGGTTAATTCCCAATTTTGGGCCAAATAAAATAAAATGTATATGTATATGCGATTAAAAAAGAGAAACCAGTTTTCTCTATAAAACATTTTTCTATAACAAAAGAAAAATTGACAAAGTTTAGGTACAAAATTTGTTACAACCTTACTCAATATTATTCACATTATTACATATTTTGAAATTTAACCGTTGAATTGCATATTCTTTATCTTCTTAATACACATTAAATTTTGTACCAATTGGATATTATTTACTATATGATCTGTAAGCTTACATTTTATGCATAATTTTAAACTACAAAAACTTGCAATTTGAACAATTTATTGAAAACATAGTTATTAATCTTTGATTTTATAAAAATTTTGCAAGCATTAAGAATATAAGAAGAAAATGTAATCCAACGGTGGATTTGTCAAAATTTACCTTCAATGAAAATATATTAAGTAAGGTTGTAGTCTTAGACTATAACCAATTTTGAAGTTAAATTTTGTCCAAAAAAGATAATATACAAAGAATTGATTAAAAGACCACACATTTTGGGCACAATATGGATTAAGTTAAAAATTGAAGGTTTTCTCAAGATCCTATCTCAAGTTTGCTTTAAGAATCACTGCATCAATATATGCTTTCTATTATTTGTTTTAGAATTCAAGGTTGTATGTTATCTTTTATGAATCAATGTGTTGCTTCTGCTATATTGTTTTGTATCATTGCATATGATGCAAAACCATATTTTCCAACTATATCTTCACGTGTGGCATATGTTAAAAAAATTGAAGCTTCCATAATTAGCCTTACTCCTCTATTAAACTTTGATTCCAAATTTGAATCGCATTTTGAATTTGACTAAACTAGATTTCCAACGTGTAAGACAATCCTAAGTACATTAGTTAATGAGAAAAATCAAGCAATCTAAATCAACTCTGAGAAGACTCTCAAAAAAACAAAAAACAAAAAACAAAAAATCAATTCTGAGAATTTATACTTGGTCCTAATTGCGTAAATTAAATTCCTTCCTTCTTCTGTAATATAGTTGATTCAGTTTACTTTCTTCAAGGCATTAACTCTAAATATGATAAATTTAAACTTTTTATGGGAAGGAAATAAATCCAGAGGGGGGAATGAATTCAGATTATGTTTTCTAAATTAGTTGGGTCATTAATGTAAAAAGATGTTCTCTTGAAACTTAATTTGAACTTGAATGAAATTTGGAAAGTAATAAAAATAACTATTGACTCTTAAATGTTGGTCAAGCTCTCAATTTGAACTTGAATGAAATTTGTAAAGTTATAAAAAAAAAAAAAACTATTGACTCTTAAATGTTGGTCAAGCTCTCAAGAATTTTTTTTTTTTTTTTGAGAAACCAAGCTCTCAAGTTGAAAATAGATTTTGGTCTCTAAATATGATAAATTTAAACTTTGTATGGAAAGGAAATAAATCCAGAGGGTTGAATGAATTCAGATTATGTTTTCTAAATGAGTTGGGTCATTAATGTCAAAAGATTTTCTCTTGAAACTTAATTTGAACGTGAATGAAATTTGGAAAGTAATAAAAAAAACTATTGACTCTTAAATGTTGGTCAAGCTCTCAATTTGAACTTGAATGAAATTTGGAAAGTTAAAAAATAAAAAATAAAATAAAAAAAACTACTGACTCTTAAATGTTGGTCAAGCTCTCAAGAATTTTTTTTTTTTTTTTTTTAAGAAACCAAGCTCTCAAGTTGAAGAGAGATTTTGGTCTCTAAATATGATAAATTTAAACTTTGTATGGAAAGGAAATAAATCCAGAGGGTGGAATGAATTCAGATTATGTTTTCTAAATGAGTTGGGTCATTAATGTCAAAAGATTTTCTCTTGAAACTTGATTTGAACTTGAATGAAATTTGGAAAGTAATAAAAAAAACTATTGACTCTTAAATGTTGGTCAAGCTCTCAATTTGAACTTGAATGAAATTTGGAAAGTTATAAAAAAAACTATTGACTCTTAAACGTTGGTCAAGCTCTCAAGATGTTTTTTTCTTTTTTTTAGAGACCAAGCTCTCAAGTTGAAAAGAGACTTTGGTCGTGAATGCCAATATTAAAGAAAGAAAAATTCTTGTGCCACAAACTAGTGTACAACTTTGTACACAACTCGTCTATGTGGCGAGTTGTGGTTGGTGGAGAGGTGACCCACCATCACCCTTCCACCAATCACAACTCGCCATATGAGCGAGTTGTGCACAAAGTTGTACACAAACTCTTAAAGAAAATAACTTCCCCGCCCTTAAAAAAAAAAAAAAACGGAAGTCCAAAACAACATTCAAAAAAATAGAGGCCCAAAGCCCAAAACAACTTGGGTTTAAACATAAAAATAAAGCACAAGGCATCGCCAATGAACAAATGATCGAGACAGGACAGGACCCAAATTATGGGCAATTGGGACGACAACGAACAAAGAAGTATTGGAAGACCACAAAACGGACATCGATCACAGAAACGTTAAATAATGATTGGATCCAAGCAGTAGATATAATACAAATCCAAGGGAGCAGGAAACCAATTCATTCGAGCAATGCAAAATTAAATCATATGATTCATACATCGTCACCAGAAATAGTAGATGCAACAGACAAACAGGCCAACTTTGATGGAGGTGGCAGCAAGAAAAGAAAATGCTCTTTATGAAAACATGAGAAATGTTATGTACACAACATTTTTAACATTTTCACAATATTTTTACAACAAATCGTAAGTGGTAAATTAGTACTAGTTGTTATTGTTGGGGCAAAAAAATAATCTTAATGTTAGGTTCAAATTTGAACTAATAACAACTAATCACCTATAATTTGTTATGAAAATATTGTAAAAATGTTATTCAATTCATAGTCATATATAAAAGGCCCAACTGAACTAATTTCATCCGCTCCTCCTAATCATATCCATGAATTTGCATGCAATTATTTACACGTCTTCTTAGAAACCACAATAAGAAAAATGAGTAAGAAAAAAAAGGTACTATAGTGTAGTATAGAGCAGAGAAATGGAAAAGAAGCCCAATACTAGTACTGTCCATTTAAGTGGAATTCTTGTGTCTCGATCTCGATCTCTGGCAAAATCAGTGGAAGGGATCGATCTTTGAACGACATGGAATCATAGCGAATATCTCCTTGTTTGCAAAGATCACTTCCAATAGAATTTGGAAAACTGAAGTTGACATCCACTCTTTGGAAAATGAGTGCTGAGTTTGCAGATCATCATGGTAACGAACCCATATAACCAATATAAGTTCTCTAGTACTAGTGGATCAAACCACCGCTGGCCTTGCGACACACATACGTGTATTGATTTATTTATAAGTCAAATGAATTTCAATGATTTTATATGAAGCTTAGTGACAGAAAGCAATGTGATTATAAACTGATCGATTAGAGCACTTGCAAATTGTATAATACAAAAAATAATCACATTTAAGTCACTCTCATCAACCTATTTGCAGTTGTGTAAAATATATAGTTTCTATAGTAACAGCGTAAATTTACATTGATATTATTTATTTTACATTTTTTTTTCGTATCTCGAGATTGAAATAAAAGAGTAAATGATAATTGTTATATGTGAAGAAAGATAAACAATTAAAGAAATCAAGAAAATTTAATATTTTAATAAAATGTAGTGGTTTTTTTGAAAAGTATGTCAAATAAAAGAAAATTAAGTTTTTATGTTAAAATAAACAAATTTTTGCACGAGTTGATGCAAATGCTCTTATAGCATTATTATGACATAATCCTAATTATAACAAGAGTAAAAACACATTGGATGAAAGTTTATAGATGTGTAAATTCTATTATAACCATTTATATGCTACAGAATATATATATATATATATATATAATTTTTTTAAAAAGAAGTACACACATTTTAGTAATGTCATATAGCTTAGTGTGGTAAATTATATAATAAATTTTACTTTGATAACAATTATCTTATAATTTGGTGAATTATAATATTTATTCTATCAATTGATAATTTATAACTTGTACAATGTACAAGAAAGTTTAATATAATATAATTTATCTTCTTTATAATTTTTTCTAAATATACATGAAATTATATATTCTAACCTCAGCTATTTAATATGATTGTGTTTGTATATAAATGCAATGTAGCAAGATCCTAATGGAAGTTTAAATATAAAATAATATATATATTCAATTATATATATATATATATATATATATATGTATGTATGTATGTATGTATGTGTATATAAGTGCGAAAGTTTCATATAATATTTTTTTTTTCTTTCTCTTTTGTCTAAATATGAAATCCAATAATTACAATAGTTATTAACAGATTTTTGTATATTTTAAATTTAATGAAAATATATTAGAATAATATCTCTAAAATTATAAGGTCAAGCTTATGTGGTACAATATTATGAAGTAAAAATGTGTGTGTATATGCGGTATAATATGTGTGTGTGTATTTTTTAAAGTTAACAATGCCCTTTCCACCACTTGTCATCAGCTCTAACTTTTAGTATTTTTTATTTTAAGTAATCGTTAAAAATTTATTGATAAAAATAAATCTACCAGTGTATTATGTATGTCACCACACCACCCGTGACAACACAGCAAATGAATGTAGATGTGTCCAAGGATAACTTGCCAACTAAACACACCAAGCATTATCAATCACCATTGACACATCAGTCTATTGGACTTTTGTCTTGTCAACATCATTAATAACTTGTTACCACGTACTGTTGTATAACAAACACGTGATATTTACTTTCTTTTTCTTTTTTTCTTTTTTGCTGAATGTGATATTTACTTTCAAACATGATATTTATGTGTGTGCGCGTGTCAATTTTTTTTATATAAATATAAATTGATATATCAATTGTCCTAAACCCCTTTTAGGGGGGGGGGGGGGTAAATTTAATTGAAGAGGGAAAACATATTATTACCTTTAAATAAGTACAAAAAATGATAAAAGGATTCTTAACAAAAATTTATGTATAAACATAAAGTATATATAAAATTATATAATAAATGTTCATAGCTTAGTTTTACATTTTTACGATCAGAATATTTTATGCTTCTATATTAGCCAAAGTAATATGAATTTACATAAACTACAATTGATATATACCCATCTAAATACTAAAAATCATTCCATTCATAAATTCGAATTTTGACAATTGATATTCATCTGGATAATAAATTGCTACTAGTTCTCATTTGAAAACACCATTGACATCACATTTTTACTTATAGTTTACTACTTAAGTTTTGTTGTAAATTTTTGTGAAAATGTTGTTCTCATAATTTAATTATAAATATAATGAAATGCTATTTTTTTTTAGGTTTTCTTACATTAATATATTACTTAGTATTCAAATGAACAGCTTTGGCATTTCAAATTGGTGTCAAATTTTGTAGTCACATGCATGTGTTATATAAACTAGTGTGTAACCCTACGCATATGCACCGATATATTTAAAAACTTTTCGATTTTTGCACCTAATAATTTACTTATCACAACAATTAAAAAATTCAATGGGACACATGGCACAAAATTGAACTCTAATTTTAGAATCTAATTGCATTTAGACTCTTTGATTTTTGCATTTAATAATTCACTTGACACACAAATTTAAAAATTAAATGAGATACGTGGCGCAAAATTATATTTCAATTTAGAATTTAATTGAATTTTCTCTTAACTTTATCTATTAATTGCGATTTTTTTTTTCAACCTGTCCCTGCCTGGTTTGACTAGAAATGAAGCCAAAATGAGATTTAAATTTTTTGAATTTTTTTACTTTTTTTTTAAATTTTTTTGGAAATGCTCCAGCCCGAGTCAGGCAGATATGATGCTTGCAGTAAATTTTTTTTTTTCTCTTTTTTAGTTGTCCCAGCCCAGATTGACTAAAATTGAAGCCAGAATGACTTTTTTTTTTTTGAATTTTTTTGGATCCAACTTTTATAATATACTAGGGTGTAATCTCATGCATATGCACAGGTATATTTAAAAACAATCGCAATCTTATATATATATATTGTAAGGACACAATTCAAATTTCCAAACCACGACTGGGAGGAAAATGGGCTTGAAAGGCCTTTGTTCACAATGAATTTGTAGAGGATGGGTTTGTAATTTAGATTTCAAGGATGGCTTTAGACAATCACAAAAAGGACGGGCTTTGGGCCCAATGGAACAAAACAAAGAATCGTTTGTAAAGAGTAAGATTGAGAATTCCTCCTCGGACTGTTTCCGAGGATAGTTTCTAATAGTATTTCTTAAGTGTGGATACAAGTATTGATTATCATACACCTTTTCTTTCTCAAAAAGCCTCCCTCTTCTTCCTATGCCTTCCCTCCTATTTATACTCCTCCTCTTCTCTTCATCATCTTCCACTCTCTCACTGCAACCATGATTTTTGGATATTTGTCCCATCCATTCTTCCCTAAAGCCCGCTGGGATTTGGGACCAAGTTCCAAGCTCTATGCTCAGGTCCCATCCTTCCATCTATGCTGTCCGCGTATCAATTACGTAGTCTTTAATATACTGGGCGGTGGTAAGCAGCTACTTTAGACTTTCCACCGCTCTTTCTCATCGTCCTCCACATACACTGTGTATCCTCGGCTTAACATTCCGAGGAAAAGTCTACTCCTGGAATGCATGGGACACTTAAATACTCCACGATCATTTTGATGTTTTCGGATTTGGGTTTCTAGCCCAAAAGACCTTGTTGGGCCGTCCATTATAACTATGGGCCCAATACCCCTACAATAGCCCTCGAGATTCTTTATTTTTCTTTCACCTCGGGAGGAAAATAGGATCTCGATTTAAAAGACCTTTTCACCTGCGAGGATCTAGAATATTACAAACGGAAATAACTTCTGAATTACCAATCGCGTGTTCCCGATACTTCGGTATGCTAAACGCCCTCGAATTTATTATTGGCGCTTCCATGTCCCCCACGTTTCATTGATATGACACATATCCAACGGTCGAGAGCGATTCCTGTGTTGGCGGAATTCGCCCGCTTCAAAACACCTTTTGACGTATAAATACTAATTTTCTTCAAACTTCCTCACACTGAAACGATAACGTACCTCGCCACACTTTCCATCTCCCCGTACTCTCTCTTTTCTATCAAGTACTCGTCCGAGGTGACGTGCTTTCTTCTTTTAAAAGTAAGTTCTTCAATACTCTTTCCCCTCCTTATCGACTTTTTGTTTCTTTTTTTTCTTTTCCTTCCCGTCTTCTCCTTTTCACTGTGTCTTTCATCCTCGGCGTAGTTAGTTTTCTTCCCACCCCCCCTTTTTTCAAAAAAGAATGGGTAGGTTCGCGTCCCTGGTAGATTCGAACGAGAAAATAGAGCAGTTTAAGGCTAGGTACAAAATTCCCTCGGATGTATCCATTACGTACTGTAACGAGGAAGAGTATTATACAAAAAGAAAAACGGGGAAGTCGTAATCCCGATGATTGCGTTCATCGAAGGGGAATGAAAATTCCCATGGGAACCGTGACTAGGGATTATTTTAGGGCCTTTAGATTAGCTCCCACCCAAATGCGCCCCAAATGTCTTTAGGATCCTAGGTTCCATAGATGCCTTAAATGAGAAGATGAACTTAGGGCTCACTCACCACGACGTGAACTGGGTTTACAACCTCCATTACCTAAGCAAAAAAGATGAGTATTACCTAAAATCTAGATACCCAGAGGTTAGGCTAATCCAATGTCCGCCGAATCAAATAAGGGCCTAAACGACTTCGATCATATCGGGGAATTGGCACGACGGCCTCCCCGTCCGACAAGGGAAGGGACTCCAGGTGAAATTTCTTTTACATACTATTATCCTCCGTCTTTTTACTTATTCTTACCCTCTTTTACTTGGACAACTCTACGATCCACACGCCGCGGATCGTCATCCCAATCTCGTTGACTTCGGACGGTTGGATAGGATCCTACAAGCCGAGGTTTTTGTGCATATCGACGGTCAACTCAGCAGGCTCTATCCGATCCTCGGCTACAATCCAATATCCAAAGCCTTTCAGGCGCCGAAGTGCGTGATCAAAGCCCACGATCCTCGTCTCCCTCGACCGATGTTGCTGCGAGGGTTTTTTGCCACCGGAGGGGACTCGCCATTCCTCAAGGTACCTTGGTCACCCAACCAATCCAACCACCACAATTCGTTCCGTTGGGATTCCCAATAGTTCCTTTCTCCACAAAATTAACATTTGGTGAAGCCGCGCCTTCTCACTCCACCGTAAAAGGAAGAAGAAGAAGAAATAGTTGAGGTATCAGATTCCGAGGACGATTTTGAGGTTTTTAATCAACCCTACTCTCCCCGAAGATTCAACTTCCATCCTCGCACCTCTACCCATATCTTAAAGGTTACTACCGAAGAACTTGACACTATGGGCATTCAACGAAAGACTAAGCCCGCTAAAGGATGTTCTTGAGGGCACGATAAGGCCCCCGAGTCCAAGAACCACCAAAAGAGGTGCGCCCTCGACTCAAGAAAAGTGGTGCTGACAAAGGCCCTCAAGCTAGGCTTCCTCCTCCTCCCATTCTCCCAAACCCAACGCACCACCATAGCTGATCTCAAAAGAAAAAGGGATCAGCCGAAAGGAAAGGAAGTGGTGGAGGCAGGGAAGGGCTCTGTTTCCAAGGAGCCCGAGGTGGAAAAGGGTGCAAAGCAGGCCCGCACTATACAGACTAGGTCGGAGAGAAGAACTGACCAACAGGTGGCCGTGCGCGCCCCTTTATGGCTCCCCGATATGTCTATGGATGACGAGGCCATTACTGTGGATGCGTCCATTAGGAATTCCGATGAAGGGACAGCTGCATGCGTCGCGGATGCTTTGGAGCAGGCGCTGTTACTCCCCGAGGATATGGTTGAGCTGAGAAAGAAAAGGGACCATACTGTCTTCATGACTTTGAAGAAGGAGCTTGCAATGGTAAGTTTTCTCTCTCTCAAATCTTGGCCTTTGTTTTTATTTCCTATATATATATATGTCTGATTTTTCTATGTTTTGTTCGTAGGCCGTTCAATCTGCCCATAGGGCAGAGGAGATTGCCATCAACTCCTATAAATCTTTGAGGGCCGAGGAATCCAGGCGTGAAACCGCCCAAAAGATCTCGGACCTTCATAAGAAGAAACTGGAGGAGGTCACAAAGGCAAGTTGGCCAAGGCAGAGAGTGATAAGGCAGCTTGGAGGCCGATCCGAAGACTACGACTAATCAAGCCGAGGATCAGCGCCTAAAGCTCCGCGAAGCCGACAACAACCTCTTAACAAAGACGCAGGGCTTTAGAGGATCTCAAGAGAGATTCTGACGAGTGTGAGAAGGCCAAAGAGGAAGCCATTAAGGGCAGAGAGAGGAAGCCATTGAGGAGAAGAAAAAGGCTGAGAAAGCAAAAGAAGAGGCCGAGATCTCAAGGGACCAAGCCGAACAAGACGGTTATGATATAGGCGTGAAGGAGGTCACCGAAACCTTCAAGGCTCAGTTCCCGAGGTATGTAGGCATTACTTGCCTCTAGGTGTGGAATGAGGCACTTTCCCAAGTTGGGGTTGATGCCTCTTCCACTCTTTGGAAAGCAGAGTGTCTACTATCCTCCCGCAATTCGCGCTTCTTCCATTCTGAAGTTGCCCAAGAAGCTGCCCAGGATCATCCCGAGGATAAGGGGGCTGATTTGGTTGAGGATTCAACTCTTCCTGAAGATGCTTCTAAGCAAGCCGATCCAAGAGGACAAGAAAAGGCGCTTGAAGACGTACAGCCCTCAAGTGACCTTCAGGTATCTTCGAAGGATGAGTTGGGTGATCAAGCTAATCCAATACCCTTGACAGTTGATCCCAAAGGCAAAGGAATTTCCGTTGAGTCCTCGGTCCAACTTCCATCTCCTAAAGACCCCAAAGGCCCTCTGAAGATCAAGCTGAAACAATGAATGCCTGCTGTCTTCCTTCCCTTTTTATTTATTTATTTATTTATTTTGTTTTATCTCTAAGTGTAATTTCTAAATGTGATTGAAAAAGTACTTACTTTGAATTTAATATAAGCACGAATGTTTGTTTTACTTGTTTGGATGATTCTTACTTTTTGCTCTGTTCTGATCATATCATTCCATAAATATCATCTCTTTGTCTTTTACCAAAGTTATTAACAACAGCTTGAATTGAAATTGATACTCCAGGAAGGCTTAATTATGCCGAGAACTGCTTTAAGTGATGCATTTTGAGTATTTGTTTCTTCGTTTTGGATCTCTAGTTTGAACTATGTAAAGATAAGGCATATGGTCTACGCAAATATCTGATGTATTAATTTTTCCCAAGTAAATGATCCGAGGATCCAACAATATCAAGCTTCAGCTTGATACTTAGACGAATAAATTTAAAATGTTAATTTTCCCAAAGTAGGTGATCCGAGGACCAGACGTAACTTAGGTTCTGTTTAACACTTAGTAAAGAATATCAATTTAGACGAGGTATGTGGTCCGAGGATCCAGGCATACCGAGTTTCAGCTTGATACTTAGACGAATAAATTTAAAATGTTAATTTTCCCAAAGTAGGTGATCCGAGGACGGACGTAACTTAGGTTCTCGTTTTAACACTTAGTAAAGAATATCAATTTAGACGAGGTATGTGGTCCGAGGATCCAGTGCATACCAAGTTTCACTGATACTTAGACGAATAAATTTAAAATGTTAATTTTCCCAAAGTAAAGGTGATCCGAGGACTAGACGTAACTTAGGTTCCGTTTTAACACTTAGTAAAGAATATCAATTTAGACGAGGTATGTGGTCCGAGGATCCAGGCATACCAAGTTTCGCACTGATACTTAGACGAATAAATTTAAAATGTTAATTTTCCCAAAGTAGGTGATCCGAGGACCAGACGTAACTTAGGTTCGTTTAACACTTAGTAAAGAATATCAATTTAGACGAGGTATGTGGTCCGAGGATCCAGGCATACCAAGTTTCAGCTTGATACTTAGACGAATAAATTTAAAAATGTTAATTTTCCCAAAGTAGGTGATCCGAGGACGCACGTAACTTAGGTTCGTTTAACACTTAGTAAAGAATATCAATTTAGACGAGGTATGTGGTCCGAGGATCCAGTGCATACCAAGTTTCAGCTTGATACTAGACGAATAAATTTAAAATGTTAATTTTCCCACGAAGTAGGTGATCCCGAGGACCAAACGTAACTTAGGTTCTGCTTAACACTTAGTAAAGAATATCAATTTAGACGAATTGGGTCCGAGGATCCGATGCATACCAAGTTTCGTTTATACTTAGACGAATAAATTTAAAAATGTTAATTTTCCCAAAGTAGGTGATCCGAGGACCAAACTTAGTTTCTGTTTAACACTTAGTAAAGAATATCAATTTAGACGAGGTATGTGGTCCGAGGATCCAGGCATACCAAGTTTCAGCTTTATACTTAGACGAATAAATTTAAAATGTTAATTTTCCCAAAGTAGGTGATCCGAGGACCGCACGTAACTTAGGTTCGTTTAACACTTAGTAAAGAATATCAATTTAGACGAGGTATGTGGTCCGAGGATCCAGGCATACCAAGTTTCAGCTTATACTAGACGAATAAATTTAAAATGTTAATTTTCCCAAAGTAAAGGTGTTTAGGACCGGACGTAACTTAGGTTCGTTTAACACTTAGTAAAGAATATCAATTTAGACGAGGTATGTGGTCCGAGGATCCGAGCATACCAAGTTTCAGCATGATACATAGACGAATAAATTTAAAAATGTTAATTTTTCCAACGAAGGTGATCCTAGGTCGATAAGAATCTTTGTTTCTGTTTAACACTTAGTTAAGAATATCAATTTAGACGAGGTATGTGGTTGAGGATCCAGGCATACCAAGTTTCACTTGATATTTCGACGAATGAAGATAACGAATATAACGTAGTTTACAACAAAGAACGGCCGAAGTGCCTTTTATTTAGTAATAGTACCTTCGTAGATTATTTACATTCCAGGACGTTGTACAACATTTTCGTCCAAATCCTCCAGTTGTAGGCTCCTATTCCTTACACCGAAGTAATACGATAAGGTCCTTCCGAGTTGGGCCCCCAATTTTCCCCACGCAGGATTCTTCATCGTGCCCAAAACTTTCCTTAGTACTAAGTCACCTGGTCCAAGAGGTCGAAGTTTCACATGAGAATCATACCCCTTGAGCTTATGTTGATAATAAGCTAGTTGAACCATGGCGCTTTCTCGCCGTTCCTCAACTAAGTCTAAGTTTCTCATTAACGGATCATCATTGCTATCTGGAATAAAGGAGCTTTTCTTCGGGGTTGGGAACCCGGTTCTAGGGATTACCGCCTCGGCCCCATAAGTCATGGCGAAGGGTGTTTCTCACATTGTGGATCTTCGTGTGTAGTTCTATACGTCCACAAGACATGTGGCGCTCTTCCACCCACCTCCCCTTGGCGTCACCCAACCTCTTTTTGAGTCCGCTCACTATTACTTTGTTGACAGCCTCGGCTTGCCCATTTCCTTGGGGATAAGCGTGTGAATATCTATTCGTAATGCCAAGATCACAGGAGTATTTCCGAAAGGCTTTGCTATCAAATTGTAAACCGTTATACGAAATGAGTATGCCGAACCCGGTAACGATATTCTTCCATACAAACTTTTTTGCTTCCGTGTCTCGATGTTTGATAATGGCTCAGCCTTCAACCCATTTGGTGAAGTAATCTCGTTCCACGAGAAGCCACCGTCCGTTTCCCGTTGCTTTGGGAAGGGTCCAACAATGTCCAAGCCCCATTGGGCAAAAGGCCATGGGCTAGATAGAGGATTCAGGACTCCACCCTGGTTGATGTATATTTGGAGCGAACCTTTGACATTGGTCACATTTCTTTGCGTAATCTTGCGCTTCTCTCTCGCATATTTGGCCACCAATAGCCGAGTGAAGGGCCCCGTGGTCAAGACCTTCCTCTGTGTGACTTCCGCAAATCCCTTCGTGTAACTCTTCCAAAAGTAGCTCCGTTGCTTCGGGGTGTATGCATAGCAAATATGGTCCTGAAAAGGAACGTTTGTACAATTTTTGGTCCCTGACAGAAAACGAGTGGCTTTCCCGCGAACTTTATCTGCTTTTAGCCTTTTCTCCAGCACGGGATGTCATTTTTGAGAAATGTTATTATTTGATCCATCCAACTAGGCCCTGTCCTAATTTGAAGAATTTGAGCGGAGTTACCGTCCGTCCCAGTGGGTTTCAACAGATCTTCAACGAGGATAACTCGTGGTAGACTTCGTGCCGAGGACGTCGCGAGCGTGGCTAATGAGTCGGCATGGGTATTGCCACATCTGGATATATGTAATAGTGAAAAAGACTCAAATTTAGGTTGCATATGCTTGACCTGGGTTAGGTACTCTCGCATTCTGGAATCCCTTGCTTCTAGCTTCCCTTCTACTTGGCCTACCACCAATAGTGAATCCGAGAACATCTGCATCGTCTTTCCTCCCATTTTATGGACCATGTTCATCCCTGCGAGGACGGCTTCATACTCTGCTTCGTTGTTGGTGGCCGAGAATCCCAATCTTAAAGATTTCTCAAAAGTAATTCCCTCAGGGATATCAAAACTAGTCCGATACCTCGATCCTCCGATTCTTTCCATCAACATGGACTTTCCATAATGGAGGCCCTTCACACGAAATCATGCCTACTGATTTTGTACCCATGCCTTCTTGATAGTCTTCTAACGAAGGCTCAACAAATTCCGCCACAAGGTCCGCGATGACCTGTCCCTTTATAGAGGTGCGGGGCATATACTTGATATCGAAAGCTCCTAGGACAGTTCCCCATTTGGCAATTCTTCCCATATAATCCGCACTTCGCAGAATTGATTTAAGAGGAGTTGTGTAAGAACAATAACCGTATGAGTTGGAAGTAATGGGGAAGTCTTCGTGTAGCATGTACCACCGCCAAGATAGCTTTCTCCAAGTGGCAAATAACTCAGCTCGGCCTCATGGAGAGATTTGCTTACATAATAAACCGGTCTGGATGTTATTGTCATCTCGGATAAGAACCAAACTAACAGCATGGTTAGCCACCGCAATATATGCGAACAGTAATCTCATCAACCTGCGGTCGAGACATAACGGTGGTCGCGAGAGATATTCTTTTAGCTGTTGGAAAGCTACGCGCACTCCTCGGTCCATTCAAAACCCTTCCATTTATTTAATAATTGAAAGAAAGGCCTGCATCCGTCCGCGGACCGAGATATAAATCGGTTGAGAGCGTCATACCGCGTTAGCCTTTGCACTTCTTTAGGATTCCGAGGTGGGTGTAAGCTGTTTATTGCCTTAACCCGAGCAAGGATTCACTTTTCGATTCCCGGTGAGTCACCATATATCCTAGAAACTTGCCCGACTCTCTACACCGAAAGAGCATTTAGAGGCATTGAGCCGTAATTTATACTCTCTTAGCTTCGAAAAGTGTTGCTCGGATCTTCCCGGATGTGCGAAACTTCTTTACTCTTTACCACCATATCGTCCACATATACCTCAATAGTATTTCCTAGCTGTGCCTCAAACATCCTCGTCATCATCCTTTGGTAGGTAGCCCCTGCGTTGTTCAGTCCAAAAGGCATTACCTTATAATGATAATTTCCTGTAGGAGTGACGAATGCGTCTTCTCCCCGGTCCCCGCGGCTAAGGGTATGCGGTGGTAACCTCGGAAAGCATCGAGAAAACTCATCCGAGGATGCCCAACGGTAGCGTCAACTAACTGGTCAATCCGAGGCATTGGGAATGAGTCCTTCGGGCAAGCTTTGTTTAAGTCTGTGAAATCTACACAAACTCTCCACTTCCCATTCTTCTTTTTCACCACCACGCATGGGCTAACCATTCAGGATAAAACACTTCTTTGATAGCCCGCCGCTTTGAGTTTGAGCACTTCCTCTTTTACGGCTTCGAATGTTCTTTTGAGGATCTCCGAGGTGGTTGCCTCCTCGGAACTACAGCGTTGGATTGACCCTTAAATAATGACATATGAAGTTCGGATCAACCCCAGGGGCCTCATACGCGTTCCAAGCAAACACATCCATATTTTTCTTTAAAAATGAAATCGGCTACGTCTTCTCTTCCGCGCAATTGAACTCCAACTGGAAGAACTTTTCAGGATCATTGTCTATGATACCCTTTTCTCCAATTCTTCACATACTGCCTCATCTACCTCGGGCCACGGGAAGAGACTTTGATTGCTATGCTTCACCGTTAGCCGAGGATGGGGAGTCTTGGTTCGGTCGACGTGACGATTGCAGCCGTGACACCGTCGAGCCACAGACCGGCTCCCAAGTAACTCCACCACCCGGTCTCCGAATGAAATTTGATTTTGACATGCAAGGTTGAGGGAAACAGCCTAACGCATGCAGCCAAGGTCTCGCCACAATAGCCGTATAGGGAGAATAAGCATCGACCACGATGAAATCTACGTCTACCACCTCCGGACCCCGATTGCACGAGTGAAATCTGCCCTCGGAACGACGGCTCTCCCTTCGAAGCTTATCAAGGGTGAGAGTCATATGGCATAAGATCTTCAACTCTTAACTTCAAGCCTCTAAATAGGTCAGGGGTACATGATACCCGCACCACTACCTTGATCAACCATTACCCTCTTTACATCGTAGTTCCCTATTCTTAGGGTTACTACTAAGGCATCATCATGAGGCCGGATGGTCCCGATCTTGTCCTCTTCGAGAAACTTAGGGAGCGGGATACTTGCCTTAATCCTCTTCGGTGATCCCGTGACTCCTCGGTAAATGTTCGAGCAATCGTGACATTACCTCGAAAGGAGTTAAGCCTCCTACCGGGTGCTGCAAAAATGACATTGATAGTACCTAGAGGAGGTCTAGATGAAGAACCGTCGTGGTTTGCCACTCCTGATTGGTTTCCTCGCCCGTTGGGTTGGTACAGAAACTGCTTCAGCTTTCCCTCTTTAACCAATTGTTCCAGATGATTCCACAAAGTGCGGCAGATCTTCTGGTATGACCTCTCTCCGGTGATAATGGCGTGGAGATTTTGGTTGCGTCTTAAAGGGTCTCCCGCCATTTTATTCGGCCATTTGAAAAAGGCTCATGCCTTATTTTCTCCAACGAGTCTGCCGCACCGGCCTCCCGAAGACCTGTTGACCACTCTGTCATGTGACCAGCCCGCCCGGAAAAATCCCGCGTAGGCCTATTGTTGTTGTATCGGTCCGACTGAAATCCCTCCTTTTCTTGTGGGATAACCTTCGCCTTGCCTTTTCCTGCCGCCGATCTTCCTCAACCCTTTTGTACTCGCGATGCGATCCATCATCGACGTACGCTTCTTACTGGCTTCTTCGTCAAGGATTTCCTCAAGTCATGCTCCGTTGGTAGGCCGACCTTGAAGGTCCTTATGGCTACATCGTCAAAGTCTCCGTCGATTTCGTTGAACATTTCCCAATATCGGTCCGAATACGTTTTCAGGGTTTCCCCTTCCCTCATGGCCATGGATAGTAAAGAATCCAATGGACGAGGAACTCTACTGCACGTGATAAAGCGAGAACCGAATGCTCTAGTAAGCTCTTTGAAAGAATCAATGGAGCCTGCCCTTAAGCCATCAAACCATCTCATGGCTACGGGCCCTAGGCTAGAAGGAAAAATCTTGCACAACAAAGTTTCATTCCTGGAATGCACGCCATTCTCTTGGGCCGAAATGGCTTACGTGCTCCACAGGATCCGTCCGACCATTGTAAAGAGTGAAGGCCGGTTGTGTGAAACGCCGAGGTAACCTCCCTTCCTCCAATCTGCGCGAAGGGTGATCTGGAGATTTGGTGCAACGCTCTTCCCATTGCGTCATTTCCCAAGCCCCTGTGGGTAGTCTCTGCCCCCGCCTCTCATGAGAATTGTCTTCCTCGGAAGAGACATATTCACACTGGGAGTTCCGGATCTCCGCTCGTAATTGTCATCCTCGGATCCTTCCGAAGAGGGGTTAGAGGCCGGAGGAGTTCTCCTTCTCCTCACGTGACGATCTCCTTTTTAGGCCGTCAATCTCTTCTCGCATGGCCCCTGCATTTCTCTCATAAGGAACTCTACTTCCTCCTTGCGAATGACTAGCACTTCGATGGTGTGTGTAGTATGTACACTTCCTTCTCGGCTTCTCTCCATGATCAGGATGTAAGGAGTGATCCTCACGCTGGGAGCCGACGGACTCTGCACTGCGTGGTGGTTCTGATCCTACCATGATGTCCTAAACCTCCTTAAAAACTAAATCCCCACAGACGGCGCCAATTGTAAGGACACAATTCAAATTTCCAAACCACGACTGGGAGGAAAATGGGCTTGAAAGGCCTTTGTTCACAATGAATTTGTAGAGGATGGGTTTGTAATTTAGATTTCAAGGATGGCTTTAGACAATCACAAAAAGGACGGGCTTTGGGCCCAATGGAACAAAACAAAGAATCGTTTGTAAAGAGTAAGATTGAGAATTCCTCCTCGGACTGTTTCCGAGGATAGTTTCTAATAGTATTTCTTAAGTGTGGATACAAGTATTGATTATCATACACCTTTTCTTTCTCAAAAAGCCTCCCTCTTCTTCCTATGCCTTCCCTCCTATTTATACTCCTCCTCTTCTCTTCATCATCTTCCACTCTCTCACTGCAACCATGATTTTTGGATATTTGTCCCATCCATTCTTCCCTAAAGCCCGCTGGGATTTGGGACCAAGTTCCAAGCTCTATGCTCAGGTCCCATCCTTCCATCTATGCTGTCCGCGTATCAATTACAGAGTCTTTAATATGGGCGGTGGTAAGCCTTTACTTTAGACTTTCCACCGCTCTTTCATCGTGCCTCCACGTACACTGTGTATCCTCGGCTTAACATTCCGAGGAAAAGTCTACTCCTCGGACGGTATGGGACACTTAAATACTCCACGATCATTTTGATGTTTTCGGATTTGGGTTTCTAGCCCAAAAGACCTTGTTGGGCCGTCCATTATAAATTACTGGGCCCAATACCCCTACATATATATATATATATATATATATATATATATATATATATATATATATATATATGATTTAGAATCTAATTAGATCTAGAATATTTAGTTTTTTCACCCAATAATTTACTTGCCAAAAAAAATTAAAAAATTAGATGGGACACACTGAGCAAGATTGAAATCCAATTAAAATTCAATTTAGAATCTAATTGAATATAGACTCTTTCACTTTACTTGTCACAATAATTAAAAAATTAGATGGGACACATGACGCAAAATTAAACTCCAATTAAAATTCAATTTAGAATCTAATTGAATTTAGACTCTTTGACTTTTGCATCTAATAATTCACTTGACACACAAATTTATAAATTAGATTAAACACGTGACGTAAAATTAGATTTCAATTTAGAATTTAATTAGATTTTCTCTTAGCTTTATATATATAGATTCATCCCTCCACTTCAAGTCAAATCTTGGTTCCACCGTTGCCTGCACACATATACATACACTTTCCTTCTCTTTCTACATTTGCCGATCGACCTGCATATATGTAAGATTGTGTACATCTTTGTGTTTATTATTGTAATTTGTAAATACTAAAAAGACGTTGTGGATGCATGGTCAGTTCAAACGTTAGAACAAAAACCTAAAAAAAGAAATAGAAAAATACGTATCTATATGGCTTTTATTGTTAAAAGAGAAAATATTGTAGTAAGCAGAAGCAAGATAAGAGAATGAAATTGAATATAAGAGTTATGTGATTTGGTCTAATGGTCTAAGTACACAATATAAAACCCTAAGATGATTAGTAAATAAATTTTTAACTACAATTGAATCTCTTTGGACCAATTCATAATAAACCAATATAATATCTCTTTTAACAGTTTTTAGCCAACCTAATGCATGCATATGATCAACATTTATTTAGTTTCAATTTGACTTTTATTCTGTTTCTTTAGTATATATCTGAGTATTAATAACTTAAACTTTTCTGATGCCTCTGCTAATAATAAGCGTTGAAACATAAACAACAATGCTAGGCTAGCTGCCAAGCAATTCAAATCAAAGCTTAGGACAATGTCAACCTGGTGCCACTCAATCTCTCCATCACAAATTAAATGTGAAAATATAATTAGTCAATATATAGCCCAAAAAAATATTCTGAATATTCGACTGCGTCAATACACCAATACTGAAAAATGACAAATTGAGCCACGTTGTGTGTGTCCACACATGATATACAATCTTTTGCGCAGATTCCCACCATATATATTAACATATATATCTTTGCTTAACAAAAGCGAATAAATCATGATACTTCGTAAATGGATTATTTCTGATTAGCATATAATATAGAATATAGTATTAAAAGCTGACACTTGGCAGGCCCAAATCCACCATGTCATCTGGGCGGCTGAGTAATGGTAGGTAGGTCAGGCTTTCATGAAAAAAGATATCTTATATATATATATATTGGACTGACTAATATAATGGATCTGTACTTAGTGCTCCATCATGATGATGATCTTAGTTGGTAGTCACTTTATAAACGATGTAAAATTATCCAGAGATTAATTGGACATGGTGATTGCTCTCTTCCCTTTCCTTGATTTCCATCAGTGCAGTGCAGTGCAGTGCTGTGCTGTCAGCTGTGGTTTTGATCGTTCGTCTTTCGTTAAGGAAGGTCTATGTCGAATACACTCACCACTTGTCGGATAATTATTAAGTGGGGTTTTTAGGAGGACGGTGTGTGTTGATGCATTTGATAGACATGAATGATTGTGGAAGCGGAAGAAAGCCTAATATTGATCATCACTGATGTATAAATATCATATTAGTGATGATCAATATTACAGGATAACTTTAAAAAAAAAGTTCAGGGTATCTTTTGCGAAATAATAGCTAATGGAAAAATACTAATACTAATACGGACATGTTATTCTACACATTCTTACACACTATTAAAATGCACTAAAATTGTGACTTAAAATATTGGACCACCATTTTGACTGCTAAACTATAGTCTTTGGTGGTTAAGCCATGTGTTTTGGTGGTTTGTATCTGTAAAAAATTACACCAAATACTTAAAAACTGGAAATGTTTCATTGAAAATATTTTATATTTAAAAATATTTTAAAGCGAAACAAACATAGCATAAATTGATGCTTAATTTTGATGATTATTCCATGTTTGGGTATATATTTTGGACTATGTGAATGCACACATCTTTGAATATACACACTCACTTGGATAATTGTATTTGTATATTCACCATGATATTTGAATGTGATTTGTATGTGTCCATTTTCCATGATATGTTTTCTTAATGCTTTTGTACGAGTAATTTGATTTCAATATCCATGAGTTGTTATTTGTAATGGCTTCTATGTACTATGCCCTTTGCCTCTATGCCTTGTTTGTGCCATGCCTTGTATGTGCTATATATGCCTTGTATGTGCTATGCTTTATGCCTTGTTTTTGTCATACCTTGTATGTTCTATGCCCTATTCTATGTGCTATGTGACATGCCTTGCATGTGCTATGCCTTATGCCTTGTTTGTGTAATGTCTTGTATGTGCTATGCCTGATATGTGTCATGCCCAGTTTGTTATATCCTTATATGCCATTATAAGACATAAATTTTGCTTTAAAACTTAAGGTTTTAAAAAATCATATTTTTGGATAAAAACACGAAACAGGGTATAAAACAAAATTTTGATAGACTATTTTCTTTAAAAAGGGGGGTTTTTGAAAATTCAGATTTTTAGATGAAAGTTAGGAAACCAGGTTTACTACAAAATTGTTGACATCATTTCTACTTTAAAAAGAAAGTTTTTTTTTTATATAATAAAAAACTAGATTTTTTAGTGTAAAATTATGACAAAATTGTTGACACCATTTCTACTTTAAAAGAAAGTTTTTTTTTTAATAAGAAAAAAACTAGATTTTATAGTGTAAAATCAAAAAACTGGATTAAAAATAGAATTTTTTGAGATTTCTTCTGGAAAAAGAGCTTTATCTAGAAACCATTTTTTTAATGGAAAATCGAGAAACAGAGTTGACAATAGAATTTACAGGCTGATTTTGCAAATATAGGAAATTTTCCCAAGCCTTACATATTGGCTCAAATAAGGTACCATCAGAAAGCTCTAGGCACTAACTTGAAGAAATTACCAAAATTTTCTCTCAATGTCTCTGCCTTAAGAAACTATAGATCTGCATAAACAACTACTTTTTTTTTTTTGAAAGTGCATAAACAACTACTTAAACACATCCTTCAAGACATTCTCACAATCTACGGGGAAAAACATGAATTTTAGATAAATTTTGGGGTTCAGCACTCAAATCGAATTGGAACAAAATATGGTATTGACACCAGGTTTAAAATAGAATTTTTCACAAAATTTTTGCTTTAAAAAGATAATTTTTGAAAAAGAAATTTTTGGTGAAAAATCGGCATATCTAGTTTAAACTAAAATTTTGACATAATCTCTGTTTTAAAAATGAAGGTTTGAAAAGTAATATTTTGGAAATAAAACAAAATTTTGACAAAACTTATGCTTTAAAAAGGGGTGTAAGGACCAAAAAATCATATAACAAACTGATTGCCACAATACGTTTTATGACTAGAGATTTAAATACAATGAATTTGTAGAGAGGGTAACAACAACAAAAGTCCTCCCTTCTGTGTCTCTCCTCTCTTATTTATATCATTTGCCCTTATTATCTCAGCCCTACACCTCTCCATCTACTCAATCCCTTATACTGACACCTGTTTAATCCTTCGTAGTCGATAATGGAGAAAAGCTTTAGCTCTGTGTTTTGTACTGTTCAGGTCATGTCCACATTAATGCAGCAGACAAAGCTAGTATTCCTTTATTTAATGCGGCCAGAATGGTTGGTACAGAACATTTAATGCAATGCTCATAATTATCCAACCCCACCCGGATATTTGCAACATGTCCCATACATCATCAATCTCTCTTTCGTTCCTTACTCGACCATCCCACATTGTCCTCGGGCAAGTTCTTTTATTCTCCTCTGCTCATTGTACTTTTCAGTATGTCTCCGAGTCTTCAGTTCTTTGGATCCTCGGGTCTTCGGATCTTCGGGTCCTCACAAGGGGGAATTTTGAAAATTCATATTTTAGCAACAAGTCTAGAAACTAGGTATAAAACAAAATTGTTGACATCATTTGTACTTTAAAGAGAGTTTTTTGAAAGAAAAGAAAAAGAAAAAAAAAAACTAGATTTTTTCGTATAAAATCATAAAACTGGGTTGAAAATATAATTTTTGACAGCATTTTTTCTTGAAAAAGAGAGTTTTTAAGAAATCAAATTTGGTTTGGAAAATCAGGAAACAAGGTTGACAACAGAATTTCCGAGATGATTTTGCACAAACAAGAAATTTTCACACGTTTAACTCAAATGACGTACCGTCGGCAAGCTCTAGGCACCTACTTTCCAAATCTTGGTTCTTGGTCCTCCGACCTATGTTTCACTCAAATGAGGTACCGTCGGCAAGCTCTAGGCACCTACTTGAAGAAAGTCCCAGATTTTTCACTCAATTCCTCCTCCTTGAGAAACTACAGACCCAGGCAAACAACTACTTAAACACACAATTCTAGACATTCCCATGGTCCTAGAATACTTTTAAAATAGATGAAATTTAAAATTAATTATATCACCCAAAATACTTTTAACCAAAATCCACTCAATTTGAAAGCCTTGCTTTAGTGAAATAATTTGGATCCTTTTGTCTCATCAACTTATAGTTGATGGTTGAATAAGAAGAAATTAACTATGAAAAATCATACTTTAAACCCTATATTTTAGCCTAATAGTTTCAAAGGTTTCAAATTAAACTATGAAATTTGAAACTGTTACAAATTAAAACTTACCGTTTCTTTAGTTATAATTCAAGCCTTACACTTTTAAAATGATATTAACTTAAACTTTGGACATTTTAGCCTTTTTAGGTTTAGTTTTCACATTTGATTGGGACTTAAAATTGACACAACTTAAAAATTTTAGGGTGATTTGAAAATAACAAAACTGTAATGTTTGATTTGTAATAATCTTAAATTTTAAGATTTAATTTGAAAATTTTTTAAATTTACAAGATTGTTAATATGAAATAACCCCTAAAGTATAGGATTTAAAAATATAATTTTAACTAATTTAATAATAAGTTAAGACAAATTTATGGATCCAAATTAGATCCAATTCTTTTAATATATTAAATCCGATCAAATAGTAACGCATACTAAAAAATGAACACATATCACAATCATGGTAATTCCAATACGCCTCTAAACTAACCCACCCACCCCCAAAATTACTTGCTTGATCCTGTTAGTTCATCTGGCCCACAAGATCTTGTAAGATGGGACCCAAAGACTGTCTGAATCCAAGGAAAAAGTCTTCTTTCGCCTCATGCAGTTTTTTTTTTTTTTTTTGCCTCATGCAGTTTGTAATTGACTATTGTTGTGAATCTGACATTCTCGGTTTGTCTATTGGAATTGTTTTTTTCAATGAGAAAGTCTATTGGGACATATTTGACTGTCCCCTACTATTAAAAATTATTGCCAACCTCAAATTTTTCTTATTCATTTTGGAGCTAAACAAATAAACTAATCTCAAACTTTTGCCCGGCGGCCCAATAATAAATTACATATTATTTCAGTATGTTTTAAGGATATCAACCTAATATGAACGCCTATTTTAAAGCTGGCAAAATGAAGATTTTAAGGATTAAAAATGACGAAATTGCATAACAAAATGATTGTGTTTTTGTATTTTCACTTTTTAATAGTTTGGCAATCCAATCACGGATGACTTCAAACGTAACGTGTTCCATTTTTTGAGCAACCTTTTCTAGAAATGAACACAATTTTGGTCAATGTTTCCAGCATTATTATTCATTTTTTAAAAATTAACTCATTTTGAATAGTTATAACCAAATATGAAACAATATCTTTTAAAGATGTCAAGATGTTATATTCGTTAAAAAAATGTTTGGCTCTATACGTAATCACCATGCACTGCAGATATTAGTGTATTCATAAGAAAAATAAATAAAGATAAATATTTATAAAAAAAAAGAGAATATATTACCTAGGGTAAAACTCATGTTTAATGCACACACAATGTATTTGTGCATTGGACATAATACAATTTGGACACTAATTAGTTTTAGACACGTGTCTGTATCGTATTGTATCTAATGCACAGATACACTGAAAACAAGCCATGTCCTTTGCGTTACAGTAAATTGTGTTGCATCATACTAACTACTGACTAAATGCCAGAAAAACCTATGCGTTGTGCTAAGGGTTCGGGCAAGTTAAGAAGCACCCATTACAAGTATCAAAAGTGGTTGCTTCTTTTATAGTAAAATTATTCATATCATTTGAAGAGTCTATAATAAAATTCTACCTGCCAGATTTGAAATTATAATGACTTGACGCTTGCCATCAAAAATTTTTTTTTTTGGTCAAATTAAGGCTGTACATAGTTTTCCCCTTCCCCTGTAGTGTTAGTGTCTTAGTTTCTCCAAGTTTTTTTGGTAATTAAAATATGTATTTTATATTTAATTTTATCTATTGTTCAAACAAATTGTTCTGAGATTAGTGGAGCAATTCGACTTGCTACGAATCGAAGACGACGGAAATCTATAGGAATTGGTTGGGAATAAAAGTGCAAACAATGAAAACGAGTTTAATAAACAAACAAGAAAGTTTAAATGTCTTATAGGCACAATGAAGTTGTTATTTTTAGATAAAATTTGCTCGCACACAAAAGTTGTTAACAAATTACGGCAAATTTACCTTCATGATACAACCAAACCTATCACGTGGATTGTGGTCTTGAAATGAACCCGCTTGAGCCAAATTGTGATCCCCAGGGATTGTTCGATTGCAAAATGGGCTTTGGCCTTAATAAAGGTTTTCCCTCTCCAATAATTATAATGAATCTACCAAAAGAGTTAGTTATTTTGCCTAAATTCCAATTAACTTGTTTTTGTTTTTGTTTCTTTTGGGCAGATGTGAGGGACGTGGGTTCCATATACTATAGAGTTTGAGAGTAGACTTCCCTCCCATTTGAACTAGTTTATGAACCGCAAACTTTTGTAGCTGTTGCCTGTTGGTAGCATTGCGTTGGTGTTCACTGTTCTGTTCTTCGCTTGATTTGTTTGAAATAGGGGGTTTACTGTTGACTTTAGATGCCTCTGTATCTTCGTTTTGGACCTTAGTTATTTTCTACTTTCTTTCATTTTCATTATTAAACAAAACGTATTTGAATTACTAGCCATAGTCAGATGGACAAAGTATATTCCACAGAACTTACATATGTGGTCATACTTGGTCTTTTTTTTTTATTTTTTTTTAATAGGAAACTGCGGAATGATTTTATACCAAATTGAAAGCAAGTGTTACATCATAGAGAAGAACTTGCTCAATAAAGCAAGAAGTCTCTTCAATCCATGCAAAACAATCTTCTATGTCACAAGCATATTTAGCAAGTAAGTGAGCAGACCTATTGCCCTGCCTCCCTACATGGTTAAATTCTACACGGCGAAATTCATGTGATGCAGAAAGAGAGCTATAGACTCTGATGTAGGACACAATTTACTGTTTATTTATTGTAATTTATTATTTTTGGCATTTTTATGTAAAAACGTTATTTTAGGTTTAGGTGATTTATTTCCTTATTTTTAGGTGCATTTAATGCTTTTTAGGTCAAATTTGATTCCTGATATGGTTAGGTATCAATTAGGAGTTATTTTAGAATATGTTTTCTTGTCTGTCAAGTTTTATAGAGTCCTTAAATAGGCTCTGAAGTCTGTAAACGTTTTTCATAATATTATTGAAGAAAAATCAGAAAAGGTGAGCCTTTGCTCTTCTTTTGGTTCTTCAAGAACTGTGAACTTATCAAGGATTCTTCCTTGTAGCGTTCAAACTTTATACCTTTGGTTCGTGATTCTTTATAATCATTGGGTCAAGGTCAACTTATACCTTTGGTTCACGTTTCGATTATAAACGTTGGGTCAGGGTTTCTATCATAAATCTGAATTTTAGCTTTCCTGGGTTAAATATTCCAATATTTTTGTTGGGTCTCAAAGCGTGTCGATTGAGGTTTGCATCATTTGGTATCAGAGCACATGTTCTAAAATCAATTTTCTATCCTTTTATCTTTTATTTCCTGTTATCATCCAAAAAAAAATGAAAAAAAAAAAACTTGAAAAAAAAAAAAGAGATGGTAATTATTGAGAACATTGTGAAAGATTCAATTGAGGTAAAATATGAGGATGAGTCCACAACTTACAATCCTCAAGTCTCAATTATTTGTTTAAGATGACTATATAATATGTTGATTTTCTTGGAGTATAAAATTTTAACTTTATTATCAACCCTTTGTCGATTGATGTTGCAAATAAATTGAAAGTAGATGAGAAGAAATTTTCTGCTACACTTTATGAAGGATTTAAATTTCACAACTGGATCAAGTCATTAAAGCATTCGAAGTATTTGTTTATTTGGAGCGGAAGATTTCAGATTTCAAAGATGAACTCGAGGACGAGTTTGTTTCAAGTGGAGGGGTCTGATGTAGGACACAATTTACTGTTTATTTATTGTAATTTATTATTTTTGGTATTTTTATGTAAAAACGTTATTTTAGGTTTAGGTGATTTATTTCCTTGTTTTTAGGTGCATTTAATGCTTTTTAGGTCAAATTTGATTCCTGATATGGTTAGGTATCAATTAGGAGTTATTTTAGAATATGTTTTCTTGTCTGTCAAGTTTTATGGAGTCCTTAAATAGGCTCTGAAGTCTGTAAACGTTTTTCATAATATTATTGAATAAAAATCAGAAAATGTGAGGCTTTTCTCTTCTTTTGGTTCTTCAAGAACTGTGAACTTATCAAGGATTCTTCCTTGTGGCGTTCAAACTTTTTACCTTTGGTTCGTAATTCTTTATAATCATTGGGTCAATGTCAACTTATACCTTTGGTTTGCGTTTTGATTATAAACGTTGGGTCAGGGTTTCTATCATAAATCTGGATTTTAGCTTTCCTGGGTCAAATATTCCAATATTTTTATTGGGTCTCAAAGCGTGTCGATTAAGGTTCGCATCATATAGACCACTGTAGCAACAACAAAAGGGGTGGCGAGTTCTCCTTCATATCATTTACCAAGGTCAGGGAGTTTGATTCCAATATGAATTCCTGGATAAGAAGGTCTTTAGCCAACTGCATTGCAAGCTCAATAGCTCTAGCTTTAGCCTCAATAGGACCGAGTGGTGCTAGGATCTTCTTGCTACAAGCCCCAATCACGCTACCACATCCATCGCGTATAAGGACCCCCACACCAGTTGCTCTCTGTGTAGCGAAGACTGCCCCATCTACATTGATTCTATACAAATTTGTGGGGGGTGGAGACCAAACAGCCTGTCTCTTCTCTTCTTGCCTCGTCTTGACAACCACACATGATTGGTATTCCCTCAAGTAGTCCAGGGCTCCTACGATGATTGCCTTCTCATCTTTCCTTGCTCCACCATACCTAGCCTCATTCCTATGTGTCCATGTCTTCCAAGAGATCATAATTATTTTCTCAATGGTCTCTTGATCCCATTTAGCCACCATAACCGAATACCACAATAAGTCCATGAAAGAATGGAACTGGAGGTCCTTCATCACAGGGAGAAGGTTTGACATCGCCCAAATCTTTCTAGCTCTTGGGCATTCCTAAAACAAGTGTCCCGAAGACTCCACATCCTCATGACAATCCACGCAGTAGCCATCCAACACAATCTTTCTTTTCATCAGATTGTCCTTGGTGGGAAAAATATTTCTACAAGCTCTCCACGTGAAATGGTGGACTTTGTAGGGAACATTCTTCTGCCAAATGTATTTCCAGAATCTCCTTGCATTGCTATCATCCGACACAGTTCCTGAGGCAGTCCCCAAATGCATCTCCATAGCGATCTTATATGCGCTTCTCACCGTGAACATCCCATTTGTTGTGGGAGCCCAAACCAACCTGTCTTCTGGCAGTTTGGAGCTCAAAGCAATTCCTTGAATTATGTCCACTTCTTGGGGTAAAAATAATTGTTGGATGAGCTCAGTATTCCACCGTAGCATTTGGAGGTAAGGAAGTGGGTGGAGAAACAACCTTAAATGTAGACGAACAAGGCAACCATTTGTCTTCCCAAATTTGAATGCATTGGCCATTCCCCACCTGCCATCTTACCCCCTTCTACACCACTTCTTGTGCTGCCATCAAGCTTCTCCAAGCAAAGGAAGGACTGGACCCCATGCCCGCATGAACAAAGTCACAATTAGGGAAGGATCTCGCTTTGAATACCCTGTACAATAGAGATTCTCGACCAGATTGCAGCCCCCAGCCTTGTTTGGCCAGCAATGCCAAGTTGAATTGTTTAAGTTGCTTGAAGCCCATACCTCCACTAGCCTTAGGCGCACATAATTTTTCCTAACTGATCCAAGCCGTCTTGCGCTCCTCTTTACGCTGTCCCACCAAAAGTTTCTGATTAGGGTGGTTATCTCATCACAAAGGGAGTCGGGGATCTTGAAGCAACTCATGGCATATGTAGGAATTGTCTGGGCTACTGCCTTAATCAATACTTCCTTCCCGACTTTTAAAAGTAACTTTTCTTTCCATCTCGCCAACTTTCCTGCCAACTTCTCCTTTATTTCTCTGAATGACTTCTTTTTGTTTCGCCCTATTAAAGAGGGAAGCCCCAAGTATTTTTCGTGTTGTTTTAGTACTTTCTGCCATATTAGGACTAAAGAACAGGGAGGTCTTGGAACATTTCAGTTGTTGGCCTAATGATTTCTCATACACATCCAGAATCTGTTGTAAGGCATCACATTCCTCCGTGGTCACTTTGCAGAAAATGATACTATCATCTGCGAAAAGAGGTGGGAGACACTAGGCCCCCCCCCCCCCCCCCCCGAGAAATAGAAATGCCTTCCATTTTACCCAACTCCACGACATTTTTTATCACTGCCGATAAGCCTTCAGTGTATAATAGGAAGAGATAGGGAGAAAGGGGGTCACCTTGGCGGAGGCCGCAAGTCGGGCCAATTTGACCACACTGCTTGCCATTTATTCTGATAGAGTAGGTGACCGTGGATATACATTGTGACATAAGGCTTTGCCATCTAGGGTGAAAGCCCAATTTCTCCATGATCTTATCCAAGCACCTCCATTCCACCCTATCATAGGCTTTACCCATGTCGAGCTTCAAAGCCATCTCCCCTTTAGCCCCTCCTTTTTTCTGGTTAATGTAATGCATCGTCTCAAAAGCCACCAGTACATTGTTTGTAATAAGCCTTCCATTAACAAAAGCACTCTGAGAATCACTGATGATGGAGGGCAAAATCGTTTTGAGCCTATTTGCCAAAGTTTTAGAAGCCAGTTTATAAACCACGTTGCATAAGCTGATTGGCTTGTATTCAGTCACTTTCCTAGGCTTTTTAGTCTTAGGAATCAAAACAATATGGGTATCATTAAATTTTGGAGGAATGATCCCTAAGTTTAAGAAATCTAGAACAGTTTTAGTAACTATCCTACCCACCACAGGCCAGAAATGTTGAAAGAAAATGGGAGGCATTCGTCAGGGCCCGAAGCTTTCAACGGGTACATTTGTTTAAACGCCTTGTATACCTCCTCTGCTTTCAACTCTCTGATCAGCCTTGCATTCATAGCCTCAGATACTTTTGGTTGGACTGCCTCCATTATTTTAGAGAAATCCAATGGGTTTGATGATATGAATAAATCCACATAATAATCCACAAACACCCTCTCAATGTTCTCACCTTCTTCTTGCCAAACCTCATTTGCATCACAAACCCATTCAATCAATTTTTTTTTGAACCGTGAGGAAGCTTTGGCATGGAAGAAACCGGTGTTGTGATCTCCATCCCAGAACCAATTCAATCTCGCTCGCTGTTTCCACATTGCGCTTTCCTTATTCAACCAGCAGTTGAGCTCCACCCTTGTCTCTCTGAGCTTTTTGTTTGTTATTGGGGATGATGGTTGCCTCTCTAACCACTCTAGCTCCTTCTACAGTTGAGCTATTTTTTTCCCTACATGCCCTAAAACATTAAGGTTCCAAACTTCCAATTTCAACTTGCATTCCTCCAAACATCGCACCATTGGGAAGTCAGCACCTGAAATCAGCCCATCATTCCATGCATCAGAGACAACTTGATCACACTAGGCATCATTCAGCCACATTGACTTGAATCTGAAGGGCCTTTTTTGCTTTTTCTTCTTCGGCTTGTGGAGGATTAATAGTAACAGAAGGCTGTGGTCAGAGACTGAGGAAGATTTGTGGAAAAGTTTCGCTATTGGGAACAACGTGATCCGCTCTTGTGTGGCTAGCGCCCACCTCTCTTAAACAACAAAAATCAATTGCCTCTATGAATCAGGCCATTTGTCTAATAGGCCTCACAGCACCCCCTTTCTTCTCACTAGCACATACTATCTCATTAAAGTCTCCTATAATGAGCCATGGTAAAGAACTAAGCCCACTAAGGCCCTTTAACAGCTCCCAAGATTGGGCCCATTGAGCTGTGTTTGGGTTACCGTAAAACCCAATTAACTGCCATTGATTGAAATTTCTTTCTCCTCTCACAATTGCATCAATGTGAGACAAGGATGATTTGATAACTTCGATTTTAATTTCACTCTTCCAAAATAACACCAACCCACCACTAAGACCATTACTAGGAACCACAAAACTTTGTTTAAAATCACATTGATCACGTACCATTGTCATCCAATCTTCATTGGATTTAGTTTCCATCAAAAAAACAATTGTGGGATCTTCTATCCTAATTGCCTTTTTAAGGCATAAACTATTTGAGGGTTCCCGAACCCTTAATAGTTCCAACTCAAGAGACTCATTGGACTTAGCGGGGTTACATTGCAACCTCCGTCGATCCCAAGTGTGTAGAAAATAGTACACTTAGGGTCCGTTTGGATACCGCTTATTTTTCTGAAAACTAAAAATTGAAAACTGAAAACACTGTAGCAAAATAATTTTTAAATGTGTGAATAGTGCTATGGGACCCATTTTTAATATTTTTTTTCTGAATAAAGTGGTTATGGGTCCCGTGAACAGTGCGTAAACAGTACATAAACGGTGCATAATGTCTCCTGAACAGTGTAATCCGTGTGCATAAAAAAAAAAAAAAAAGGAAACGCCAGACGCAGATGCTGGCTTTTCATCCATATCCAAATGCTGCTTTAATTTCTTAGTTTCCTCATCTACCTTCAACTTTTTTTCTTTATCTCCAGTCACTACTTCTTCGCAGCTCATCATGATTTTTCATTTTGGGCCTTACAACTCTTCTGGGCTGTCCACATTCATATCTTTATTAGACCTATTTGTCACTCGGGTCCGTTGGCTCTTTTTCCTCTAATTATTTAAGGAATGCCCCTCGTTGCTTTTGTCTTGGGAAACAGCCACCTTTGAAGTCTTTCCCTTCCCAGCTTTTGCGCCTTTCTTTTTCTCTCCACTTTCCGTCCAGCCCTCTGTAAAACCTTTCTTCCTGTTCTCCCAGACCTACACGCCCCTTTTTGTGGCTTCTGATCCTCGATTTAACCTTTTAAGCCCACAGTGAAGTCATCTAGAGTCTAGTGACTGTTGGGTTTTGAGCTATTACCCTTAATTTCTTGGATAATATCCCCCACTATGGGGTTTGGATTTCGTTTTGTGTCCGCTAACACCCTGTCAATATCCACAATTATTGCTTCAAAGTCTGTGGGGGGTTTTTTCCTTCCTCTGGCGTTCCACACAACATGGCTTGGTTCAGCGTGCCACTTTCCTGCGCCTTCTCTGTTTGTTGTGCCCGGTCCATCACCAGTTGGTCCTCACCCTCTTCTACCCCCATTGCTTCCTCATACCTTAGCTGTGGTGGGCGGGACGTCCTTTTGTCCCCCTATGTAGCTCCCTTGGTTTGACCACTCCTATGAGTGGAGTGTGGTGTCGTTGAAGAGTCGAAGCTTTTAACCTTAATTACTTGTCTTTGACCCAGACCAAAAGGAGATGCTCTGATCCAATGCCCAAATTGTTGGTGTTCGTCAGTCAGCGTGCCCTTGCTCTTAAGCCAGACTTCACATTCTTTCTCATCATGCAGTAGTAGTCCACACCAGAAACATATGTTAGGGAGCCGTTTATATTGGAACGATACCCACCTATCCAACCCTTCCTCGAAAGTTACTCTCCTTCCACGGCAAAGAGGCCTTGAAGTGTCTACTTTTACCCTTACCCTCAGGAACATACCCCCCACTATCTCAAAGGTTTCTCGTTGCTTGCAAATTGTTCCAATAGTTTCTCCGATCTCTATGGCTGCTTCCGATGTCAAGAACTTGAAAGGAACATCACGTATTTGTATTCAAAAAGAACAGAACTTAAACTCGATTTCCTTCAGGGCTTTGCTCCCATCAAAACGTTGGAAAATTACCAAGTGTCTATCATATGACCATGGTTCACCAAGGATGACCTTATCCGCGTCAACCTCCCACTCAAATTTGAATAACAGAGTATTATTTCCTACGTTGGTAATATGGAAGTTACCTTTGGTGTGCCACAAAGGCCTGAATGTGCGAGCCACTGCCTCCTTGTTTAGAGTTCTTTTAGTATAGAACTTCACCGCTAATATGAACTCCGCAACTTGGCTCTTTTTTTATAACACGATTGTTTTCTCCTCCCTCGTAGACAGGGATAGGTTATCGCACCTACGTGTTATTTCGTCCGTCTTGTACTCCCACTGTTTCCCCACCCCCACAAAGGCAGAACCCAAGCCCTAGTAGTAACCTTTTTACTATAGGGAACTCACTTGTCTTTCTCGCAGAGAAAGGGAATGGGACTACTACAAACGAAGGCTAGGTAGAGACCCTAGCACTTACATCTGAGAACTTTATACTTGGTCTTAATCCTGCTATGAATTTGGTTTCGGGCATGTTTTCAAATGAAAGGTTAAATTAAATTATTTCCACTAATTGTTTATTTGTTTGCCTTTTGCTTTCATTTTTTATAGAATAAAAGTAAATTTTGTCTATATCAAGTAATAGTTACTTTATTTAGTAATGATTTTTATTTTTAAATAATAATCTTGACAAAGACAATTTCAGCAATGAAGAACTCATTACTTCTCATTTAACATGTAAATTGAAATTGCAAACTTCATACCTTCTTGAATTTGTCATAAGATTTTTAGGACATACTTTTTTATCCTAATTAATTTATAAGAAAAATCTTCAATATATTAAGTTATGACATATGTTATTATATTTAATAGTTAGTATACAATTATATATATATATATATATATATATATATATATATATATATATATTTCAATATTACAAAATAGATTATAAGGAGCTGTCTGCAAATCTATCGCTTAAAAAAATTTAAGTTTTAAATTTATGAATTGACAAAATTTAGCTACAAAATTGATTATAGCCTAAGGCTACAACTTCCTTTTAAAAAAATTAACATTACTATATATTTTGAAAATCTAACCATTGAATTACATACTTTTTACGCTTTTAATACACATCAAATTTTGTGCAAATCGGATATTATTTACTATATGATTTATAAATTTATATTTTATGTATAATTTTAAACTACAAAAACATACAATTTTAAAAAAATTATTGATGACAAGGCTATTAATCTTTAATTTTCTAGAAATTTTACAAGTATAGAGGATATAAGAAGAAAATGTAATAAAATGGTTAATTTGTCAAAATCACCTCCAAGAAAAAGATATTAAGATTGCAACCTTAAAGTACAACAAATTTTGTAACTAAACTTTATTCGTTTTATGAAATGGTTTCAATCGAATTTTTTTTTCTTTTACGATTTCTGCTTTTCAGCTTCATTATCAATAGTAATATGTTTTGGTTTTTTGTACGCTTATAAAGCATAGATTTTTGAAAACAGAACATTCATTCAATCATAAAATAATAGCATCCTAATACAAAGCTTCCATAGCTAATGGAGGTAACTATTAGGATTAGTGCTCTAAAATCCTATTGTATGTCATATATGACATTATGTATGACATTATGTTCTATGCAATAAATTTGTTTTATTATTATGGTAGCATGAATGTTTGGACATTATCATATAGTCCTTGAGATGCATAATATGTGATTTAGTCACAAAAGATATAAATCACAAGTTCTTTATAAACTCAAAATCTTAGTTTGTAGTTGGTGATGAAATTTGGCATTTTATTTGCGAAGACTATAACATGTCAATTAAGATAATTTATCTTGATCATGGAAGTGAAGACTTCTAATTGATATGTTGATATGTTTTAAGTGTATAAAACATATTGAACTGGACCGTTGTGAGATTTATTATTCTACCAATAACTGTCAAACGAATAATAAATCTCACGACTTCTTAATTACATAAACTTTCAATCCTAAGGAAATAATGAACCCGATCATGAAATGTAGGTTGCTTTAATATATCAAGAGTAAGATCTAGACAAACGGTCAAAATCTCAATATGTTGGGCAACTACACATAATGTTGAAGGAACACATATTCTCAAAATAGAATTCATAGTCTCTTTATAGAAATATAAAATATTCACTTGAGATAAGTTTAATGAGATTGATTATTCAAAGTGTTAGGCCTAACCACTTTAGTAAAGAGTTACTAAAGTTTATATTTTATGAAATCTAAATTTCATAAAATATTCATGAATAACTTAAAGGATTAAAGCGAGTACTCAAACATCAAGAGATAGTAATTTACAAGTGACAGTTACATATTATGATTTTGTATTATTACGAATATTTTCATGAAGATATTAAATGTTTAATAAAGTCTTGAGATATAATTTATTAATAAGGCCTAGAATGCAATTAATTATATTTGTATGGTGGTATTAAATATAAGTAATGGTAACTTTGGGCTTGTCAAGAGTTAACAGATAAGTCCAAAGTCCATTGGAGCTAGAATTTTGTTTGTCTCTTTTGGTCCTACTTCAACCACACACTAAAGCCCAATTAGATTGACCCAAAAAGGATTACCCAATTAGATAATCAGTTATTTATTTAATAAGAATTATTAAATAAAATAACTGCCTAAGTGCAGAGAATATATATGTGATTAAAAAGGAGAAAAAATAAGAGTTCTTCTTAAGGGGAGACACTTGATTATTCTCTTAAAAGATTACATATAAAATTAATTGAGAGACCACACATTTTGGGCACATTGTGAAATTAGAGTGAAAATTGAAAGGCATCTCAAGTCGAATCTTCATTTGTTTTAAAATTCACTGCATCAAGGTATGCTCTCTTATTCTTTGTTTCCAAAACTCAGATGTTACATGCTATCTCACATGAATGAAGTAGATCCTTTCATATTTTGCTGCGTGCTTTTTTGTATAAGATACAAAACTGTATTTTCATGTATTTTTCCAACAAAAACTCCTCCATCCAATATATATCATCTGATATATTTCTAGCCTGTTGTGCAAGTACATGTGCAACCTTGTTTCCTTCCCTCCTCGTGCAACAAATACTCACCCAAGCAATTGATGCGTTCGCCTAAGGCCCCAAGTAGAAAAAATACCCCAAATTTTAATTTAATTAAGCTCAAATATTAGCCATTACGTTAAATAATTTTTTTTATCAAGTAGAAATGTTACGTTTACAACATTTTTCACAATATTTTTATAACAAAATCTAAGTAGTAAGTTATTAGAAGCTGTTACTTATTGATAACAAAATAAATAATTTTAGTAGTGAGTTCAAATTTAAATTAGTAACAACTTAACAATTAGGATTTGTTGTAAAAAATATTGTGAATGTGGCACATCTAAAAAAAAAGCAATACACCAAAAAAATTCACACCGTTTTTCACAATAATTGAGCTGATAAACTTTTATTAGTTTTTACCTAGGTCTACTCCTAATATTACTTTTTTACTTACCATAATCAATCTACCATATCAAAAGGTGTGAAAGTTCTGTCAATTTTTTGTGTCTACAAACTTTCTAAAAAAAAATTTACATTGTTCTTGTTAATTAGTAATAATTTTGTATCTAAAACAAGATAGTAGAATTTAAGTAATATTTTTTTTAAGTCATATTTAAATATATAAAAGGTTTCAATTTCAATTTTTACCTTAAACACCCAAATGCATCAAGTTGCCTTTAATGCAAACTCAAGAGCAATTGTTGAATATCATCCACTATATTCCCTAGCAATGACTGGTTCTCCTCTAGAGATGAGATGGCACGTATGACATTAGCATTGTTCCCTTCAATTACAAGTTTTGAAAATCTAAGCATTCATCGCAAATTCAATCGTTTTAAAACGTAGATTATTAAAAATTAAAAAACCTAACAAAAAATATAAAGAATAAACTGAGAGTGTGTTTGTTTATATAAAATCTCCAACCTTTTACAAATACAGGATATGTGTGGATTAAGGTAAGGCTAGCTTAAGGTAGCTGATAGATAAGATAATCACAAACCCAATACCAAAAGAAAAGAAAAGAGCAGCTGCTGTGTATCAATCTACCCATCTATCTCCCCAACTGTAAATTTTTATAAATAAAGACAGACGGGTCCCGCCTAAGACTCTATGAGTGCACGTGTCGCCACCCACCCTTTGACTTCTGTCTCTCTCTCTTTTTATTACCATTGTCAGTTTGGTTGTCTCATTATCCATTGGCATCACCCTCACGTTACTTCTATTTCCTAATCCCAAATAAAAACTTGAAACCGGTTTTTGCCGGTCCAACGTACAGTATTCTCGGTTACCATCCTCTTCCCACTAATAAATATAATAATATTCACATTGGCTCTCACTTGGTTGAGACTTTAGAGCCTCCTCCACTACCCCCTCCTTTTCCTTCTCTCTTTCCCAACTGCTTTTTTCTGCTCCTACAAAGAATCTCTCTCCTTCTCTCTGCCCGTTTTTATAGATAGATAAAGAAACAGAAGCAAAGCATCTTTATTTCTTTCATTCAGACCCGTAAACGTGTTGAATTCAGAGCCACCATTTGCCTTACTAAGTTTTTTTTTTCCTTCCCTTAACTCATTTTTCTTATATTCATTTTCACACCCAGCAAATTAAACACATCAGTTTATGTATATTCTGCTTTGTTTTATTCCTCAACTAAAATGACCAAAACCTTTGATCCCACCTCAGAAATCTTGCTTCTTGAAATGGGTTTTCTTGCCACTTGATTCTACCTACTTTTACCTTCTCTCTTTTTTATCTCAATATGGGTATCAAAGATTTGTGCTTGATGATGATTGTTCTTGGCTTTTACTTCCAATCCCAGCTTCTGAGTGCTCAGAACCTTACATGCCACCCAAATGATCGCAGCGCCTTGGTAGATTTCATGAAAGGTTTGAATTCAGTAATTGAAGGGTGGGACACCACCAATTCTTCTTCTGATTGCTGTACTTGGCCAGGCATCAATTGCAGCTCTCCAATCTCCCTCGGTTCGAACACTTCTTCTGGCAATTACAAAAGAGTAGTCGTGTTGAACCTTTCCAAGAAAAGAATACGTGGCAAACTTTCTGAATCATTAGGCAACTTGGATCAGCTCAGAACACTCAATCTTTCCCACAATTGGCTCCAAGACTCGCTTCCTCAATCACTGTTCAGTTTGCAAAACTTAGAGTTCTTAGACTTGAGCTCTAATGACTTTTCAGGTTCAATTCCGGAAGCCATTAATTTGACTTCAATCGACACCATTGACATGTCCCAGAACTTCTTGAATGGTTCTATTCCTGATGGTATTTGTACAAACTCAAAGAGAATTCTGATTCTGAACCTTGCTGTAAACTACTTGTCTGGTGATCTTTCAGCACTTGGCAATTGTAGCTCCTTGCACCACCTTTGTCTGGGCGCCAATGAATTCACAGGTGGTTTGCCTGATAATATATTCCAGCTACATAGTTTGGAGCGTTTGTGTCTTCAAGATAACAACTTTTCCGGGTCACTGAGGGAAGAAATCGGTAAACTTCAAAACCTTTCTCGTTTGGATTTATCAGCTAATGGGTTTTCAGGAAGTATCCCAGATGTTTTTTATAGCTTTAGATATTTGAAGTATTTTATAGCCCATTCAAATTACTTCACTGGTCAAATACCAAAGTCCTTGTCCAATTCACCCTCTCTCTTTTTGCTTAATTTGAGAAACAATTCATTGGATGGTAAAATTGAGCTTAATTGTTCAACAATGCTTAGTCTGAACTCTCTTGATTTAGGTTCTAATCGGTTTTCCGGGCCTGTGCCTGATAATCTTCCCAATTGTCATAAATTGGAAAACATAAATATTGCTCGGAACAACTTGGGTGGCCAAATCCCAGAAACCTTCGAAAAGTTTCACAATCTCTCGTATCTGTCACTATCAAATTCCAGTATCTCTAATCTTACTTCTGCCCTTAAAATCCTACAGCGATGCCAGAAGCTAACAACTTTGGTCCTTACCCTCAACTTCCATGGTGAGGAATTGCCCGCTGACTCTTCCCTGCATTTTAAAAGCCTTACAGTTCTCGTTGTTGCAAATTGTAGACTTACTGGTGCAATACCACAATGGTTGAGCCGTTCTAACAAATTGCAGTTATTGGATTTATCGTGGAACCGTTTGAATGGAGCTATTCCGGAGTGGTTTGGCTTCTTTACGAGTCTCTTTTACCTGGACCTATCAAACAATTCATTTACAGGGGAGATCCCGAAAAGCTTAACTGGTTTAGTAAGCCTCATCTCCAGGAATATCTCATTGGGGGAACCTTCCCCTGATTTCCCTTTTTTCTTGAAAAAGAATGTGAGTGCAAGAGGATTGCAGTATAACCAAGTTTGGAGCTTCCCACCAACACTGGAACTAAGCCACAACAATCTCACTGGGAAAATCTGGCCAGAGTTTGGGAACTTGAAAAAGCTCCATGCTTTGGGTTTGCAGTTTAACAGTTTATCAGGACAGATTCCAAGCGATTTATCTGGGATGACAAGCTTAGAGGCTCTGGATTTGTCTCATAACAATCTTATAGGGACGATACCACCTTCATTACAAAGTCTCACCTTCTTGTCCAAGTTTAATGTTGCATACAATCATCTAAGTGGGGACATACCTTTAGGAGGTCAGTTTCGGACATTCTCAAATTCAAGCTTCGAAGGTAATAATCTTTGTGACGCCTTTTGTCAACAATTAAGGGATCTTCCTCATCCTCCTCCATCACGCAAAAAATCAGGAAGAAGTGTAGGCACTATCATTGGAATGAGTATTGGGATTGCATTTGGAACAGCTTTTCTTCTTGTCATCATGCTCATGATCGTGATGCGGGCATATAGCCGAAGAGAGGTTGATCCCGAGAAAGAGGAGGCTGTCACTGATGGTAAAGATTTGGAAGAACTTGGGTCAAAATCAGTGGTTTTGTTCCGAAACAAAGAAAGCAGTAAAGAGCTGTCCGTTGATGACCTTATGAATTCTACCAACAATTTTGACCAAGCAAATATCATTGGCTGTGGGGGTTTTGGTCTGGTTTACAGAGCCACCCTCCCTGATGGTAAGAAGGTTGCAATCAAACGTCTCTCTGGTGACTGTGGTCAGATGGAAAGAGAATTCCGTGCAGAAGTGGAAGCCCTCTCAAGAGCTCAGCATCCAAATCTTGTCCATCTTCAAGGGTATTGCATGTATAAGAATGACAGGCTCCTAATATATTCTTACATGGAAAACAGTAGCTTGGATTATTGGTTGCATGAAAAACTTGATGGCCCATCCTCCTTAGATTGGGATACTAGGCTCCAAATTGCTCAAGGAGCAGCAAGGGGGCTTGCTTATTTGCACCAATCATGCGAGCCCCATATCCTCCACAGAGATATTAAGTCAAGTAACATTCTTTTAAATGAGAATTTTGAAGCCCACTTAGCTGATTTTGGCCTTGCAAGGCTTATACTCAGTCCCTATGATACCCATGTGACAACTGATCTTGTAGGGACATTAGGCTACATCCCTCCTGAATATGGCCAAGCCTCTGTTGCGAGTTACAAGGGAGACGTGTATAGTTTTGGGGTGGTTCTTTTGGAACTTCTAACTGGAAAGAGGCCCATGGACATGTGCAAGCCGAAAGGATCCCGGGATTTAATTTCTTGGGTGTTTGAGATGAAGAAGGAGAATCGGGAAAGTGAGGTGTTTGATCCATTCATATATGACAAGCAGAATGATAAGGAAATGGTGCGGGTGCTCGAGATTGCATGTCTTTGCTTAAGCGAAAGCCCTAAAGTGAGGCCTTCAACTCAGCAACTAGTTTCTTGGCTGGACAACATTGATATCAACATCTAGTTTTCTTATGAAACCAAGCGACACTCTGGTTGTACAGCATGAGATATACTACCATACCTATTTTTGAAGTTCCATGTCCACCCTTATAAATTGTTGTTTTTCTATTCTAAATAGTAATCTTTTTGTAAATATTTACCCACATATTTGGGTTCTCAATACCATTTCCTTTCTGGAACACGGAGGAGAGAGGTGTCTGATTAAAGCAACAAAATATTGTAAGTCTTTTTATTCAGATGTAGTTTCTTGCTTCCAACTGTGAGAGAAAATATCGGCTTTCAAACATGCATAAATAACATTCCTGAAATTTTTCTCTGTTGTAGGTCTTAATCAATATAGGATAACAAGTTTCATTTCTGGTCTTACTCTCGCACATATATACACTTATATGCTTATCTTGATTAAATGGTGTAATATTGATAGTTCAATGCCTGTTGGAGTTATCACTTAGTTATTGTGATTGGCTAAGTCTTTTTTTTTTTTTTTTTATAGAAACTTTGTCATGAAATGTCCTAACTATAATGTGAAAATTCAAGAAGAAAAGGTTGGCTTAAGTGAAATTCTCGTGTTTGAATTTCCAATCAGGGAGAATTTGTAAAATCCGGAATATTTGGAATAATTAATTTGAGCAGCACCTTTGAGTAGTTTCTTAGGCTTCTCTATCATTCAAACATCTAGAGTGATTTTTGAGGTCTGCTTCTTATGTTTTTAGTCCAACTCTATTTCAACTTATTGATTAAGCGTGGCAATTCAGCCAATCTCTTAATCATATGATACTTGAGGTATTAGAATATTCTCCATTTGAAATGGTCTCCTTCAATCTCTCTTAGTCTTGTGCAAATGGTCTCCTTCTATCTCACTCAGCCTTGTGGGGAACTACCATTTCTATATTACAACAATGTAACACAAATTCTTATTTTACTACTAAAATAAAATTGTTTCTTCACCATTTTATTGTTATGTGAAAGTAGAAATGTTAATATCAATTATTGTGATTTGGATCTAGCAAAAGTGTATTCACATGAATAAGAAAATAAAACATACACATGAAATAATAATATTTAACGTGGTTCGGTCAATTTCATGCCTATATCCGCAGGCAATGCCAACCAAAATCCATTATCTACAATATGTCAATATGAATTATGACGCCACTAATCAACACTCACAACTCACTCAAACAACACTCACAAATTTCACAAACATAAAAACAACACTTCTCACAAGCACAAACTAACTCACAAACCTAATGCTCCAATACTCCCAATAACTCTCTCATACTCACAAAACAAACTCACTCTTAACACACAACCATGAATAATCTTTCAACCCCAAAAGATCTACCAAATTACTCTTCAAAAAATCCACTCATATTCTTCAAAGAGTATTCTCCTCTCCTCATATGAGAGGAACCTTAGTTAAAAGCTACCAAACTCTTTGCAACATTTCCTAGTTATAAGGCTCCAGTTCTATTCCTTAATGGACAAGGAATACCAATTATTTCTTCAACAAAAGAACATTTTTTCCTTCCATACCAAGAAAAATCCTTGACTTCTACACCAAGGAAAGATCTTTCATTCTTTTTTTTTAAAAGAGGGTTTCAATCTATGGCGTCCACTCCTAATGATATAGTTTTTTATCATCAGACCAAAACACTAATCAGTTTTTGATGTAGACGGGGATTGAACTCTAAATATCTTATACAACTATCAGAGATTTTACTAGTTAAGTTAACTAGAACCCACTAAGACCTTCATTCTATTCAAAGGAAATCCAAACCAAATCTAATTTGGAATTTGAGGCAATTTCTAACATTTATGGTCTTAATTTACCCCTTCTAATATATATATACACATATACATGTGTGTGTGTTTAGGGGGGGATCCGAGGATCGAGGAGTCTTAACTAAGGATTAATCTTTCCAATTCAGGTCAAGAAGGGTAAGCGAACTCTGAAAACTCTGCCTACCTGAGGAGAGTAACAAAATCAGAACAATTGATGTCCCTTAATGGCCCAAGGAAAGGAGAAGAGATGACAACGAGGACAAGGATGATGGGAGGAAGTTTCTTGAAGGATATAACTCCCACATCTACATTCAATGCCCTACACCAACTCTATCAGTTACATTAATGTAGAAATAACTCCCGAACAGTAACTTCACAACTAACAACTCCTTTTACCACCTTCAGTAGAGTTTTTATGAAACAGGTATTCTAAGAAGTCCTTTGAGACATATAGGTGGAATATTTATTATGTTCAAAGTGACTTGGTTGGCTTGAGATTCGTGCACTAGGGTTCCAAAGGTATAAAATCTTATTTTATGGTCTTCATCGTAAGAGGAGAACATTGTATACTTGAAGAAGTTTCTACGACATTGTGCGCCTCGGGTTTTGTACTAAGTTGTTTTCTATTCACCAAAGATCAAGTGCTTGTTATGAAGACATATGCACCAACAACTTCAACAATCAAAAAGAGTTGATTGTGTGAAGTCAGTCATCGATTGATGATTCATGTATATCGAAGAGATTTACTCGGAAGAGTAGTTCAATCAATTTAATTTTAATTCACTCATTTAAAATTTGCAATATAATTGTGCCCATTACACTTTAATGTGGAACTTACATAATTAGAATAATTAATCAATTTAAATAATTAGTTAATTCAAGTGGACCTAACTTAAACCCAACAAAATAGTCGTGTTCTGATATTTGAGAGAAGAAAATAGTAGTGTTCATTCACCAATTTTCTTCAACGCGCTTTAATGGTAAAATGAAAGACATTTAATTGTTGGTGTTCAATTTTGAATTCTTTGGACTTTCTTTGTGAGTTTTTCCATCTTTGAGAGTCGTAGCTTAACCCCTGCCTTGGCAGTGAGAACCACTCCATTGACAAAACGGCCATAACAATTTTTTGGTCAATGGTGTGGAATATTATTGCGGCGAGTAGAAGTAAAGAAACAGATGGAATACAGCAAAATCTTGGTCAGATAGACGGCACTATTATGTAACTTGTCTGCATATGCAGCTATTCATGAACTTTGACTACATAATTATCATATAAATAAAGTCCACTAGTTTGTCCTTTTTAACCAAATATTGATGTTTTTTTTTTATTCAACCATATATATTGATGTTGGACGGCTGAATTGTTATGGGAAATGGCGGGTCTAATCTGGCAAGTGTCTATCATTGACATCTATTACTTTTACATCACTTTCTAGAGAATTTGAGTAACTTCATTTTTGTTTTTTCCCCCTTTGAAAAAAGAATTTGAGTACCTTCACATTACCTGCATATCCGAAAATATCTTCTATTTGGATTTTTGAATAGTCTCAGGTTAGGCCTTCACATGGCATGCATCTAGTTCATAGGTTCTTCCTTTCAACTGGATCATACACGTACAACTAGAGTTGACAGGGTAATATATATGAAATGAATAATTAAATAAGTGTTAGATAAAATTATAAATTATACTCTTAAAATTTTGGAATTTTTGAACTTTATACCATAAAATTTAAAAATTTAGATTTTATCTCTTAAAATTATATTATGTTTACATTTGCAACCCCTCCTACCATAGAGTTCACACAATAATATATATATATATATATATCAAAAGTTTGGGAGTTTCTAGATTTTACACCTTAAATTTTAAGAACTTGGATTATACCTCCTAAATCATTTTATGTTTTCATAGCAGCCCCTCTGTTCACTATAGAGTTCACATGGCAATATATATTGAATGAATAAGATAATTATCATTTAAGATAAGTGTTAGACTAATGTGCAAACTATATCCCTAAAATTTGGAGGTCTTTAAATTTTACACAATAAAATTTAAGAATTTAGATTTTACACCCTAAACTACACCATTATATCATTTGCAAAAAGAATACATCAAGGGACTTCAACTTGAAGCAATCCAATGGACTCATACATAATAAGTGCAAAGAGAAATGGAATTAATTTTGTTCCTAGATGCAAAACTTGTAGTGATAGGAAATTCATTTGTGATATCTTCACTTGATTTCACACTAGTTACAACTTTATCATTCATATCCTTAATCAACTTAATATACTTTTAAAGGAAATAATTTCTTTTCTAAAATCAACCACATAACCTCTTTATGCATCTCATCATACACTTTCTCTAGGTTTATAAAAAACCATATGGAGATCTTCATAGGTTTCTCTACATTTTTTCGTTAAATGTCCAAGTAAGATATAACTTCCTTGGTAGATCTCATTAACATAAAAGCCAAATTTATTCTTTAATATTTTTGTTTCATGTTTTAAAGTAAGGTTAATCACATTCTCTCAAAGTTTCTTAGTGTGACTCACAAGCTTGACTCCATAGCAATTTGTATTGTTTAAAATATCTCCCTTATTGTTTATAGCCATGATAAACCCATGTCACCCAAGCACTTTCATAACTTAGATAGAGCGATGATAAATAGTAAGAAAAAAAAAAAAAAAGAGTATGTGGATCAATGTTAAATTAATTGTCCATATTCATAATTGACTACCATAACAAATTAGGTTAGTAAAAGGAAGTGTAAATTGAAAGAGGAGGTGATAATTTCCATGATAGTATTCAAAAATATAAGACCTTCAAAAGTAAAACACTAATTTTAGGGTTTAGGCGGCGCACAGGCAGTTATATAAAAAAGGTGGGGATTATAATAGATAGGCATTAGCATCAATTTAAATAGATATGGATATGGTGCTTCTACTGTAAATATCTTCTCTCATCTCTCTTATGTCTTACTCTTTCCCGACAATTTGAATACGGATTTGTACGTATTCTAAAGTCCAAAATCCAAATTAGAATTTACAGAGAATCAACCAATTTTTGCGCGTTCACGGTGTGCCTTAAAAAACAATCATACCTCATTTTGTTCAATAAAATCTGGGGAATAGAATTCAAACTATCGTCCTGCGTATATGGGTTCCACCTTCACTATTTATCAGTATTTTCAACTACGACATTGATGGCAAGGACTAAACAAACGGGTCTGACTCGAGAAATATGAGCTTCCACAACTTTTATCTCTCTCACAATGGAGCTACCATTTCAGCTTTGAAATTTGAATTGATCAATATTATATTATATTATATATATATATATATATATATATTAATTGTCATTGCAAATTACTATCGCGCACTCTTGATGCGATGGTCACTTCACAAGTATAAATACTTGTGGGGTGTGGGAGACAAAGGTCAAGGTTCAAGGTTCAAGTCTCTAGGAGAAAGCAAGTTTCACACACATATACACTTAGATTAGTGTAAAAAATTTGGATGTTCAAGGGTATATTGGTAATTTTGGAAGTGTAAGGGTATTTGGGTAATTTGAGATATTTAAGAGTATTTTGGTAATTTTGAAAATCAAGAGGGTATTCAAGTAATTTTAGAAGTATGTGGACCATATTGGGTGAGTTACTGTTTTTTTTTTTAGAGAGTTTCTACTTACGGTGTCTGCTCCTAATAACAGCTCTTTATTATCAGACTAAGACACCAATCAGTTTTTGGTGTAGGCGAGGATTGAACCTCAAATCTCTTATACAACCATCAGAGACTTTACTAATTGAGTTAACTGAAACTCACGGGTGAGTTACTAATTAAATGGATTGGGTTGATAATGAGTAATTAATTTGTATATAAATAAATCATAAATAAATAAATAGATAATTACACACCTATTCTATTTATGACCCAATCCGCCCCTCCTAATCATAAGTTGAGCAATTTGTACATGTAGCCATCACCAAAGTTTTGAATGACAAGGAGCACTGAAGCCATCAGAGACTTTATATACAACCATCAGAGATTTTACCAACTGAGTTAACTGAAACTCACGGGTGGGTTACTAATTAAATGGGTTAGGTTGATAATGAGTAATTAATTTGTATATAAATAAATCATAAATAGATAAATAGGTAATTACACACCTATTCCATTTATGACCCAATCCACCCATTTGCCCCCTCCTAATCATAAGTTGAGCAATTTGTACATGTAGCCATCACCAAAGTTTTGAATGACAGGGAGCACTGAAGCCAAAGACGGATCACATTATATCTTGATGAGTTTTATATATGTGAACACACCATTTTTTACACCTAAATTTACACTGTTTATGCATCTGATTCCTGCATTTTTATGTGGGTCTAAATTTATTTAGTATATATGTTATGTCAACTTATGCATTAATTTCTTCCTTGCTAACTTTCTAAATTAGCAAGTAATTCCCTTGTTGACTTGAAATCTTGGACCTTCCAGCGGAAAATTTTAGATCATTATAAGCACTTTATAGTGGTCATATCCTAATTAAGTGCTTGCCTGACTTTTGTAGCCAACCAGATCATGATAAAATATAAAAACCTGGAAAGGAAAAAGAAAACTGAAGAGAGAGACTCCTGAAATTCATGTGAATTCTTGGCAGAGTTTGGTAATCCTTTTTTTAATTTGTACTTTTTTATCAAATATGGATGCGTATTAAATTAGGGTGGTGTGACCTCTCCTAGTTCCATCTATTTACCCACAAACCGCAATGGCGTACAACATTGGTTTGCCATAATTAAGAACAAGACCCTATGTATGTAAAAGTAAAAGTATCATGCATCAACACCCACAAGAGAGCTTTACAAGTTACAACTACCGTCAACCTTGGTATATATCAAACCTTTATCAGGGACTTGATTTTAGTGATTTAATGTTCAGTATGGCCTACACGTAAACAAAATGGTGTCAATTGTCACATGGTGCGCATCAAATAAAAGATATGATCGACAATTAAAATAACCCTCACAAGTGAAACTATCTGTTAAAGCTTGAATAGAGCGTTGATCAAATTAATGCTGCTAGTTGGAGAAACAATTAATGCTAGAGATATTTATTTTGGGGGAAAAAAAACTACAGTAGAAGAAGAGTCTTTTTTGTTTTTTTTTTTTTTTTTTTTTTTTTTCCTAGAGAAAGTTTCAACCGTTCGCTCCAAGACATCAATTGGCTTTAGGTATAGGCAAAAATTAAACCCTAAATCTCTTATTCAATCATCAAAAACTTTACCAGAATATGAGCTCTGCCCTTCAACAAGTATAAAAAATGACAAAATTTAGCTACAATATTGGTTGTAGTCTTAGATTACAACCTTACTCAATATTTTTTTATTGAAGATGAATTTTGACAAATCCACCATTAAATTACATTTTCTTCTTATATCCTCCATGCTTACAAAATTTCTAGAAAATTAATGACTAATTGCTATGTTATCAATAAATTATTTAAATTGCAATTTTTTTTAGTTTGAAATTATGCATAAAATATAAACTTATAGATCATATAGTAAATTAATAATATCCAATTGATATAAAATTTGACTTGGGTATTTAGAGTGCAAAGAACATGTAATTCAATGATTAGATTTTCAAAATATGTAGTAATGTATATTTTACTAAGTAAGGTTGTAGTTTTAGGCTATAACTAGTTTTGTAGTTAAACTGTCCTATAAAAAAAAAAAATTCTACCAAAATAATAATGATGATAATAACTAAATAAATAAAAGTAAACCGTGTAGACTGTAGAGCAAAGGACACTACTATATAATAAGAATTGGGGTCTATACATAATGGGCAATGTTTCTCTCCAAATTAATTTGGAGGGAAACTCTTCAAACTCCCCTTATATTTTTTTATTGAATATAAATTTTAAAAAAAAAATTATTGAATTACATGTTCTCTATATATATTCTTAACACGCATGTCAAAATGCATTCAAATCAAATAATATTTACTATTCGATCAATAAGCTTATTTTTTTATGCCTAATTTTTTACTCTAAAAATTTGAAATTTAAATATGTCATTGATGACATAGCTGTTGATCTTCTTAAAATTTTGCAAGCATAGAGGATATAATAAGAAAGACAAAGTTTAGGTACAGTACCTTAGGTGTTATTCCTTAGGTTCCCTTCTTAAGATTCAGTCATGTGGCTACTTAACTTAAAAATACACTAGGTTCCCATGAGAAAAAATCTACATAACAGAATCTTAAAAGAGGAACCTAAGAAACAGCACCTAAGTACTGTACCTAAGTCTTGCTCTAATAAGAATATGCAAAATTCACATCTAATAAAAAAATATAGAAGAAGTTTGAAGGGTTTCTTTCCATATTGAAATTTTGCAAGTATTGAGAATATAATAAGAACATGAAATTCAACGGTTAGATTTTCAAAATTCATATCCAATTAAAGATATAGGAGAAGTTTGAAGAATTTCTCTCCAAATTAGTTTGGAGAGAAACCTTTTTCAATAATAATTGTTGCATCGAGTGATTATCTTCTCCATTCAACAAGTGGCTACATTATGCGTTGAAAGGTCGTCTTCTATTAAATTAATACTCAAGTAAATTACATAATTTCCTTATTTGTGGTCAATCCAAATTAATTTTAAAATTTTCAATTAAAAACATGAAATTGTTAAATTATTTTAATAAGGACCTAGATGATTTATTATTAAATAAAAATATTAGAAATTAAATAGGTTGTGAGTAAAATCTGCCTAAACAAAAAATTTTGTGAAATTATAAATTATTAGTCGATCATTTAGTTATGTTAACTAAAACATTTCCTATTTGTATTATGGATTGGGTTCAAGTTACACATGGTATAACTTTAAGTAATATTACACTATTCAATATGTTTTTAATTTGATGTAAATTTTGACAAATATACCGTCGAATTACATTATTTTTGTATGTTCTCCAAATTTACAAAATTTCAAAATTGAACATATAAAATATGCAATCCAACAGTGAGATTTTCAAAATATAAATTCAATAATAAATTACTAGATGATGTAATATTACTTAGAGTTATACCAAATGTAACTTGAACCTAACTCATATTTAATTAAATCCTATCAGATAATACAATATAAAATAAAAGTTGTCTTACCCTTACGCTCTATAATTGCACCAAATAGACACCCTCTCATTTTTTTTCTCCTGGTTTTTTCTTTATTTTTCATGTGGAGAATTATATATACATTGAAATGATTGAGACCTCTAAGTGAAATTATATTGCCAAAGTTTGAAAAAGTTCAAAAAATACAACTCCGACTAAAATTCTTCTACCAAGAGTTTCAAAAAAATTGAAAAGAAGTTTTATTACTTTTTAATATTATTTTAATAATCTACTATAATTTTTTTTGTTTAAATAATAAAAATTAGGTTGTATACGTTGTGTTTGCACCATATGACTCAAGTGAGTATTACAAAATGTATGACATAATTTCAACATTTAAATCATTATAAGTATATTGGACTCGTCATAAGCATTTTGCGTGTGCAATTAGGCTTTTTTTATTTTTTATTTTGAATTTAGTGAAATAATGTTTAAAAGTGAGATAGAGATAGTGTCCTAATTTTTAGGAGGAACTTTTTTAAAAATAGTAAATTACTCTTTTAACCAGTTTGTGTTGCTAAATTTAAAAAAAAATTTAACTAAAAGATAGGGGTGTTTTAGAAATTTTAAGATTCATATGAGGATATTTTAGTATGCAAAATGAGGAAACCCAAATAGAGAATCATGTTATTAATAGTATATAATAAATTATAATTATCAACATAGTTTTAGTTGAACTGAAACTTTATTGCTAAAGGTTTAAAATTTTTAAAATGTCATTCTAATTAAAGTTGGAATAAAAAAAAAAATGTTTTAAGAAATTTATATGGATTTTCATTATTTATTTTAATTACTTTATTATGATTTTTTTTTTGAGTTTGCCTACAGACACACCCAAACCAAACATATTCAATTTTGTAACATAATTAGGTGTAAATTTGTGATTAGATTTTAACACTAATACATGGACCACCGCAGGAACTTGTTGGGGAAAAAAAAAAATCAAGTATACCAATCATAAAATGACATTAAAGTATATTGTAAATTTAAGTATATAGTAGGGCGTGTCTCTAGAGTGTAGACTTACGCATTAGGCTTCAACCTATAAAGACGTTAGATACAATTTACAGAGAGAGTAGAAAAGATTATTTGAGAATGACAGCTGATGAGGACACCTCCAGAGGGACACATATCACTATTATATAGTTGGTGAGGACAACACTCCACTAGTACATTATTATGGAATATTCTCTAGATTCTTCATAAGAGCCACTCATACAACCATGTAAATCTAACTTATAATAAAACTTTTGTCTTACACATTGTCCTTCTCAGCATGTAACTCAAAATAACTTTTTTATTTTTTATTTTTATTATCTACTTCACTATTTACTTTCAAATTAAATTATTAAAATATTTTTTTAGTTTGCACTAGAAGGGTATTAATATATAAATACAGCATGTATGAGACAACCGTAGGTTCTTATGCACATGCCATAGTTTGACATTACTCTGTCTTGTTGGCATACATCATTCCGTTTTTCTGTTTTCAAAACTTTAAAGGTCTGTTTGTTTGGTACTCCATCCTAAACTCACATTTTTACATTTTAAATAACATTACACATATTTTCACGTACTTTTTTATCCACACGTATTTCAAAAAACTACAAAAATCTCATCTCAAACTACTCTATCAAACACCCTTAAAAGTTTTTCAATGAAAAAGAAAATTGATTCTTAACTGGTACTCTATACCAAAAGTTCTTAAAAAATTTAAATACTGCTTACTTTATTTCATCTAAAAACTTGTTGGTAAAAATTCAAATTGAAGAAAATAGAAATTTTTATTTTTATTTTTTAAAAAACTTAATAATACATTGAATAAATCGTGCAAATATATTGTGAGTTTGTATGAAAAATAAGAAAAAAAAACTTTTACCTTTACATTTTTTTTTAATTTCAAGGGTCTATTTGAAATTCGCTTATTTTGCTGAAACTGAAAATTTTTTGTTAAAAGTACTATAAATAAAGGTAAAAGTTAGCTAAAATAGTATAGTGAAGTCTATGAATAGTACCAAAAAAGTGTAATGAGACTCATAAATAGTAGTAAAAAAAAGCTGAATAGTAAAATAAGTTAGTTTTTTAAGCTGGAGCCAAACGCACAATTGAAAGTTACAATAAATGAGGGAAGATTTGAACCCTCAATATCTCCATTAAAAACATTAGAAGATATCGTCAAATTGAACCACTAGACTCTTAACAACTTTTGCCACTACATTGAAATGCAATTCCATAAAAGTCCCAAAAAAAAAAAAAGGCCAGAGTCGAAGTTAGGCAACTTCAGTCATACTAATTGCTTCACTCATATTGATTGGCATTATATGATTATATTAAAAATAAAAATAAAAAATACTTACAACTTCAACTAAGAGAGATGGTTGGAGAACCCGTACTAATATAATAAGGATCCTTCTATGTTATCTATTATATTTTTGGAGTATGATGCTGAAATAATCTTAAGAGATTATTTCATAAATTATATACCTAAAAAAATCATAATACCATAGAATTATCCAATATCATAAAATCACACCATTGAGTGCACATATTACACTTGCTAGTTGCTGCTATTACCACATAATAAAGTCAAATGAATCTGTGATAAAAGGGTAATACAATTTTTAATTGGTATTACCACATAAAAAGTCAAAATCAAACGGTAATAAAACCTATGGTAACCCTAACATTATTATTCTTCTTCAAATGGATGATAACGTCAAATTTGACTTTCTATTCTACATCCACAATATCATAATAACATTACAAACAATGGGGCATATGACATATCAAAACATGATCACAAATTTGAACATAATAAAATGGCGCAATATCTGAGGGAAAAAATGATATTCAATCATCAGGCATTGGACTCCATGTCATCTTCCATCTCACGCACAGCTTGTAGTGGACCACTTCCAAACATAATGACATTGTCTGATGGATTATTCAGACTCAGAGGGCCATTTCCAAATAAACAAACCTGTGGTTCAATCTGGTTCAACCGGTTCCACTCATCATCTGAGAGAGACCAACTGAAAATGTCTATATTTTTGTTTATCCTGTCAGGCTTCAAGCTACATGGTAGGACACTGGTTCCTCTTTGCAGTCCCCACCGCAATATAACCTACAACAACAGATTACAGATTAAGAAAAGCACACCCAACATATCACTAAAATCACGGCCATTGTCTTCATTTTTGGCTTTCAATACAGAACAGTAACAATATATATGTACTTGTAATTTATTAGTCAGTATTATGTTCATAATTGCTAATAAACCCCCTCATTGCTTGGTGGGCTGTTTGGCAACCAATGGGAAGTTTGTTTTACTAATACAGAGCCAGAACCATTCTGTTGGATACAGTCTCAAAACCTTATTTGCAATCGATTAGCATAAAAGGAAAATATATTCCTTGTCAAAAATATTTTGGTGCATTCCTTGTCCATCAAGAAACAGGTTTTGGACTCTTATACATAAATAACAATGTAAAGGATTTGGTGATTTAGACCCAAGAGGCCCTCTCACATTTGAACAGAAGAAGATTCCTAAAAGAATATAATGGTTTCTTCGAAAAATACTTCAATATTATTTTTGGGCTTGTGCGTGTGAATTAAGAGTTTGTTAATTGTTTGAGCAACAGAATACTATTGAGTGTATTGGCCCTTTGGAATTATGAATATCTTGTTTATGAGTTTGTGAATTAGCATTGAGAGTTTTGTTTTAAGTGTAATGGGATTTGAGTTAGTTTTTGTTTGTAGAATGTGTCAAGTGTTTTTGAATTTGTGAGGTTTGGGAATATTTGTGAGAGTCAGTGAGTACTATTAGAGAGAGTTCGGTTGACTGTAATTGTAACACATATCGTTAATAATAGATTTTAGTTGATTTTTCCTGTAGATGTAGATATGGAGTTTGCGAATCATGTTGTTGTTTGTCTGAGTGCTTTTATTTTATTGTTCGTGTATATGCACTTTCGCTAGCTCCAACTTCCAGCAAATCAACCCCTACTCCTTATTTGCAAATAGCACTTCTCAACTCTGTTTCATAAAGCAGGACTTTTGCTTCCTTTAAATTTCCTATCACTCGTAATGACAATTCTGTCCTTGCCCTGTTTGATCCTTATGCATGACCAAGATCCAAAAGGTGCAAATGAGAAGACCATGACTGTGACTTCAAAAATGCCAGAAATCAGATATTGCATTACAATCAAAATTGCAAAACAAGGCATTTGATTGATTTTATACCAGAAGCCATGCTTCAGAAATTTAAAATGACTAGCAGATACAAAAAGAAGACAAGTTGAAAAAACAAAAATACAAAAGAAGTCAAAAAAAGAAAATCATTAGAAAGACAACAGTTGCATATATAGTGTAAATATTTTAAAAATAAATAAAGAAAAATTTTATTAGAAAAGGTAGAGAGACCGTAATATACGGAGTGTATACAAAAGGTTCACCTAAAGAATACATGAAAAATTCAGCTGGCGCACTATTATCTATGGATGCAGCCAATCATTTACTCATAATAGTCTCCCAAAAAGAAGAATTCAGCTGAAGCATGGAAAGCTAATTAAAAGTCCTATTTTCCTCTCCTCCAAATAGAGAGGCAGCATTCCATATTGACCCATTGCTATGCCATCCAAACTAACCATTCCAACCAAAAAGCACATCATTAACCTACAAAGGCATCACCCACAAAGAGAAGGCAAAATACCATCTATTCTCCACTTCATTTCCGCACACAGGAAGAAGACCATTTATACATAGAGAGGTAGCATTCCATCTCTCGTAACAGAGGAATATTTCCATCTCTCGTAACAGAGGAATATTAGATCTTTCATTTATTCTCCATTTCATTTACACATGCAACACCAATTTATAATAACCATATTACTTTTGATGAGATTAATCACAATTAAAGTTTTTCCATTGCACATTTCCAACCAAAAAAGAGGGCCTTAGGGAATTTGTTGCTCTAAATGTCATCCTAGGCAAAAAAATTACCCAATTAGAACCTCCCAAAACTTCACAAAAATAGTAAATAGCAAATTTTCTAGTGCACTAAGCTTCCAAATCAATCATTCCACCCCTTCTCCCCATGGGAGATTAGAATATAATAAATCTATAAGAGAATCTACTAATTCTTCCCCTAAAACCATGAGTAAACATAAGATTCCAGAAATGGAAGCTCCCATCTTTAGAAATATCCAACAAAATATAAAAAAGAAGCATCCCTAATCCTTAGTAATGATGAATATGATGAAGATCTTTTAAAGCAGCATTCTTCCACCACACATCATTCTGGATATGAATTCTCCTAAAGTATTGATAAAACTAGACTTTATTGTCTCTACAGAAACCTCTAGCCCCCCAACAATCAGTTGTTCCTCTCCTTCCAAATGTTCCACATAATACAGCAAAGGAACTACATTCCACACCAAATTCTGGAATGATTTTTGGCTTTCTTTGCCAATATTCAACCATATCAATCCCCCTTTTCAACATGTCTCACCCCAACACCAGAACAAAATTCCACAACTCCATTTCCATTGCACAATGAAGTAGCAAATGGTCCATATATTCCCTAATTATTTTACATGTAACACCAATCCACAATCACAATAAGGCCTTATAACCAAATTTGTCAACTATAGTCACAATGACACCATATTTCACTACAATTATTTGCTTCCATAAAGGATCACTTTCCTTAACAAAATGCCACAACCATTTGCCCAGCATAGCTTAGTTAGAAGGAGAATGTACCTTCTTCTTTCTCATTTTGAGGAAAAGGTTCAGGAGAAAAAGAAAACAACAGGGGGATCTGAATCAGAGTGAAGGGGAAGATCTGTTTGTTATATAGTTAAAAAAGAGTCATCTCATTTCCTAACTTCTTTGTTCTTTCTAATTCATTCACTTGAAGGCTGGTTTCATAGATGTTATGGAAGCCTTGAGCGTGATGATAACAAAAGCAGTGTCAGGGGGATGGTTTCTCCGTTGATAACTTGAGGGGAGAAACAATGGTAATATGTTATCTCCTTTCTGTCAATGACAAACTCATTTTTTGTGAGGAAAATTCTACATATCTTTTGTTATTTAAGACATATTCTCAATTTCTCATGTAGTAGTCATGTGCTTTGAGGTGGTTCTAAGTTTGACCATAAACCTAAGTAAATCTGAAATGGAGCAAGTAGGAGAGGTAATGAGTATTGAAGAATTGGTAAGCAATATTGGACACTGTCAATCAATCCCAGTGAATTATTTGGGTTACCTTCAGGAGATCCATTTGGGCATGGCATTTATGGGATTCCAGTGTTGAGAAAACGTATAGGAAATTGGCTGGCTGGAAGAAATTGTACCTATCAAATGAGGGCATACTCACTCTAACCAGAAGTACCTTATCTAGCCTTCCAACTATTTTTGTTTTTATCTCTCATCCCATTGCCTGGAGGAGTTGCAAAATAGGATGGAAATTTTTCTAAAAAGGACTTTCTTTTGGATGGTATGGGTGATGAACTTAAATTCCAATTAGTTAATTATAATACTTATCGTACTCCTATTTGCCATCGCGGATTAGGATTAAGACAATATTTCTTTTTAATCAAGCTTTGTTGGTAAAGTGGTTGTGGCAGTATGTGTTAAAAGTAAATGTATATGGAAGAGGGCAATGGATTTTAAAGTATAGCACCACTTGGGGAATTGGCGTTCGGGCAAGGTTAGGCAATCCTGTTGAGTGGGTTTGTGATAGCATATTATAGAGAATGGGACAATTTTGAACGTTTTATCATATGATGTTAGTGATGGATCTAAAATTCATCTTTGGCATGATTTGTGGAATGGTCAGACTACTTTAAAGGAGAGATATCCCAATCTTTTTCTAATCACTAGAGATACAAAGCCCAGAGTGGCAGACTATATAAAGTTCAGAAATGATCAATTTTATTGGAATCTTCTATTCATAGTGTTGCATGATTGGGAAGTAGAATCTATGGCACAATTATTGGAAGATATATATGAAATAAAGTTTCAACATGGGGAAGGTAGATAAATTAAAGTGGATCTCATTGAAAACAAGGCTTCCAAGTGATGAGCTACTATAAAATATTGGAGGAAGAGGTATAGCTTTGCCTTTGCAGAGAAGTTGAAAGCTTGAGTACCGTGAGGGGTGGCTTTCTTCTCGTAGTGTGCAGCATTAAGGAAGGACATTGACAATAGATAATTTAAGGAAGCAAGGGGTAGTTATTGTAGTTTAGTGTTTTATGTGTAAAAGCCATGGAGAGAATGTGAATAATCTCTTCTTACATTGTATGGTAGCTTGGGAGTTGTGATCTATGGTCTTCTTCTTGTTTGGTGTCTCTTGGGTAATGCCTTATTCTGTGATGGAGAAGTCATCATGTTGGACAGGACATTTTGGCAAGGGGAGTAACAGGGGGATCTGTGAAGTTGTTCCTTTTATATCTAATGTGGTGTCTTTGGAGAGAAAGGAATGCACGTTGCTTTGAGGGGCAAGAGTTACACGTGTTGAAATTGAAATACCTATTTTTGAAGACCTTATACAAATGGACTTCAACATGTCCTCTTGTCTTCTATAGCAGACTTTCTAGAGTTCCCAGATACCTTGAGCTTTCATTTGTTTATTAGTGTGCTTTACTGCCTGTATACATCAGTGTACTTTGGTAGCACCACTCTGCTTTATTAATGAATTATTTACTATAAAAAATAAACAAATTAAAAAAAAATTCTCCAAATCTACCATACTCCTCATATCCTGAAACCAGATAACAAGGCCCCCACCATAACCCCATTCATTACCTTTTTTATTTTCATTATTAGAATGAATAATAAAAGTGAAACCGGATCACCTGACCTCAAGACTCTAACTACTAAAGAAACCAGAGGCAGCCATTAATTAACATTGAAAACCTCACATAAAAATGCAAGAGAGAAACCATTTCTTCCATTTTCCATCAAAACCAAACCTTCATAGCAAATAAGTTAAACAATCCCAATAAACATGATCGAAAGCTTTTTTAATATCCAACTGATGAATAACTTATGGGGTATGACTTATGATTCTACCGTCCAGATATTTGTCAGCCACAAAGATGGAATCTAAAATCTGTGTACCCTCAACAGATGCATTTTGTGAAACAGCCTTTTGAGTCCATTGTCTAATACTTCAGCCAGCAATTTTCACACACTTCCAACAAAACTAACTGACCAAAATCACTAATGTTTTGAGCTCCAGACATCATTGAGTAAAGGAGCAATTAAGTGCTTCTCATATATATATATATATATATATATATATATATATATATATATGTCATAATTTTTTCCAAGAACATTATAATATCTACTTTAACATTATTGCATAGTGAAACCGTAGGGTCTTAGAGTTCTATCATCACATACACCTTAGAGCCCCTAACAACTCTTCCATATCAAATGCTCTCTCTAACCTTCCCTTATCCTCCTCATCAATAGATAAAAAAATGCAAACCATCCATCCTCAATCTCCAATCAACATATACATTTGTAAAGGTTATAATAGAAACAAAAAAAATCTCATCCTTCACTTCTGTCTTCTCATAGAAATTACAACTTCAACCCTAAATTCCATAACAAAATTAGCTCTTTTGAGAGAATTTGGACTCAAAAATCTGTGTTATTATTCCCCTCATTAATCCATACTAACTAGATTTCTACAACCATGAAATTAACTCAAAGTTAACAAGTATATCTAACTTAGCTTTAAGGCCCTCTATAGTTTACCACTTTTCAAGAAATAACACACTCCCTCTTCCTTCAGATCTAGATCATGAATCTCAACCAACACGCTACTCTTTTAACACTTACTCGCCAAAAGCCAGCTTATTCAATATAATCATCATCCTTCTTCAAATCCTTCAAATTTTTTTGGCAAGCATATAATATGGATAATCTTGGAACTCATAAGTCATAACCTAAGAAACATGAACACGGATGCAACATGAGGCATGATGACATAGCAATTCTTGAAAAAATAGGACACAACATGGCAGGGACACAAAATTGATTAATAAGTGTGTGTGTGTGTGTGCGCGCGCACGAGTGCATGTGTAGGTATATTTTACATATTTTTAGGCATATTTATGTTTATTTTACGTATTCTAACTGAGTAACCATAAAGGTGTTTGAAAACATATCCAAAAAAATTCAACTAAAAGTAATAGTTAAAAATATGCAATTAAGTGCTCTACTAAAAACAATAATTGAAAACAAGCAACTAACTCTTCTTCTACATTATTTAATAATATAACATTAACAACAACATAGTTATAATGATAAAATAAATGTAACTATGTTTGAAGTTTTAACTTTTAACAATGATGTTTAACAAATGAAAGCAGCCTGCTTAGAGAAAGGGGCCAAAGCCCCAACACACTGTCGTTCCCCCAGAGTTCAGTTAGTAAGACGAAGCAATTTAAAAAATAAAAATAAAAATAAAAAAGCCTTCATGGATAAGAGAAAGGGTCAAAGGCTGCCATACTTGACCAAGAGAGAAAGAGCAAAGAAATTATAATTCCAGCAGCATTGATGACCACCAATTTATGTCACCGGTGTTCAATCAGGTGAGAGAACAAGCATTAGAGGAGTTTGATCAAGTGAGACAATAACCATTAGAGCAGATCGAGACATGGGCAGAAAGAGAGAGAGAAGGCTGATAGAGTTCATTCTAAACTAGAAAATGAGAAAAGAGAGAAAGCAGTAGAGCTTTCATTATTTCCCCTTTTTTCTTTTCTTTTGTAAAAATGTTAGAAAAAATTATTCATTAACTTAAAAGGAATGGACATCATGCTAAAACAACAGAAACCAAGAGGTATGTCTTCTAACCAATAACATTACAACAAGACCTACCATGTAAATCCATCAGCTTGGCCACTCTATTCCCATTTGAATGCAAAAAATCAAACTCCCAAGTACACTAATAGATGGAATCAACAATGGTTATACAAGACATCAGTGGCCGTAATGTATTGTGTGTAAATATTTTCACATAGGAAGAGTTTATGAATCGTAAAATACAGTGTGCTTATTGTATTGTAAAAAACATATGCTTTAAAATGTTATTTTTTTTAATTTATACTTTTATTTGAATCTAACAAGTTGTTACACTTGTTTTTATCACTAAATTATTAGGTTACTTAATTTAGCCTAATAAAATAACATGTCCGTAAGTTTTTTTTTTTTTTCCCCCCTACAAAATTTGGACTACATACTTACACTTCACTTTCATATTTGAAAACTTCTTTTCTATGCTATGAATAAGGTATTAACTAACATTATAATTATTTTTTATTTTTTTCCATTATTGTTGTAAGTCTAAGAAACTAGAATACCAAGAAGAAATACATTTTAAAAATATATATTAAAATAAAATAACAAGAAGAGATAGTAAATGTTGATAATGATGAAGAAAATTTCAATGAACATGATGATAAGTTGATAACATTGACTTTGATGGAGTTGATTAGGCAAGATAATTAATATGATGAAAATAAATTATTATTTTGGGTCATTCGTAATGCATTATCACTTTTGATTTTAATCAATTTGAATGTGTATGCTATAAACACATGCTAGTTTGATTTATTTAGTTAGCTTGTTAAATATTATTATATAAGTGACGGATAAATTAGTCATTAGTTGAATATATTTAAAATTTATAATGAATATACCCTTTATATATGTATATCTATAATTTTTTGTTATAAATTTTATTAAGTGTTTGTGTATCTTACAATACACAATACGATACAACACACGATACAGAAAATAGAAAATCAATTCACTATATGATTCATGTTTTGAAACTGTGGTCCCAATGGCTCCGAAAAGATAAATATTCAGTTGGTCACATACCAATAGCATTCGTTAACTCTTAGATTTAAAAAAATGGAAAAGTTAGATCTGTAAAAGGGTTCATGATCCCAAAATGAATCCCTATCTTTCCCATATTGTTACATAGTTGGCCACTTCATAGTTGCTTAATTTTCGGCATAGAGTTTTTTCTTTCTCCACTTTTTCAATTAATAGAATAGACAGTTTCCAATGTAATGATCATCGATGCATAGATAGTTTCTGGCACAGATAGTTTTCAAATAATGTTTAGATAACATTTGCATTGGTCTTATCATTTCTCGACAATGCTCATTTTCTGCTCAGCATAATGCAGCAAACTAATCATGTTAATAGGTATTGACTATAATGTGACTCATATGGTAACAAAAATTAATTATGTTTTATCATATTATAATCAAGCATTTCACATTATAATTTCTACTTAGTACTTGTTTTATGAATAGTGGCCTATTTATTTCTTACTAATCAAGGAAAAATAAAAGAAAGAACAAAAGTTCCCATTAAACGTGTACTTTAAAGTTTATGTGCGTGACCCTATTCTCCAATATGGGCAAGGAAAGTCATATCCATTGGCCTTACCATGTCGGCAGAAAGAAATAAACTACAACACATAATAAATAAATAAATAAAAAGGTATAAACAACTAGAATGGAAACCAATCATGAGGAGCATGAAGTAGAAAATTAGAGTATAACTGAGTCAAAAGTACCTGTTCTGGTGTCTTTTTGTGTCTATCTGCTATTTCTGCAACAACTGACAATTTGAGCATAGGGCCATGCACAGATCTTGATCTCCTAAATGATATACGAGGAGTTCCAGGTTCATCTTCACCACCTGATCCACTGTCCGTTTGTCCAGGAGATGAAGTGGGTACTCCTAAAGGTGTATGAGCAGATACATGGATACCTTTCAATTGACAGAACTTCACAAGTTCATCTTGTCTCCAGAAAGGGTGCAATTCCACCTAAGCCAATCATAAATCACTTCAGTATCCCAAAGTTTCATGGCAATGATGACATGATATATTAAGACCAAAAAACAAAAAATGGTTCTAAGCGCTCAATCAATCCCAAAAAGCATAAAGAAAAACAACACAATGTTCCATCCCCTGAAAGAAAGCAGGTATAGTATAAGACAATGGGATGATGGTATTTTCTGAAAAAATATCTAAAGATCACAAGAAGAAAGGCTGCTGAAACTGACAAAAAATATGTCTAACAATAATATTGAGAAGAAGGGGCATGAGAGATGTGAGATATTTTGCAACTATGACTTTCCACTTTGGTCCCTTACAAGCTAATTGAAAGATCCATGTACAAGCAGCTAAGATTTACCATTTCAGTCCCTCCCAAATTATTCTAATTCCAAAAGAATGACATCCAAGTTATCGTTTCAATTTTTTGTTTCCAAACCCAATATTAAGAAAGAAGTCATGAAGGGCCTAACTACTACAAACAGTGTCCTAAGAGGAGAGTTCCTTAACAAACAGCTTCAACAAATGGGAGACCTATTAAATATTATTGGAGTGGGTATAAAGATATCTAAAGGAACAAACTTAAAGTATCCTCAGAATCATATAGAATACATAGTTTCCAGGAACAAGGCAGAGCATGGTGATGTTTATGGTTTTGGTAATGGCACATGGACCTTCTTCAGAGCCAAGAAAATGGCTACCTTACCCACTAGGTAGTCCACCCCTTAGATGAACTTTCCAGCTCAGACTGATTGTATGGTTCCCCCATCATATAATGCGTTTCTCAATGCAAAATGTTAAGTATGGTTTTCAGTGTCCAATTAGTCAGCAACCCATCAACAACAAATCCTTAGTTCCAAATTTTGGGTTCAGCTATGGATACTCAACAAATTAGGCAAGGTCAATTACATGTATTCTTTTCCTCCATTCTATACTATCCGAAGTCATATTTTATTCTTAATTGACAAGTCTTTTTTTACTACTACTGATGTTAATTTTGGTTTTCCTCCACCCTTTACCGTTTCCTCAACTTGAATCAACTCACTCTTCCTAATCAGTGCATTAGTAAAGGTCAGCAACCCATCAATAACATGTAAAAACCAGAGAGAACAAGAGTACATTGTGAGTGAAGACTTCACCTAGATCAACCAGTAAAGTTTGTTAGTCACAGATCTGGGTTCAATTTTTTAGTTCATTGAACACTACCACCTGATACATATTAACTTAAAATTTTCTTGGCTATATATTTGACATATTGTAAAAAGTAATGCTTTTTTCAGGTGGGAATGAATTCTAGTACTCTCCTTTTCAAATTAAATAATTTAATAAAATGACCATTGATGTAGAGAGCATCCTGTGTCAAAAACCTTTTTCTATATTGAATGAGTGTTACTAGTATGGGCAGGCAACTTTGGAAGCATGTAATTGTCTCTCTAAAGATCCATGAATTAACTTTATTGTGGTTCTTTATCAAATTAGCCAATAGAGCAAAGTATAATGTTTTGAATCAAGAAGAAAGTTAACAACCGACCTGATTGACTGCAGGCACAATTTTTGCAAATTTAAGCAATTCTTTGATCTGCTGACTGCTGAAATTGCTGACTCCGATAGCTCGAACCAGACCCAACTCAACAAGACCTTCCATGGCTTTCCATGCTTTCTTCAACCGATTCAAAAACTGCCTATACTCACTCCCCGACTTCGAAGGAGGATCAGTAGCATCGCCAAACGCAGAGCTCTCCGGCCAATGCATCAAATAGAGATCTAAGTATGAAACTCCAAGATTCTTAAGCGAAACTTTAACATAGTTGTCGATTTTATTGAGTGAATTCATGGTACAATACAGCTTAGAAGTCAGGAACACGTCCTCCCTCTTCAGTGAACCATTGAATGCTTTTGTGAGTGCTTCCCCAACCTCAATCTCATTCCCATAAAGATGTGCACAATCTATGTGACGGTACCCAACCGACAATGCAGTTTTTACAGCCTCCACACAGAGGTCTCCGTCACTCTGCCATGTCCCAAGTCCAATGGCTGGAATTTTAGCTCCTGTGTTTAACACAAAGTAACTTCCTAGTGTTCCACCCTTTCCTTTCATTTCCTCAAACTTATCAGATTGAATCAATGGCAAGAACTAATAACTAACTCTCAGATAACCCAGTTGCCCAAAAATCACAAAGGTCCAAGAATGAAGTTCAAATTCCAACAAGTCAAAGCTATTTACATATACAGCATATGAAATGACATCCTTTTCCAACCCAAGATCTCAGGAATAGAATTGAGATAACACAAATGAATCAAACACCCAGTAATCAAATACTGAAATACAACTCAAAAAAGCTGGATTCAGAGACAAAATCAAAAGCGATTTATATAATTCAAGAGAAAGACAATAAAGCATTCCAAGTCGAAGGAAGAAGCATATACAGGGTTGACCAACAAAACAAAAAGCCCACCTTTGTGTTTGGCAAATTGTCCCAATGAGGATGAATGAGCAGTCTATTAAGTCTACAGAATACAACAGTTTTACAAGTCTTCTCTCCACCAAATTATAAGACTGAAGACAAGAAAGCAAACCAAACCAAACACTCAAAAGATATGATTGATTTGCGAGGAAACCACCAAGTCCAAATGAAAGACCAAATGGATTTTTGATCGGTTTTGTCTGAGAGAGAGACAATATAAAAAATTATATAAAAAAAAAAGTGTAAATATAAATTATTCAAAAGGACAGCTGTGGTCAACAACGGCAACAAAGAGACGCCCCCAAAGCCAAAAACTCGAAAACAATACAATAGAGCTTGGCTTAGCTGTAAACGACTATAAAAGTCAATATCTGTGTGTGTGTCTCTCTCTCTAGAGCAAGCAGAAGCTAGAAATGAATGCAAAACATGAAAGTGAAGTGAGCAGTCCTATGCAACAACATCATAATAATAATAAGAGGAGAAATAGAATAGGAAGTAGCGAAAGGAAAAGACAAAGGGGGTGGTGGGCTATATTAAAGACTAGTAGAAATTGGAAGGGTTGATTAGATTAGTACACACCTATAATTGAGACTTGAGGGTTGAGAGAATGAGAGAAAGGTCAGTTGGTCTACTCCAACCAACAACCAGCAGGGTCCACCTCCTACCTACCCAACTTAACAAAGCACAATAGCGTCATTCATTTGATCATATACATACATACATACATATATACACACACAGACACACAGAGTGAAATGAAATGGTATTTTACCACATTCCTGTCATAAACAACAAAGCAGGCGTTGTCGGTTGTCCCAAAAGTAAGGGAAAATGAACAAATTCAGCACGTTTGGTAACTCTACTTATATAGAAAATTATATCATACTAAATTTTTACTATAAATTAGTCATAGATAGATACAAAGGTACCCTTACGAGTTTTTCCAGGTCATGGGTATAGTTTGGAGTGTTACCTAAATTCATCGTCTCAGTTATTACAATTAATTCCACTAGTAAAGACTAAAATCCAATTGAGTTTCTTGAGTTTATTAGAGTTTCTCTAATAAAAAAAATAATAAATAAAGAGCAATCATTATGAGAAGATGTTATAGATTGAAATTCTCTATAAAGAGATAAATAAAGGTAAACTACATAATTAGTTCTTAACCTTTATACTATATTTCAATTTAATCCCTAATATTTCAAGTGTGTCAATTTGGTCTCTAACCTTTCAGTATTCTGTCAAAATGGTCTTAACTGTTAAGCGATAAATGGAAAAAGTTGACATGGCTAATAGTAAAAATAAAATATGTTTTCTGTTCCACATAGAGTACCATGTGAGTATAAACTTTAAAAAAATGCTAGTGCCACGTGTCCTTTGTTTCTTTTTTCCTTTCATTTTCTTTTGCTTTGCTTTCTTGGTAAACAAACGGGATTATAAAACCCATAATTGTAAATTTTAACTTCATTTTCCTGCAATTTCCCAAAATCAAACAAGGGAAAAACAATGTTAATGAAAAAGAAAAAATTGTAAAACTAAATACAAACGCATTTCTAAAATAAACTTCAAATACACAATGATGATGCGAAAAATCAACAAGTTGAGGACCTAGTCTCAGTGGATGGACGATCTCACAGTTGGTTGTGTCTCCGATGCAAACCTGCAAGAAAGCTTGCGAAAGAAGTGTAATACACCGATGTGGTATTTGCCAAAAACACTTCAATGCTTAATTCATAAAAGGAGGAAGGTTTTTAGAGAGAAATTGACTTGGAGTGGTTTTTGAATGAGTATTTGTGTGTACCTTTGAATTTTATTGTTCCTTTCTTTTATAGTTGTTTCCTGTCTTAATGGATAATGAATTCCAGCATTTATGAGCAACAGCTAGTACATTATCAATGGGAGCTATGAAGTGCACAGCTCACTTGTTGCCTTTGCTCCATCCGTTACGTTTCATCATCAATGAGTACAATAAATGTGTGTTGAGGGTCAAAATTTCACAAAAAAACCCATTCCATGAAAAGTAAGGAAAGACCATGGGCCTTAACAAAAGAAGACCTAATTCATGAAGCTAAGAAGGACCATGAAGGCCTAAAATCCTAAAAAAAAGAAAAAAAAAAGAAATAATAATAATAATAATAATAAAAAAGAAAAAAAGAAGAAGAGGATCTCGAGCAAGGATCTCGAGCAAACCAGAAGACATGCAGCAAGGATCTCGGTCAGGCTAAAGGATATGCAAGAAGAAGAATCAATATCAAGGCCTTATGTATGTTCAGATTTCCAACAAAAAAACAAGCCATTAAAAATCCAGCATAAAAAACCAGGTATTATCTTTGTAACCCGTGGTCCAAGCCCGTGGGATCCCAAGTGGATAGTAACGGAGGAATGGTTTGGTCGGTAGAGGAGTGATTTCTAGTGAAAGGAGGATCCCGAAACTTTCCCTTGGTTCATATATTTGCTTGGAATGCATGAACCAATGGAAAGCTCAGTTCCCCCATGTGCATGACACCTCCCCACAATTTCCTCTCAATTGTTATTTTCAACAAAACTGTCACAGTACATCGAGCAGCCCACACATTCCATTTAACTTTCCAAGAAGGAATCTTTCATTTATAGCTAAAGCCAAATGCCCCTTTTGAGTTATAATTGCCTGAATAAGCTAAACCTCTGCCCAATGCACATTTTCAGGTCACAGAGGACATAGTTTAACCCAGCAGACCTGGGACGTCCTCTCCTGGGGTACCAGACCAAGTCTGCTATGTCATTTTCAATAGAGCTGTGACAGTATACTGAGTAGCCCACCCATTCCTTTGACTTTCCCAGAATGAATCTTTCATTTATAGCTAAAGCCAAATGCCCATTTTGAGTTACAATTGCCTAAATAAGCTAAACCTCTGCCCAATGAACCTTTTCAGGTCACAAAGGACATAGTTTTACCCAGCAGACCTGGGACGTCCTCTTCCGAGGTACCAGACCAGGTCTGCTATAAAAGGGACACAAGGCATAGCAAAAAGGGAGGATTTGGATGGGAGAAAAATGGATATTCAAGGGACAAGTTCAGAGTATAAAACACATATTCTTAGAGCTTTAAAAGCCCAGCAAGGAAGAGAAAGAAAGAAACAAAATAAGAGAGCCAAGGTGAGGAATTTGTCCTATATCCTTGAGCTCATTCAAAATATCACTTAGCCTTCAAAGAAATATATGCCAAAACATGCACACATCAGATATCACTGTCTCCCACAAAAATCCTCCTCGCCTAACTATCTTAGAAGGCAATGCCCAAGCAAAGCCACTTGGACTTGAGTTCCAAATCTCTAAGTCTTGTCCAAAAGTACTAGTTCTGTGAGAATTGGGGCTAGGATCCTCATGGTTGAATCATTCTCATGAAATTCATTTATATATATGTTTATGTATTAAAATGTATATTCTAACCTAAGAAACTAACAATTATTTGAAGATATATGTATTGTGTAGTGTATTTTTTATGCAGGACCTATAGAAGTAAAGGGAAAGGAAAAAAAAAACTCCATTGCATAATAAGCATGAAGAAAAATCGTATAGATCAGAGAATTAGCATTCTGGGATTACAGGATTTATACGTCAGGGATACCACGACAAATAGGTCCGGGGTACTATGACAGTACGTCCGGAGTACCCAATAAAGAAACTCTTTTAAGTGTTCACATAGTAAAAGGCATGGAGAAAGATCATATTGCATAATAAGCATGGAGAAAGATTGTATAGTTCAGAGAATTAGTATTCTGGGCTTTTATAGGCCTAGTACCCCTGGGAACCACGACTTCACGCCCGGAGTACCATGACAGTACACCCGAGGTACCAAGTGAAGGAACTCTTTTGAATGTTCACACAGTAAAAGATAAGCCTCAAATACTCTATTTCAATCTCCTTCTCATTGTGAATATTATGAATACTTATTTTGTAAGAGTAAAGGGGCATTTTATGGCACTAAAACACTTATAATGGTATTTTATTGCTTAGGAGGAATCACATTTTTCTGTCTTGAGGAGATTTATGTGACTTGCGTACAACTTGGTTCGTAATCAGCCCCCATTTAGCTGCGGTGAACTAAGCCCAGTCCACCAAACAACAAGTAAAGCGTCCGGGATCCTTATTTCTACATGGGCCTGGGTACTGTCCAAAAAAGGACCCTCACAATGTGTAACACTTGCATTGGTTGTCATTTACAGGAATGACGACCCTAGGTTATTTTCTAACTCATCAGCTGCCCCCTGTTCATATCCTCGTCTATGAGACGAGGTAAGAACATAATTGTTCGTCGCTCCGTGTTCCGTGTTCAGCGCATTTATTGCGAATTGATGTCTTGTCTGCCGCGCACCACGTGTACAGTCAGGATGTATTCTTCATGTTAGCAAATCTTGGTTTTCCCACGCACGATCTTCTATTTATTTTTCCTTCTTCCCTCCTTTTATTTTCTTTCCATTTTTGCTTCATTATTTCCTTCTTCATGGCATTTCAACTGCTTTGGAGCCTCCTTTTCCCTTGAGCCTCCCTCATTCCCTTCTCACATTCTGGTAAGTCTTTCATGTTTCTTTCTCTGTTTCCATTCTTTAATGGTAGATTGTCCTGTGGTTAGGTCAGATTGTCCCTTTGTTTCTTCTTTCTTTTCTCGCTTGTGTAGTTTGCTCGAGGCTGTAGGAAGACGACGCCCCAAGGTTGGGCTTTTTGTGGGTAGAAATTTTCCCTTTAGGTTTGCCTTGCGTTTCCTTTTCCTTTGATTCATCGTTCTGTGGGGATTGCCTAAACATTAGCTATGTCGGGAAAGGGTGAGGTTAGGTCTAGTGAACTTGAGACAGGTTTGTCCTCGTCTGAGGACCGTAGGGCTCTTGAGGTTACTTCTCCATCAACTTCATACAAAGCTTGGGATATTTGCTGTGTTTTGAAAGGGAAAGACAACGGGAGAATTAGGAATAGGTTCCAATTCCCTTCATCGGTCAAGGTTAGGATCTCTGATGGCGATGATAGAGCTTGCCATTCTTACACTAACGAAGTGTGCTTCTACAAGGCTAACTTCGTCAGTAGTCTTTGCTTTCCCATCCACCCTTTTCTTAGGGAGCTTTTTAGTCATTTGTTGCTTGCTCTTGCCTAACTAGTACCCAACTCATGGAGGATAGTTATTTGTTGTATGGTGGTATAGATGTCAGCTAATGACGGGGACACCATTAGGATAGGTGAATTTCTACATTTGTACCACCTAAGACATTCCAAAGATACTGGTTATTGGGAGTTTAAATCCTGTAATAGGAGCTCAGGGCTGATTCTTGACTCCCCTTCTTCTCTTTGAAACTAGAAGAAGAGCTTTTTCTTTGTCTCTAATGAAGGTTGGGAAACCGTTCTTTGTTAGGATCTGAGTGAAGCTCCCAAGTTGCTTCGTAGTTGGAGGACTCCTGTGTCTGATGCGTCCTTTATTCGTACTCGTATCTATGTGTTTCTATGCTCATATATTTCTAATGCTTTCTGAATCCATTGTCTTCTGTTTTTTGGTGCAGATAAAGTCCGTCCCTGACTGAAGAGGTGATATCACGCTCGTCTAGAAAATGTTAAGGAGTATTTGGAGACTGTCAAGAACTTTGACAAACTCATCTCCCCCCCCCCCCCCAATCTCTATTTCTTCACTTTCTTGGTCCCAAACTTGCTAACAAAGTTCGGAGGAATATCGAGATCGTCAAGAAAATTATGTTGACTCATCCCCTCAGTTATATATATATATTGTTTGCTAAGGATCGTTATCCCTTTCTTTTCTTTTTCAAGAATGACGACCAAGTTCAGCAAAGTAAAACTTGCCAAGGCTCAAGAGAAGAAAACTAAGGGCGGTCTAACTGGAGGCCTTTTGTCCATTAAACGTCAGAAGGGAGGCGAGACACCCAAGGACGACGTTGTGGTGACCTCTTCTATCACCAAGTCTAGAGATCAGCGCCCGGTTTCGCCTACTTCGTCGTTGGAGCTAATCATCTCTCCTGATGACGGTTCTAAGGCTAAGGCCACAGGTAGAGCTTCAATTTCCTCTTTCTGGGAGGATACGAGGATTGCTGCGCACTTTGCTCACGACGTGATCTCTGTGGAGGACTTAGAGCCTTTGATGGGGAAATCTTCTTCTGAGCTGATGTCGTAACACGTTCATAAGCTTATGCAGGTATGTCCCTCGTCTCTTTCCCTTATGCACACCTTTGTTTTCTTCTTGCTCTTTTTTTTTTAACTGTCACATACTTGTCATTGCAGGTGCTGGGAGAGTCCTTGTACATCTTAGGAAAATACTTGGACTATGATAGAAAGTTGGTCGAGGCTTAATCTAAGACTGCTTATCTTTCTGTCGAGAATGAGTCACTAAAGATCCAGATCTCCACTCTTGCTGACGAGGCCAAGAAGGACAAGGATCATCTAAAGACTTTGGAGGAGAGCATTGACACTGAGAAGGCATTTTTGAAGCTAAAGGACAAGCAGATTGACAAAGCCCTCATGAAGGTTGAGAAAGCAGGTTTCAAAGCGATGGAGAAGTTTAAGGCTTCGAATGAGTTCTCAAACAAGCTCTGCGATTATTTTGTGGATGGTTTCGACCTCTTTCGCAAGTATTTGGCCAAGCACCACCTTAAGCTGGACTTCTCCCAACTTGATATGGAAAAAGTAGAGAAAGAAATTTTGGTGGATCATCCTTCTGAGATTGTGGCAGAGAACGAGGTTGTGTCAGGCTGAGAGCATCCCAACTGATCCTTCCCCTTCTAGTCTTCCTTGAATTTTTTTTTTGTAAGGCAAAAACACTGTTATTTTTTGGGGCTAGTTGTTTTGAGCACATCTACTTATTTTTTTCCTTTGAAAAATCTCTTGGGCTCATTTGTTTTGAGCATATAATTTACTCCGGATAATATCTAAGTATTTTCATCCTTGATCATGTTTAATAACTGTTTCTGTGTCATGTATGAATGACGACACCATTGCGTGTGATACTTTGGCATCATGTATGTTTGACGTCTTAGTTATATATTAGCAAATTTTCTTAAGGCATGCATAAATAACCTTTATTAAGTTATTTACGAATGACAATGTTGTACAAATTAATAACTTTTATTAAGTCATGTATGAATGACGATGTTGCTATGTATTAATAACTTTTATTAATTCATGTATAAATGACAATGTTGTTACATATTAACAACTTTTACTAAATCATGTATGAATGACAATGTTGTTAGGTATTAATAAATTATATTAAGTCATGTATGAATGAAGATTTTGTTGTGTATTATTAACTTTTATTAAGTCATGTATAAATGACAATGTTGTTATGTATTAATAACTTATATTAAGTCATGTATAAATGACGATATTGTTATGTATTAATAACTTCTATTAAGTCATGTATAAATGACGATGTTGTTATGTATTAATAACTTCTATTAAGTCATGCATGAATGACGATGTTGTTATGTATTAATAACTTTTTCTTAAGTCATGTATAAATAACAATATTGTTATGTATCAATAACTTTTCTTATTCATGCATGAATGATGATGTTATTACATACTAAAACATTTTCTAAGTCATGTATCAATGACGACTTAGCCAATAATTTGTAATGGAAAAATCTGCTACGCATAATTCCTGAATAGCACTTCTGCTCATGTTTTATTGATAGAGAGACAAAATATTCTTTCTTCTATGGATGATAGACAATAAAAAGGGAAAATACATCTACATAAAAGTAAGCATTTTGAAATATTTAGGGATTCTTACTGATAGTATCTCTTTAGGTGTTCTATGTTCCACGGATGAGGTAGTTCTTAGCCGCCTAGGGTTTTCAAGTAGTATGATCCTTCTCTGGAGTGATGAATTACTTCGTAGGGTCCTTCCCATGTTGGACCTAATTTCCCTTGGGATGAGTCCTTTGTCGCCTAAAAAAATTTTCTAAGGATGAGGTTGCCTATGTCGAATCTTCTCACCTTTACCTTCTTGTTGTAGTATCTGGTCATTGCTCCTATGTACTTTGCCATCCTCTTCATCTCTCACCTCATCGATCAGATCTAGATTTTTGTTGAGTCCTTGGTGGTACCTCTACTCTTCATACGCCTTGGCCCGTATGTTCGTTAGTCCTACTTCCACTGGTATGATAGCTTCAATTCCAAACGTTAGACTTAATGGTGTCTCTCCTGTTGGCATTTTTGTGGTTGTCCTATATGCCCTTAAAATGTTAGGCAGCTCTTCAGGCCATGCACCCTTTGCCCCCTCAAGCCAAATTTTGATAATTTTGAGCAAACTTCTATTCATCACTTCGGTTTGACCATTGGCCTAAGGGTGTCTTGGAGAAAAGTAGTGGTTTTTTATGCCTAAGTCTTGGCAAAATTTTTGAAACTTGGGATTGTCAAATTGCCTTCCATTTTCTGATATGATTACGTTAGGAATCCTGAATCTGCAAATTATATTCTTCCATATGAGGCTAGAGATTTTGGCTTCTATGATCGTCGTTGCTATCTTAGCTTCCACCCATTTTGTGAAGTAATTGATTGCAATGATGAGGAACTTGTATTGTTTCCTTCTTATAGGGAGTGGTCCCATTATGTTGATCCCCCATTGGGCGAAAGGCCAAGGCACGGTTATCGACATCATTGGCTCCCTTGGTTGTGTTTGAACATTAGCGAAGTGTTCGCACTGGTCACATGCTTTGATAAGGTCATACACATCCTTTTGTAATGTTCGAAAATAATAACTTGCTCTGAGTGCTTTTCCCTCCAGAGACCTTCCTCCCACGTGTTTACTGTAGATTTCCTCGTCTATATAAGGTATCGTCAATAATGACAAAGCGAGTAGCTCTGATCTAAACCTTTCGTGCTTTGTTCTTGTCTTCTAAGAGTTGTCCTTCTTTCAAGTAACGAACGATAGGAGTCATCCATTTGTCTTGCTCCTGTACCTTCATCACCTATTCTCCTTCCTTGCTAGGCTATCCCCTTGTTTCCATGCATAATTAAGGGGATAGGCCATGTTCGTCTAACAGGACTAGTCGCGCTATGAAATCAGCTTCAACATTCTTTGCCCGAGGGATTTGCTAGAAATCGACACTGTCAAAGTGCGGTAGAAGTTCTTGGACGATCTTCAGATAATTTAGCATTCCTTCTTCCTTTGCTTTATAGTCTCCTCTCATTTGGCCAATTACAAGTTGGGAGTCAGCTTGGACGATGAGGGTCTTGGCTCCTAGAACTCTTAAAAGACTCAACCTTATTAGAAGTGCTTCATACTTAGCTTCATTGTTTATTGTTGGAAACTGTAATCTGATCGCATACTTCAGGACTTCTCCTTTTGGTGATATAAGGACTACACCTGCTCCTCTAGCTTTCTAGGTGGCGAACCCATCTATTTCGACAGTCTAAGTTATCTTTTGGGGCTTTGCTTCCTCTTGAGGGCAAGTGAATTCTGCAATGAAATCGACGAGGACCTAGGCTTTGATTGCGACTAATATTCTATGTCGAACTGGCCAAGCTTTATGGCTCATTAGACGAGGCAACCTACTGCTCTATCTTGTCCATCATCATCCTTATTAGGTGGTCAATCATGACAATGATAGGATGTGCCTGAAAGTAGTGGCGGAGTTTCCTAGAGGCTACCACTAAGGTGAAAGCAATCTTCTTTAGCCTTGGGTAATTTTCTTCAGCTCCTTGAAATGCTTGGCTGGTATAATACACCGGCCTCTATATATCACCTTCTTATCTGATCAAGGCTGAGCTCACCACCTTGCTGGATGTTGCTAGATAAAGATGTAGCTTTTCTCCTGTTACTGAAGGGCTTAATAATGGCGGCTCCATTAAGGAGTCTTTTAGCTTCGTCAGGGCTTCCTCACATTTGTTAGTCCACTAAACGGCTTTCTTCAAAACTTTGAAAAGAGCTAGGCACTTGTCTGTCGCTCGAGAGACGAATCTGTTCAGGGCTATGACTTTTCTCGTTAAACTCTGTACTTCCTTCACTGTCTTTGGGGACTTTATCTCTATTATTACCTTTATCTTGTTTGGATTAGCCTCTATGCCCCGTTAAGATACCATAAATCTCAAGATTTTCCCTAATGAAATAGTAAAAACACATTTTGTTGGGTTCAACTTCATTTTATACTTACATAGTGTATCGAAGGTCTCCCTCAGATCGTCCAGGTGGTCTGCTTCGTCATTACTCTTCACCAGCATATCATCTACATACACTTTCACATGTCTTCCTATCTGATGAGAGAACATGCGGTTCACCAACCTCTAGTATGTGGCCCTTGCATTCTTCAGTCAGAAAGGCATCACCTTGTAACAGTATAACCCTTGGCTAGTGATGAATGTGGTTTTCTCTTGATCTTCTCCGTCCATCATGATCTGATTGTAGCTGGAGAAGGCATCCATGGAACTTAAAAGCTTGTGTCCGACAGTTGAATCCACCAATTGGTAGATCCTGGGTAAGGGAAAATTATCCTTCAGGGATGCCTTGTTGAGATCTGTGATGTCAATATTCATCCTCCACTTTTTGTTGCTCTTCTTTACATTACCACATTGGCAAGCCACTCGGGGTAAAAAACTTCCCTTATGAAACCTGCCTCTAGGAGTTTCTCAACCTCTTCTGCTACTGCCTTATTGCGCTTAAGTTCAAATATTCTCCGTCTTTGCTGTACGGGTTTGCACTCTAGATTAACGTTGAGACGATGTTGGATAACCTCCTTTTCGGGCATATCCTTGTACTTCCAAGAGAAATATCTTGGTTTTCTCTTAGGAAGGTTATTATCTTCGTCTTCTCTACAGCTGAAAGTGCTAATCCTATCTTCAAAACTTTAGATGGATCTCTAAGGACAACCTCAACCTCTTGCGAGACTTCTGACGGTTCGAGAACTGGTTCAGGTTCATCTATCATCCATGTTTGATTTTCCCCTAATGTTAGGGCAGCTTGATAGCATTCCCTAGTGAGGACTTAGTCTCCTTTGATTTCCCCTATGCCATGGGCTGATGAGAATTTCACCTTTAGATAATAAGTTGATGTTACTGCTTTCAAATTATTGAGTGTTGGTCGTCCAAGGATGACGTTGTATGTTGATGGGCAATCTACCACGAGGAAATAAATCTCCTTGGAGACTTGTGCTGGATAAGCGCTTATGATTATGGTTAGTTTGACAACACCTTTGGTGGTGACCCTATCCCTAGTAAAACTTACCAATGGGGAAGTGAATGGTCAAAACCTTTCTTTGCTCAGCTTTATTTGTTGGAAGACTGGTAGATAGATGATATCTGCTGAACTTCCATTATCTACCAATACCCAATGGATGTTGAATTCTTCCATCCTAAGTATTATCACCAGTGGATCATCATGGGGTTGTCTAACACCATGAGCGTCCTTCTCAGAAAAGACGATGTCTGGTTCGCTGCATCTAGAATTTTTGAAGGTGGGAATCATGAATGGATGTTGTTCACTTCCCTTGCATACACCTTTTTCAATGACTTGGAGGATTGTCCTACTATCAATCCTCCTAAGATCATCATTATCTCTCCTATGAGGGCCTTCTTACTCCCAGTCTCCGGTTCCCTATCTTTCTCATCCCTATGTTGTCGTCTATATGACTTTGATTTTCGTACAAACTTTTGTAATTTCCCTTGACAGATCAGAGTTTCTACCTGGTCCTTCAGATGTATGCATTCGTCAGTGCAATGCCCATGATCCTAGTGGAGTGTAAATGGGTCTGGACCATTGTAGAAAGGATTTATCCTTTATCTCCATCAGCACTTGCTCAATTGGCATCACTGGGGGAATGAAGCTAGTGAACTTAGGCCTTCGATCTGGGAGGTTCCTCTTTTTGTCCAACGTATGCCTAGGGCCCTGTCTCCTTCTTCCTGTTAGGGTTGTGACTAGTTCCTTCGTCCCATTTCCTTTTGGTCGTCACTCCTTTAGCAGTCACTGTGCATTCATATACTTTTGGGCCTTATGAAGTAGTTCCGCCGCTATTTTCAGCGAACTCTTGGTGATTGAGAAGAAGAAATCTCCTGGTAGCAATCCTGCTTGGAAGGTCTTCAAGATGACTTAATCTTCCACTTCATCCACCTGCAACAACTCTTTATTAAAGCACGTCACATATTGCCTTAGCGATTCTCCCTCTGCTTGGCATATGTTAAGAAGATGCTCAATTGGCTTCTAGTATCGTTGTCCTTAAATGAAATGACAAACAAAACCCTTGTTGAACTTCTCGAAGTTTATAATGGTACCTGAAGGTAACTTGGAAAACCACACCCTAGCTACGCCTTTCAGCATCATTGGGAAGGCCCTGCACATTACTTCATTTGGGGTCATCTGCAAAAGCATCAATGTCTTGAACGACTCAATGTGATCCAAGGAATCTCCTGAACTGTCAAACGACTCCAGCTGGGGAAGGCAGAACTTCAGTGGGAGAGGATGATTCAACACCTCAGTGGTGAATAGTGAATTCGTCCTCCGAATTATTCCATCCAAGTTATCCACAACTCTATCTTTTACTTCATTCCTAAGATCATCCGTCTCCCTTTTCATGTTACAGAGCTTGCTCTCCATTTTGGACGAATTTTCTTCTAATGCCCTCGTCCTCCTGTTAACTTGACTATTTGATTCTTCCCCATTATGGTTTCCTTCGATCCTCCGGTGTTCTTCTTCATTCTAGTTCTTGATAATCTGCCACCATTCTTCGTTCTGAGATTCGGCAGCTCTCCTTAGTTCTTCATTCTGGCAAGCCAATTCCTCCATGCTGGCTATCATGGCTTAAATTTGTTGTACGGCTTGTTCGGCATCCATCTTGTGCTACAAGGTTCTCTTTTTGTCACTTAAGGAAGATGGCTTGAATGATTAGAGTTTCCTACAATTGGTGCCAAACTGATAATGTGAAAAATCACCAAGTTGAGAACCTCGTCTCAGTGGATAGATGATCTCGTGGTTGGTCGTGTCTCTGATGCAAACCTGCAAGAAAGTTTGGGAAAGAAGTGTAATACACCGGTGTGGTATTTGCCAAAAACACTCAGATGCTTAAGTCAGAAAAGGATGAAGTTGTTTAGAGAGAAATTTGACTTGGAATGGTTTTTGGATGAGTATTTGTGTGTTCCTTTGGATTCTATTGTTCCTATCTTTTATAGTTGTGTCCTATCTTAATGGATAATGAATTCTAGCATTTATAAGTAACGACTAGTGTGTTAACAATGGGAGCTCTGAAGTGCACAACACACTTGTTACTGTTGCTTTGTCCATTATGTTTCGTCATTAATGCGTGCAATAAATGTGTAACCCTCACTTTGGTCGTCATTTACAAGAATGATGACCCTAGGTTATTTTTTGACTCATCACACAATATTTATGTTGCTTATTGAAATTCAAAGGCCCTCTATAAAGTCCAATACTATTTTCATAACTCATAGGCGTAATTGAATTGTTGCTGATAAAATCTATCACTAGGCCTAACAACAAATTGTTAGAAACACTAAAGAATTTTATGGACTATTTTGATATTTGGATGGGACTAGGATTAGAGAAGAGGTATAAGATGATGCCAACAAGCACATCACTCTGACAGCGCGTAGGAAGAGCAAGGGTAAAATATTTGATCATTGGTTAAAATTAAAGAAGAGGAAAATTTTGATTCCATTAAGCACAATAGTGTGGATAGTGAGTAACAAGAACAAGGAAATTGGGTGAGTGGCTTAAGTTTCAAAGTTTGGTTGCTGAGAAAATGCAAGGAAAGTGATGTTGAATTTTTCAATTCTAGGTTTATAATCTCATTTGTTTCCAAAGAAAGCAAAGCAAAAGCAAATGAAAGGAATATATATATAGACACACACACTAGTCTCATCACACGCGTGGAATGAGGCTCTTTTTTTTTAATGTTATTTTTCAATTTGAATTTATCTATAGCTAGTGAGATTACACATGAAATGATTTGTAAGAAACTAAAATTTAAGATTTGAAAAGGAGTAAATTGCTAGATTTAGTCTGTGCCAGTTTTTAGGGAAAAAAAAATGTATCAAACTTGCGTGAAATATATTTAAATGAGAGGTGCTACGTCCACAACATTTTCACAACAAATCATAGGTGGTTAGTTGTTTTTTGTTCAAATTTGGACCTGATGCTAAGATTACTTTTTTGCTCCAACAATAAGAACTAGTAACAACCTGCTGCTTAGAATTTGTTGTAAAAATGTTGTGGACATATCATTTCTCATTTTTAAATAGAGAGTGCTAATTTTTAGGAAAAAAGTTTATCTGGCAGTTTTTTTTTTTTAATTGCAATTTTAACCATGTTTTTTATTTTTTAAGAATAAGAATTTCTAATTAAATTAGAGGAATTTTTTATATTTTTTGAAACCATAACTACTTTTCTGAATCATCTTAATATATAGAGATAAAATGTTGGGTTTATTGTGTGCTAGTTTTTAGGAAAAAATTTATCAAACGTGCGTGAGATATATTTAAATAGAGAGTGCTAATTTTTAGAAAAAAGTTTCTCTAGTAGTTTTTTTTTTTTTTTTGAATTTTGTTGATTAAAATTTTAACCCCATTTTATATTTTTTAAGAATAAGGATTATCTAATTAGATTATGGGCATTTTTAACATTTCCTGAAGTCATAACTAACTTCTTCTTCTTTTTTAAATGAGAAATCTGAAATTCATTCACGAACGAAATTGAAGTACAACAGGGATAGGAGTATACAGGAAAGGAGAAATTAAAGGCATTCCTACCTAAGCAAATGCTGAATACATGGAGGATCAATCCCTTTCCAAATCTTAGTTGCCCTACTAGATCTAGCTAGATGAGCAAGCTCATGAGCAACCTTGTTGAACTCCCTTTTCAAGTGCTGAATTTTCCAGGAATGAAATACAAAGAGAGTTGAAAGAGTCCCTTGGAGAATATGACCAATAGTGCCATTTATCTCCTTCTTTTGGATGGATTGGACAATGGAGAGCGCATTTGATTCAATGATGATGTCTATGAGATTCATTTTCTAGGCTAGTAATACCCTATTTCCAGCACAATAGCTTCAACTTCTTCCACAGAGTTTTGCACAGGGAGAGTCTTGCTAATGGTAGCAGTGACCAAGCCATTGGAGTCTCTTATGATTGCACCAATACTAGAGGGTCTGTGATCTTGAGAAGTTGTTCCATTCACATTTATCTTATAGTAGCTAGATGGGGGAGCTGTCCATCTTGATTGGTTTGAGATAGTCTTCATTGGGCTGATGGAGTTGACACTTTTATAGTCATAGGATAACCGCTACGTAGACTCCTCAATTTGAAGGGGAGGCCTAAATATTACATCATGAATGACTTTGTTCTTGTTATACCAGATAAACCATGATGTAGAGAACAAGGTCTTAAGGTCCTGATTTGTACCATTATTAAGCAATTTAAGAGCAATATCAGAGATTTCATAGATGGTATCTGGCAGCTTTATATGGCACTCAGTCCAGTTACTCCAAACATTGGCAGCAACATCACAATGAATCAAAGCATGAGTGGTGCTTTCACTATTATGATTGCAGGAGGGCATATCTCATCCAAAATAATTCCTCTTGAGTGAAGATTTTGCAAGGTTGGAAGGGCATTCATGTAAGCTCTCCATGCAAAGATTCTAATTTTTGTAAGGAGGTTTAAGTGCCAAACTTTTTTCCAAAAAGGAGCTCTCACATCACCCGAGGAGCTTTCTCCTATAACTTGTGCATCCACCTTATTAGCTGCTATATGATAAGCACTTTTAATAGAAAACTCCCCCCCTTTGTTTCCCACCCAAATAATTTTGTCATCAGGGAGGTTATAGCTCAATGGAATTCTTAGAATAGTCTCTGCCTCAAAAGGTAAGGATAGTTCCCTAACTAAATTAGATTTCCAGCTTTTTGTACCATCATCAATGAGAGATGAGACCATAGGAAAGTCATCTAAGTCTCTTGGGGGAGAAATTACCTTATAGCTGGTTGGAGTTGGTAGCCACTTGTCATCCCAGATGTTGATCATTTTGCCATTTCCCATTCTCCATCTTGTGCCTCTATGAATTACCTCCAAGTTATTGTAGATACTTCTCCAAGCATAGGAGGGGTTGCTTCCTCGCTTGGCTTTGAGCACATCTCCATTAGGGTAGTATTTTTCCTTGAAGATTTTTGCAACTAAAGAGTTTTTGTTGGTGAGGAGCCTCCAGTCTTGCTTAGCTAGCATGGCTAGATTAGATGCTTGGAGGTTTCTGAATCTCATACCTCCTTTGGGCTTTGGTTGACATAATTTCCTCCACCCAATCCAAGCTATTTTGGCTTCCTACTGCTTCTAGCCCCACTAGAATCTTCTAGTCCCACTAGAATCTTCTAGTCATGCCTTCTAATTCATCATAAAGGCGTTTTGGAAGTTGAAATCAACTCATAGTGTATGTGGGAATTGCCTGGGCTATAGCTTTAATAAGGATTTCTTTGCCGCCCATAGAGAGAATTTTTTCTTTCCAGTCAAAGAGTTTTTTTCCAACTCTTTCCTTTATTTTTGCAAAGACTTGGGTTTTGGATTTCCCAACAAGAGAGGGAAGACCAAGGTACTTGGTATGCCTGGTGTCTTACATTGGGCCAAGAATGTGCATCACCTTATCTTTTGTGGCTTGAGTGGTGTTCTAGCTAAAGAAGACTGAAGATTTGTCTGCATTGATCATCTGCCCAAATGCAACTTCATACAAGTCAAGAATTTCAAAAAGTTTCCTACACTCTTGTCCATTGGCTTGGCAGAAAAGGAGAATGTCATCAGCAAACAGCAAATGAGTTACTTTTGGGCATCCCTGGCATATTGAGATTCCATGGAGGGCTTGGTATCTGGCAGCTTCATTAATAAGCACTTAAAGACCTTCTGCACACAACATAAAGAGATAAGGTGACAACAAGTCACCCTAACGCAACCCTCTAGTGGGCACAATACAACCATGAGCAACTCCATTAATGAGCACAGAATAAGAGACGGTAATGATGCAATGCATGACAAGACTAGTCCATGTTTCTTGGAAGCCTAATTTTTCAATGACAGTTAATGCATAATTTCGAAAGCAACCAAGACATTTTCTGTAATCAGTCTTTCAGAGAGAAAAGCACTCTGAATAATCTTAATATATATATATATATATATATATATATATATGAAGGACACGTGGAACTTGATTTTTTAAAGTTTATGCTAATGTAGACATCGCATTTTGTACTTCTTACAACTCGGGCCCCTATTCCCCAATGATGCTCAAACTATAAGGCCCAAGGCGAATTTAAAGCTCAATCAGATATCAAATTGACTTGAGGAGTGTTAAAATGGAAAGTATAACATTTTTTAATGTGCAAAAATCTTTTTTTGGAAATAAATTGACCAAAGTAGCCCTCAGCTTGTGTACGTGGGTCGCGACCTACGTACGTGAGCCACTGCGTGCGTATGCAGGCATGATCCTGCGCATGCCTGCGCATGCAGCTAGGGTTTCAGAAGTATAAGAAATGCAAGTTTTTTGCAATAATGGCTAAAGTTTGGAATGAATCCCACACCACTTGGAAGCCGCTCCAAACACCATTTTTTCCACTATATAAAACTTTACATGGTACATTTTCAAAACACACAGAATTCCTAAGGGAAAAACCTTAGATTCACTAGAAAATAGTGAATCAAAAAAAGTTTTTCACAAAACACGCTTAAATCATTTTTTATTTGATTGGGACCTTTTTTGGCCATAATATTTTGAGTTTAAGATTACTAATCACTCTTTCATTGAATTGTGATAGATTTGACTGAGGGGAACGATCGACAAAAGCCTAGGAGCTTTTGGTTTGAGTTATGCCTTAAAGCTTTTCTCTTTTATTTTCTGCTTTAATCCTCGTTTTTAATTTGTTTCTTTGTTTAGTTTATGTTTTATATGTTTGTTTAGGTTAGTTTTAGGTTTTCTTTATGTCTTTGAGCATGCTAGGTTGCTAGGTTTTATATTTTTGGTTTCTGCTCTGTTTCTGTGTTGATTAGGGTTTCTAGGTAAGGCTCTACGTACGCATGATCTAGCCTATGTACACAGGCTGAACTCATGTGTACACAAACTTGTTCTAGTATGCATGATGTCGTTACTCATAAAACCTTAATTTTTGTTTGTTTTGTTCTCACCTTCATATGTTTGTCTATGTAGCCTCTTTTTACACATGTTTTCAAGCTTCATAAAATGTTTGCTCATCATTTAACATGCTTGTTGTTAACACATGTCTAGATTAGGGTTTCGTGTTTGTTTCTTGCTTCGATGCCATGAACATGCATTCACATGGCCATTCATGATGCCATAGGTGTTGTGTTGCTAAAAGGTAAGTAAAGGGTAAGTCATGCATTAGCAATGTTCAGGCATTTGTGCTAGGGTTCTTAGATGTGTGATTAGGGTTTTTAATGTGTTTTGTTCTTAATATGTTTTGATACACTTGCTGTCATGTTTAAGTTGTTGCTTTGTTAGATGTATGATTAGGGTTTCTTCAATATGTTTGGCTCTCTTTTGGTTAGATAGATGGATAAGTATGTGTTTAGGGTTAAAGATGCCATATTGTTTGTTAGATGCATGTTAGTGTGTATGTTAGTCTAGAATACAAGTATTTAGATGCATGTCAGAGTGTATTTAGTCTAGAATATAAGTATGTGTTTAGTGTGTATGTTTGTTAGATGCATGTTAGTGTGTATGGTACTTCATCATGTCATATTAAAGATGAATCTCACAGTAAATCTAATTGATAATGGAACCCACCATTCATGTGAGATGAAAGAATACTATCTCGTTGTACTCAAGAAGTACAAAATAACTACACCTAAATATATAAGGTTTTGAAATAAAAATATTTTTCTCTATTTGAATTGAAAGAATCTTTGTAGAAGTTAAATTCAATTTAAAAAGCTATGTTAGAATAATAATTTGGAAAATGTGGGATTTTCAAAAGCTTGTGTGACAACATTCAAAGTAGTCAATAAAAAGTAAAAACTTTTCTCATACTAGTCATTAATTCATATAGCTTAAGGGAAGTTTTTCTTTTTCTTTTTCTTTTTCATCGTTAGTTTTTGAATTTTCCTTATATTGTGAAACATTTATAGGGATATGATAATCGTTTTAAATTACACTATTATCTTAGTCTTGGTAGGCATTATTATATCTATTTTGTGTTTAATTACACACAAGTATGTGAGTTTTCTTTGAAATATAATCACTACGTATATTTTTCTCTTGTAGAAGATTAAAGCTAATTAGCTAATCATGCACACATGTGATAACGGCTTAGCATATATATTTATTACATATTTATGTGAGCGTTATCTCCTTATTACTATGTTTAATTTGTATAATTAGTTATGATTTGCATTAGTCCCTATTATTAATGTTTACATAATTTCTTGAATAAGATGTCATTCATTATGAGTAACTTTCTACTTTCAGGAAATCATGTGAAATAATGAGCTTACAAGAGTTTGGGAGAGAATGGAGGTTAAACTAGAATTAAAGAGGAGTTAAAGTACCGTGCTTAAATGTCTAAGGAGGTGCAGCTAGAGTGCTTGGGTCATTTACCATGTTTGGAAACTTCAAATTAAGGAAAGAAATCAAAGAGGCATAATCTGAAAAGGATAATATCAGATTTGAGCACTATCAATATTTTGGGTGTATCTCTCTCCTCAAAAATCCAATTGACTCATCATTGAGAATTAAAAAGGAGCTAAAGGACCATGCTTAAATGTCTAAGGAGGTATAGCTTGAGTGATTGGGTCATTTACCAAGTTTGGAAGATTCAAATTAAGGAAAGAAGTCAAAGACGCATAATCTAAAAAGGAAAATATCAGATTCGAGCACTGATTAGTATTTTGGGAGTATCTCTCTCCTCAAAAATCCAATTGACTCAAGGCTAGATGGACTAGAACCTTGACTTAAATATCTACAACTTTCTAGTTTTTAGTTTTCCAAAATTCACATTTTTCTGAAGGCCAAAATTAACTTACAAGTTGCTGCTAAAAATCTGGATAAAAATTAACTTACAACTTTCTAGTTATTTTTGTTTTTATTTTTTCTGTTTTTATTTTTTCTGTTTTTATTTATTTTATTTTATTTTATTGTGCATTCATTGTTGCATGAGCATTTGGGTTAGAAACAACATGCAACCAAGAGAATTCAAGGGTCAAGATCAATTGGGGCATGGTTTTTGAAGCATTAGACAAGTCAAAGATGTGTGAAAATAAAATAAAAAAAATTAAAAGAAAAGGAAAGGAAGAAATTCATTTAAAGAAAATTTGAAAAAATCACAATATGGAAACATCCTCTGTTATCTTATTGTTTTTGTCATAACTTTTTTTGCAAAAATGTACCCATTTCCTCAATTCTTGTGATCACATAAAGAAGACTCGAAGATCTACAACTTTGTATTTCACCACAAATTCAGAAAAAATCGTTTTGAAGGTCAAACGTGGATTGGAAGCAGATCCTCTTTTCCCTTGAGGGGCTATGGTTAGATCTAAGGTTTTTCAGAAATAAAATAATAGACAAGAGGAAATTTATGGTTATACTTTGAGGGATAACCAAGACCTCCTTAACAAGCAAAACTTGATTTTTACTAAAATATTCTCATACCTCTTTATTAATCATAATAGGCCTTATATAGGCTTACAATTGAATGGAAAAACAAATCCAACACCTAAATGATAGAAACAATTCCTACAACCTAGCCTACTAATTGTATAAGGATAAAGGCAATTGTTATCCCAATAAATAACAAGTACTTGAAATATTAGATAACAATCAATAGCTAAGATAAAGATAAACTCCTAAGCAAATTCAAAAGCAAGAACCAAATAAAATATAGCAGCTGGTACGTAACACAATCTGATATTGCAACTGGTACGTAACAATGTAGGCATTTACTTTCCTGCTCTGTGTGCTTACATTGTGCATTATGTATGTATATATATACCTGCTCTGTGTGCAAGTGATGCCTAATTTTCGCAACAAAAGCAAGGTGACATGTCGCCGGGTTTTTGACATGGAAATTTGGTATTTCGCTCGAATGCCTTAGGAAAGTATAGGTTGGGACCACACCCATTCAAAAGCTAAACCTCAAAGCCCCATGCATGCAAAGCCCCGAAAACCAATGCCAAAATCATGATTTTACTGCTAATTTCCAAAAGTTAAGGTTTTATCAAAATAAAGGATTGTTCTTGAACAGGCGTTGTGAGGTACCTAACACCTTCCCCACAAGTAATCAAACTTCCGGACTCAAAAATCAAGATTTTTTGCCATCCACATTAGATTAAGAAAAATGAGTTTTTTCTTAGCCTAGGATTGGTAATAAAATCAACTAGAAATAGGTGACCAATCACACCTTATAAAAACCCAATGATTGGTGGCGACTTCACTCACCTTTGGTAATCCCTTAAAATTTGGCCCAGGTTCTTGCCCTAGCGCCAAAGGTAGACCTACCTTCTTCCACCGAGAGAGAGAGAGAGCAACTAAAGCTCCACACAAACATGCACAACCACCATTGAAAAGGGCCCTCCAACGGGACCCCACGCGCACGGGAGCTGTCACCATAGCGGGTGGTCGGACGAAGGCCCGACGGCAATTCTGCCATCTCAAGGCCAGACGTTGATAGGTGAATATCCACGTCTTTCTTTAACTTGGAAAATGAGCTAGGTTTTGAATCAGAATCTTAGGTCTTTGACCCGTTCTTAGTGGATATTGGTTTCGATATTGCATTTGAGAACTGAAACTTTACTTTGTTTAACTTGGTGCATATTTATTTGCAATTTTCTTATAGAGACTTAATATATTAAACTTGAGTTGTTGTGTTGAAAATTATAATGAAACTAGTATTATTCCCAATTTTCTGTGCCTTTAAATTCTAGATTTGAGTACTTCAAGTGTTCCCCAAAAATATTGTTGTTAAATTCTTATGATTTAACGTTAAATAATTTTCCCTTGAAAGAAAAAAATGAACTTAGTTGTGGTGCAATATTTTTTTATGAATTCTACACATCTTTGATTGAGGGCAAGCAAGTTTGGGGTGTGAAAATTGCTTAAAATTACACTATTATCTTAGTTATGGTAGGTTTTATCATATCTATTTTTTATTTAATTACATGGGAGTTTAAAAGTTTTCTCTGAAATATACTCATTATGTGTATTATTCTCTTGCAAGAAATTAAAACTAATCAACTAATCATGCAGATATGCAGACAAAAGAATCCAAGGGTCAAGATCAATTAGAGCATGGTTTTGTTGGAAAATCTGGTTTTGTATCTCATACAAAGCACATAGCGGAAGCAATAAATAAGAATCTATTTCATTCACGATTGATAACATGCACTATGTAAATTTCAAAATTTAAGAACAAGAAAGCGTACCTTGGTGTGGTGAAATTCAAAACAAAAGATCGAAAGTACTTGGAAACACTTTTAATCTTCACTCCAATACCACTTTACGCCCAAGTAGTGTGGTCTCTCAATCAGTTTCCAAAGGAAAATAATTGAGTGGCTTCACTCACACATACACACCATTTCACAATGATGTCTCTCTTTTTCTCATTCTCTTCTTATAAAAAATTATGAATGTTTCTCCATTTATAACTAACTGATTATCTAATTGGACTGGCCTATTGGGCCTTTCCAATTGGGCTTTAGTGTGTGGCTTGAAGTGAGACCAAAAGGGACCAATAAGACACTAGCTTCTATGGGTCTTGAGCTTTTCTGTCAACTCTTGACAAGTCTAAAGTTACCATTAATTATATTTAATACCACTATACAAATATAATTGCACTCTAGGCCTTATTAATATATTATATCCCAAAACTTTATTATACATGCAACCCCTTCATAAAATAGTCGTAATTTTACAATGTCATAAATATAGACTGCTACTTTGAAAATTACATCTTAATCCTTGAGTACCTGGTTTAATCCATTAAGTTATTCATCATATATACTAAAGTGGTTAGGCCTAACACTCTGAATAACCAAATGCATTAAACTTATCTCAAGGGAATATTTTATATCTCTGTTAAAAGATTATGAATTCCATCTTGAGAACATATGTTCCATCAACACTAAATGTGGCTGCCCAACATACTGAGGTTTTGACTGTTACTTTAGATCTCACTCCTGATATATCAAAGCAACCTACACCTCATGATCAGGTCCATTATTCTCTCAGGATTAAGAGTTCATGCAAATAGAAGTCGTGAGATTTATTATTCATTTGACAGTCGTTAAGAGAATAATAAATCTCACAGCGGTCCAGTTCAATATGTCTTAACTATTAAAACATATCAACATATCAACTAGAAGTTCCCACTTCTATGATCAAGACAAATCATCTTAGTTGATACGTTATAGTCTTCATAGATGAAATGCCCAATTTCATCACCGACTACGAACTATAAATTCTGAGTTTACAAAGAACTTATGACTTATATCTTCTGTGATTAAATCACATACTATGCATCTCATGGATTATATGATAATGTCAAAATATTCATGTTGTCATTATTTTAGATAAAAATAAAACAACTTTATGAATCATAACATTAAGTCATACATAATGTCATACATAGCATCATACAATATGATTTAAGGGCACACATCCTAACAATCTCCCACTTCTCCTAAAGACTATTGTGCACTAATCTAACTCTCATTCCTTCCAAATGTGACTCAAAAGTCCTTTGGGGCAAGGTTTTGGTAAAGGGATCCGCTAGATTACTTGCACTATCTATCTTTACTGTTACTACATCTCCTTGAGCAACAAAGTCTCGAATAATGTGGCACTTTCTCTCAATGTGCTTTTCTTTCTTGTGATTCCTTGGATCTTTGAATTGTGTCACCGCTCCACTATTGTCGAAAACAATGTGATGGGAACTTGCTCCATTCTCACAACACTAAGATCAGAAAGGAATTTCTTGAGCCAAACAGCTTCCTTTGCTGCCTCACAAGCGGCAATATATTTTGTTTCCATGGTGGAGTCCGCAATACAAGATTGCTTAACACTCCTCCAACTTATGGCTCCACCTCCGAAGGTGAACACACAACCTGAAGTGGGTTTTCTGAAATCAAGATCTGACTGAAAATCTGAATCTGTATAACCAATGGAAATCAAATCCTCACTATGGTAAACAAGCATATAATCTCTCGCTCTCCGTAGATACTTGAGAATATGCTTTACAACTTGCCAATGTTTAAGTCCTAGATTTGATTGATATCAGCTGACCATGCTAACTGAATAATAGATATTTGGTCTAGTACATAACATGGCATACATGAGACTTCCCACTGTAGAAGCATAAGGAACTTGTCTCATGGTATTTTCTTCCTTAAGAGTCTTAGGCCTTTGGTCATCAGACAGAGGAACTCCTTGTCTAAAAGGAAATAATCTTTTCTTGGAGTTTTGCATGCTAAACCGTTCTAAAACCTTATCTATATACCCAGTTTGTGATAAATTTAACATCTTATTCTTGCGATGTCGCCAAAGCTTGATCCCTAAAATAAAGTTAGCTTCACCCAAGTCTTTCATTTCAAATTGGCTTGACAATAAAACCTTTACTGATGACATTACCCCTACATCATTTTCAATTAGTAGAATATCATCAACATAAAGCACTAGGAAAATTACTACTTTATCTCGATGTCTTTTGTACACACATGGTTCATCAAGATTTTGTTCAAAATCAAATGATTTGATTGCTTGATCAAATCTAATGTTCCATGACCTAGATGCTTGTTTAAGTCCATAAATGGACCTTTTCAACTTGCATACCACATGCTTTTGGTTCTTTGCTATGAAACCTTCCGGTTGTATCATATAGATTTCTTCTTCAAGATTTCCATTAAGAAATGCAGTCTTGACATCCTTTTGCTAAATCTCATAATCATAATGAGCAGCAATGGATAAGAGAATTCTGATAGATTTAAGCATGACTACTGGCGAAAAAGTTTCATCATAGTCAATACCTTCTTTTTGTGTATACCCTTTCGCCATTAGTTTTACTTTAAAGGTTTCAACCTTTCTATCTATCCCTCTCTTCCTCTTATAAACCCATTTGCAACCAACAGGTTTAATGCCATTAGGCACCTTTACAAGATCTCATGCATGATTGGAATACATAGAATCCAATTCAGATTTCATAGCTTGAACCCAATGATGTGCATTTATATTATTCATTGCCCATTTATAAGTGTAGGGATCCGATTCAGTCTCTTCTGGGATAGCTTCATAAGTTTCTCCCAAACCTATGAATCTTATAGGAGGCCAAACAATTCTTCTACTACGACGAGGCACCTGTGTACTAGTCATCTCATGAGTAATGTCTTGTGGTGTATCCAATACAGCCACATTATTCCTAGTTTCATCCATTGGTTGTTCAATTACAGGTTCATGTAATTCAGCCAATACAACTTTACTTCTAGGATTAAAATTATTCACATAATCATCTTCCAAAAATTTGGCATGGGTGCTAACAAACACTTTGTTTTTCTTATGATTATAGAATAAATAACCCTTGATTTCCTTTGAATACCCTAAAAACATGCAAACTTCCGTTTTAGCTTCCAACTTATCAGACTTCTCTTTCAACACATGTGTTGGACATCCCTAAATGTGGAGATATTTCATACTAGGCTTGTGCCCACTCCACAATTCCTTAGGTGTGTTGGGAACTGATTTTGATGGAATTAAATTCAAAATATGCATAGCAGTTTTTAGTGTATATCCCCAAAAGGAAATTGGTAAAGTTGAATAACTCATCATGGACCTAACCATTTCCAAAAAAGTCCTATTCCTTCTCTCCGCTACACCATTTTGTTGAGGAGTTCCAAGTGTAGTCAATTGGGATACAATCCCATTTTGAATTAGGTAATCCTTGAAATCCCCAAGAAGGTATTCGCCACCTCGATCAGATCAAATGGCCTTTATGCGTTTATCCAATTGATTCTCAATTTCAGCCTTAAACTCTTTGAACTTTTCAAAAGTTTCAGACTTTTGTCTCATTAGGTACACATAACCATATCTTGAGTAATCATCCTTAAAAGTGATAAAGTACTCATAACCTTCTTTTGCTTGGGTTGACATAGGACTACATACATCTGTATGAACTAATTCAAGCAACTTTTGGGCTCTTCTACCTTTTACATTAAAAGGTCGTTTGGTCATTTTAACTTCCAAACAAGATTCGCAAAACTGGAAATCCATCAAAGTCCATGGGCTCTAAAAGTCCATCTTTGATTAGTCTTTGAATCATATTTGAATTAATATGACACAAACGCAAGTGTCATAGATATGCATCACTAGTAGAAGGAAACTTTCTCTTTGATGATTTTACATGAGAGCTACTATCTAATTTAAAATTGTATAATTTATGTTTGTCAGGAGTTAAAATATAAAGACCATCCACAATATTTCCAGAGCAGATAAAAATTTTATCATTCTTTATTACAACATTGTCTTTCAGGATTACACAATATCCATGTTTACCTAAGTAAGTTGTAGAAATAAAATTCCTACGAACATTAGGTACATACAAACAGTCTTCCAATATTAAAACTTTAGACTCAAAGTATAAATTAAACATTTCAACAGCTACAACCGAAATCCTGCTCCCATCAGCCAAAGTAAGAAATAGTTCTCTCTCATTCAACTTTTTGGTCTCTTTAAACCCCTGCAAAGAATTGCAGATTTGATTAGTACAATTTGAATCCACATACTAGAAATTCGTGAAATTCTATACCAAACATATTTCAAGAAGAAATGAACTTTTCATACCCTTATTCTTGGCAGCCTTGAATATTGGACAATTCCTCTTCCAATGTCCTTTCTAACCACAATGGAAAAACTTTCCTTTAGTTTTCTTTCCTTTGTTGGTAACTCCTAAGGCAATTTGTTTACCATCTTGCTTAGTGAAGTTCTTCTTCTTCTTCTTCTTCTTACCCTTGCCTTTTGACTTAGGTTGAGAAGTAGAAGCTTCACCAACATTGACTTCAACACTAGAAGTACCAAGGATGTCTTCCGCCACTACTAACTCATTCATTAATTTAGACAATGAATAAATCTTTTGTTCATATTATAGTTAAGTTTGAATTCCTTGAATGATTCTGGTAGTAACTGGAGTATCATATCCACTTGGGATTCTCCATCAATATCAGCACCTAAAACTTCCAATATATTCAGATTAGAGATCATCCTAAGACAATACTCCCTCACTGAAATAACTTCAGCCATTTTGGTACTATAAATCTGCCTCATAGTTTCTTGCCTTGCAGAATGGCCTTGCTCACCAAACATCTCCTTCAGACTTATCATTATATCTGAAGCAAGTTCTACGTTCTGCATTTGATGCTGTAGAACATTTGAAATAGATGCCAAGATATAGCACTTAACCATCTCATTAGATTTCTGCCAACAATCATATCGTTGTTTTTCCTCAAGAGGAGCATCTAATGATGGAAAGTTAGGACATCGTGGGGTAAGCACATATTTGTCCTCTTTAGCAGTAAGAACAATGTCCAAATTTCTTTTCCAGTCAACATAGTTTGATCCAGTCAGTTTGTTTTGCTTAAGAATAGCAACAAGTGGGCTAAATGATGTTATGATTTAAATCTGAAAATAATAAATATGAATATAATAAGTAAACTGGACATTATCAATTTAGCATATAAGCATATAATATGGAACCTTAATAAAACTATAAAATAATATATGCAACGACAACCCAATCCATGTCTATAATTCCTTGGTAGCAAGTTTATTATAAACACATTAATTTGTTGAGAACTATTCTCATTATTAGTGCTATCATGATAACTCTTATCAAACATTAATAATATGTCGTATTAGCTTTAGCCTCTAAGTAATAATGACATAGCTCCTTTGGGAGGTTAACATTACACTTTATTACTGACCAACCATTCAAGCAGATGCTAAGGTTTATGTGAAGGTGTGAGATTAATATCAACAATTCAGTAACGTCCCTAGACAACCGTCAGACTACCTTACCCCAATGATGGCCCCATGGCCCTTTGTGCAATGGGGATTGGATATTTTGGGTTCCTTTCCAATTGGAACCAGGTAGATGAAGTTTTTGGTGGTAGGAATTGATTATTTCACTAAATGGGTGGAAGTTGAACCCTTCGCAAAAATCACACAGCAAAATGTCAAAAACTTCGTCTAGAAGAGCATTGTATGCATGTTTAGGGTACTTAGAGTGCTAGTTTCAGACAGTGGACGACAGTTTGATAACACACCCTTTAGAGAATTCTGCCAGTAGTTGAGAATCAAAAATCATTATTCTTCACCCTCTCACCCACAAGCAAATGGACAAGTTGAAGTAGCAAACCGATCCTTGTTGAAGATCATCAAGACTTGGCTTGAGGGGGCAAAGGGAATATAGCCAGATGAGCTACCAGGTGTACTATGGACTTACATGACGACTATGAGAACCCCCACAGGGGAAACTCTTTTCAAGCTAGCCTATAGAAGTGAAGTAGTCATACTAGCAGAAGTGCACATGGCCAACCACAGGGTTATGAGGTATCAGACGCTTCAACATTGGGGACCTCATCCTTAAAAGGGTCTCCTTGGCAACCAGAAATCCAGCCCATGGAAAGCTAGGGCTTAATTGGGAAGGACCTTATAGGGTAATCAACTGCAAAAGGCAGGGATCATTCTACTTGGAAGCCCTAGATGGATGGAAGCTAGAACACCCTTAGAACGTTGAGCATCTGAGAAGATACTATCAATGAAGGGTCAGCCTGGATGAGCATCACCATGGATGAGCATCACCATGGACGAGCATCATGGATGAAGTTGAAGTTATGTGTTGTTTTCCTCATATTTGCTTATGTTTATTACTACTACTGCATGTTTTAAATATTTTAATTCCCTAAAAGTGCATTAGTTTCTAACTTTTGCGCTATCTATGGACGAATTTGTGATGGACGAAGTCATGTACTTAATCTATCTGCTTGTATATAAGTATTTTTGATTCCTTAAGGCACTAGCTTCTAAGCATGTGCCACGCTTACGAACTATGTTTATGTTATGTATATACAGTTTGGATTCCCAATGTATATAATATTGTGTGAATTTTTAATTCTCATGTTATCTTCATTCAAACTAGTCCATAAGATGGCTAAAGCCCCAAGACGAGTAAAATCTCTGGACGCAGGGATGTAACGTCTATAAGCTTTCCTTAGAATAAGGTTGAAGCAAAGAAAAATAACCAAGGTATATTCGTCTAAGCACTGGACGAGGTAAAACCTAAGGTATGTTGGTCTAACTAATGGATGAGGAAAAACGTGCACGTAAAAATATTTCAAAGTCCATGGATGAATTTAATCAGCCAAACAATCCAATCTTTGGATGAGTAAATGCTGAAAATGTCTTGACCAAAAGATGAATAAAGGATCGTCCAACTTATGGACGAAGAATAATGCAAGCTATAAGTCAAATATATAGATGAATAAAGCTAGCAAAAGAAAGACCATTCATAAACGAGTTATACTTGTGAAATTTAAAGAACGGTAGAAGTGTTGAACACAAAAATTTTATTCTAACATGGACGAGCTAAATGCCTTCATGAGTGGACAGACCACACTTAAAAAAAAGGGAATTCTAGCATTTTGCCCTTATTTTTTAAAAAAATTTAGCAATATGTCTCTGTTTTGAAACTATTTAGGTTCGTGCCTCTGTTTTGAAACTTGATTGGTTTAAAATCAAGTTATGCCAAATGAAACTTTAAAAAAAAAAAAATTGCATGGAACTCGAGTTCGTAGAGCTCAAGTTCCATACCTATAGTTGCGTTCAGGTGGACCTATAGTAGCGTTTTAAATGGAACTCGAGTTCCATGTAATTTTTTTTTTAAAGTTTGATCACCCCATACCTAAGACCATACACATAGCTACGTTCAGGTGGACCTATAACAGCGATTTAAATGGAACTCGAGTTCCATGAACTCGAGTTTCATGCAAAATTTTTTTTTTTAAAGTTTGATCACCCCATACCTAAGACCATACCTATAGTTGCGTTCAGGTGGACCTATAGCAGCGTTTTAAATGGAACTCGAGCTCTATGAACTTGAGTTCCATGCAATTATTTTTTTTATTTTTTATTTTTTAAGTTTGATCACCCCATACCTATAGCTGCGTTCAGGTGGACCTATAGTGACGTTTTAAATGAAACTCGAGCTCCATGAACTCAAGTTCCATGCTATTTTTTTTTATCGCCCTATACTCGATTTTCTACAAATTGAGTTTTACATTGAAACTCAATTTTGAGAAAATCGAGTTTCAAAACAAGGGTATGGACCTAAATAGTTTCAAAACACGGACATATTGCTATATTTTAAAAAAAAATAAGGGCAAAATGCTAGAATTCCCGTTCCTTCTCTCCTTATCACCTTATAAATATTAAAAATAAAATAAAATAACCGCCGACTCACTTTCCATTACAAATATAGCTTGTAACCTGTGCAAATGCACGAAAATTTTATTTAAAATTTTTTATGATTTTGTTGTTGCATTTTTATAGCATCTCAAAAGTATTTTTCTTTTTTATATAACATCATCAGAAGTAAATCAAATCATACTTCACCATAGTAACATATATTAACAAACTTTGAATAAGGGGAAAAAATTAAACTTACAATAGTGGAAAAACAAATACATTTCTTCATAACAACATAAAAATTTAGATTCATAGCTCAAAATAACATTTATAATCCTAAAATAAACCAAAAGTCAAATAGTTTAATACCAAACTGGTGTTGAATTTGGTTTTGAGTATTTAGACGTGCGACTTTTCTGAGTTTTCTCTTTTCATATGTAGGCGTGGCTGAAAGATAGATGGGCATTCTTAATTAACTATATATATTTATAATTTAGTCTTAAGGACATTTGTTTTCAATTAACAAAAATAATCAAATTATATAGATTACATGAGTCCAGAATCATCATACGATACATGTAACAATATATTTCTTACAAATAAAATATTTTAAACATATTGTAAACAACTATAGTGAACTCTAACATCATATGTGATGGAGACAATATTTTTCTATCAATTAAAGAAAGCCTAGCTAAAGGAAATGGTAAGAATATCTTTTGATAGAGAAGCATGGCTGTTGTCATTTGCGCGGCGTTGATGTTAATAGTTCTTCATCCAAAGACATTGATCAAATGAAGCTAAGATAAAACTGCAAATAGTCCAGAAAATTGGACATCAAATTTTAACACTAATTTTGATTAGATAATTATTGTTATAAAAAATACGAACCAATGGTAAGAAATCTGCTCAAGAACTCAATTGTTGTTTGATTCCAAATGAAATGTTGTGCACTTAGATTCTACAAAATCCAGCCTGAAAAAAGAGTCTAAAAGCTTAATTCATGACAAGAAAAGCGTATCAAATCATGTTTTTTATATAAAACAATTGCAACATAAGCATTAAAAAACTATAAACTGAGAAACTCCAGGCAAGATATGCTAAGCATCCTCTATCATTGTTACATGAAAGCAATGGGTCTTTAACCTAGCATACAGAGCTTCTTAATGTGTCCTAATTACATAACATTGCAAATATGTTATGTGTATGTAGATTATGTCGCATTCTTTGCCAAGAACGTAGATTGTGATCAATGGATACTGCATATTATAAGTTTTTTTTTTTTTTTTAAATGTATATGATTTGTTCATATCATTTTTTATAAAAAAAAAGTAATTCTAAGTGAGGCTAATAAAGCAAGTTTCAAAAAATAGTGTAATATAAAAAATCTATTTAAATAAACTTTGTGCTACTGCTACTTAACAAAACTAAAGCTTGTTCATGGGGTTTCAAACCACCAAAACATATATTGTTTTTAAAAAATGCAAAGAACTAGAACATATTATAATTTATCAATGCAACTGCTCAGCTTGTGAAGTATTAAAAGAATTAACTTGGTTCTACCTATATGCCATGCCTTGAAATTGACAACTTAGAACATACCTAAAGAGAATTTCTTGACTCCTAGCTCCAAAAATTAAGCAGAAAAGTTTAGCGTATTTTTCATTCTGTACACAGTAGCCTACAATATGTTTACCTTATTCCTTTAATTGCAAATATTAAAATATACCCAATGTTGACCTATTAAAAAACCATACAAACAGGAGTTTCATCACATCTAAACAATGATTTTAGTAAATCAACATGGTAATACGCATATAAACATTTGTTATAAAAGGAAAAATGATCAGAGACTACATTACAAAATCATTCCCAACTACCATATATGCAAGAAGAGGCAATTAAAAAAAAATACTCATCGTTTTGTAATTGGATACATACGCTTTGAAGTGAAAAATTCACAAGCTTCTTAATGCTCCCAAATTTTGCTAAGGCACAATCCCAAAAACAGTTCTAGAGTACAAAAATTAGAATATATTATATGCATTAAGTTACCTAGCTTGCACGTTCTTATTGACTTTGCCATAAACAACTGCCAAGTTGGGAATTCCAGTTCCAAACAGACTTAACATCATGTATGAAGAAAAAGTGGATAAAAGTAAATAAAAATATGGAAGGAAAAGAAAGAGAAAAGGGAAAGTAAGCAAACTTGTAGTTTGAAGTTTTAGTCCAAAATGAAGTTTTGTGGTGCAACATCGAAAGGCAAAGAAAAATTCATAAATCATTCATTAAAATACTACTCATTGATACGAATTTATATGCCTACCATTGCTTAGATAAAGAGAAACAGAGGTGAGGGTGAGATGCTTGGACTTGGGATTTAAAACACACAAAGTCATAATTATCAAATAGCTGATACAAAGATGAATACATGTCACTTCGGTAACCTAAACTCATGAGGGATCCCATGCTTGCCACTGCCAGTACCTTCAATATAGCAGAGTTGTATATACACCTCCATGTATCTCCTTGAGTGGTGGATTTTAATTTCATCAAGATGTAACTTACAATTGCAAAAAAGCAAATTAAGAATAATTATTTTTCCTTCATCATACATAAGAAAAATAATTAATTAATGAACAAAAGAAGGTTTGAGTTGACCTGAAAACAAATGTGGACAACATAAACTGACTTATGTGAAGAACTAAAGTTTTATGATTACAAATGGGGTTGACAATTTTCATCTTAATTGGATTGAAGTTCAAGCTTGACAAAAGTTTATGATAGCAGGAGGAAAATTTACTAAACAATTTCATAAGATAAAAACCATTAAATGAGCCTTCTGAGTTTGATTTATAAGAAAAGAGTAAATAGTTTCTAGGTTAAGTCATAAACTGTTTAATGTTTTGTTCAGTTTAAATGATTTAAATACTGAAGTGAATATAATTCCAATAATATTATAGAGATATAAGAATTCCAATAACTTTCTTAAAAAGATAACTAATTTGAAATTTTGAACCAAAATAGTATCAGTGTTCAATCATAACCAATTATAACTATAAGCTTTAGCAATTTTGAATTGGAATATATAGATTAAATAGTGTCACTATGAAAAAGAATTAAACTAAAATTGAATATGCAATAACTACTAATTAAGATTTAAACAAAAGCACCAAAGAAAATTGAAGGTATAAAGAGTTCTATAGCCTAAAAGATTACGGCAGGAAAAATGATAGTAAACTCTATACTTTAATGCAACTAAGATAGAAATATTAAAAATAAATCAAATCAATCTCTCATGATGAAAAAATATAATACAGGGAAACATCAAGTAAACTTGTACCTAGCATGCTTAACGTCAAATTTTTTAAATATTAAAAAAACCTTGACTGATAGCAGTGCTAGGGTTATTTTGGTGGATGTCGGCCTGAATGTGCTGGTATGACAATGGTGGTGATTCCTCTCTCTCTCTCTCTCTCTGCCTTAAAAATGTCTTTGGTTTTTATTCTCAATTTGTTGGCTTGTATAAGTTATTGATTATGGTAAGAAGTGTTTTCATAATAGTACTATTTGGTGTTTGGACTGAAAGACACAACAGTTGTTTAGGCAATGCCTGTTGGTGGTTGTTTCCAATAGTTTCTTTCATACTTGAAGTACGTTGATTCGAGTTTTTGTTAATAACTTAATACGTTAGATATGCCACAGAAACAATGTCTTAACATCCCTGAAACACACTGACTTTTCTCATCATCTGTTAAATATAATGCTTTTCTAACATAAATCATACATGCCAATAACACCAACCTGTTGATACTAAAAGAACTTGAGTTTCATTATAGTACATTATGACGGAAATTTTCTACCAAGAATTTAGGAACATACCTATTCTGCAATGAATTGTCTAAGTCTTCATTTTCTTTGCCTTTGAATTCAAAAAATACCTGATAAACATCAATGTAAATGAGGCTCTAGAAACTGAGTTCCTATACACCATGACACCACAGGTGAAAAAAAAAATAGAAGTTTTGGGTTTCATTTACCGTATGCTGGCTAATCAAGTATAATTATCTAAAATCTATAAAACATGGCAAATTTAAATAAATGAACTATAAAAAATAAAAACAATTAAAAGCTGAATAAACCAAACTCAAGTTTAACAATTTAATATTTCTACTTCATCTAGAATATAAGTGGTCAATAAAATGGAACATGGTGGTTATAATGAAGGCCATTCATATTATAGTAGCATACTGAATTCACAAAATTGGGCATATATATACTTGGACAATAAAATGAAATTAAGCATTATATTAATGAACTAATTTATGAGGAAAAAAACATAAAACTTCATATCCAATCATTTTGATAGGAAACCAACTTATTTAGAATTAGTACCTTAAAAATCAAAACACTAAAACTCACAAACACAGGTAAGGGGAAATAATTTTTTTTGATAAGTAATCAGAAAGCTTTTATAAATGAAAGAAAGAAAGTCATACAAGAAGTTCATGATGATGAACAACAAGAGAAAAGCTACTAGGGAACTAAGCTAAGAGAGGACATAAACACACAGAGAGAAGAACAATTAGTAAACCCCCAACATCGAGACCACTCTAAGAGACTACGCTGGCATAAAAGATTTAGCTCAATCAAGGTCTTTTCTTTGTCCTCAAAGGAACGGCGATAAACCATATACAATTCCAGTGCATGAAATGTTTTATGAATCATAAGCTTAACCACAACACTGAAAAACTAAAATGCTAGAGACCACAAATCAAATACACAATAATGGCTTGAAATTGAAATTAGCAATTACAGAACCCTCACTATTACAAACTAAAATCTCTCAAAACCCAACACAATGTTGTCACTAAGCTAGACTGAATTGTAAGACCACACAAACACAAATAAGACAAATTTATTACAAAGGATAGCCTAAAATTTTTTTAAAATAAAATAAAAAGAACTCTAACAATCTATTTGGCTACTGGGAAAAGGTGGGTAAAAGTTAATGAAATCATAACAATTTTACAACTCAATTGAACTTAGAATAAAAACTAATTGAATCCAACCATTGTTTTTAGAAGAAAAAAAATTGACTAAAGTATACAAAACATTCATACAACCAAAATCGGCATATGTATCTGCAAAATTAACCAAGCACATTAATCAATACTAATCCAACTACAAATCAACCAAATTTAATTCATATTATGCAAGTTATGTATCAGTTAGTGATTTCAATCAACTTTCTTATTTAATTCCCAAACCAAACAAAATTAGAGTGCAAGAGTTGTTCTCCCATTAAAGCAAACGATATATATTGGAGTGAAACAATCTATTTGTTAAATTTGAGAGAAATTTCATTCAGACTCTGTTTCTTTACAATGTAAAACCAAGACTAAAATCAATCTGTTTTTGTAATTTCTATAATCTATAAAAATATAACAAAAGCAGATGTATAAAATTAAAAAGGTTTATTGTAGAAAGACAATCATTTTGAGAGAGAAACAAAAACCCACAACAAAAACAAATCTAACTCAAACATGTAAATCAAAACTAATACAACTAAAATAACCAAAGAAAAGTCATATCTCATCCCCAAATTCAGGGGAAAAAATGTCATATTCAAAAATTTGCAACTCTAATTTTAACTGTGAAGATGAAATTCTTCCAAGCAGAAGTCTATTTTCTCTATTTCTTGTCTTCTTTGATTCTTAAATTTATGATATATTTTCAAATCTTTTCCTTGCACTTGTGACTCATTTTACTTTAAATTTCATGGAATCATAACAGAACATAACTCAAATCCAAAATCAAAACAACCCAAGTATGCAAATTCGATTCCCATCCAAAATACCCAAAACAAAACTATTCCTAACCAAAAAACCTAAATCATAACCGACTGAACCATAATACCCATATGTAAATCATAATTAATGCCTAAATTTCAAAAATAAAAAAAACATAACATAACTCTGTCTCTACCTTTCGACAACAACCATCATATAAGGATTGAAAATAAAAGAAAGGAGCAAGAAAAGAAAAAAAATGCAATAAAATTTAGAGAATGAAATTGAAACGGTTGATGTTTTAAAGTCACAACCTTTCGAGTTTTTTATTTAGTTAAGATTAGAAACAGAAGTACAAAATTTAGATAAATATTTTTAATGATTTCGGTAAAGCAAAAGGTGTGGTCTTTTGATTCGATTTCGAAGGTTTTTCTTTTATCTTTTCTGGGTTTTGGTTTTACTTTCCATTGTTTTCTAGGCAACCAAATAGATATAGAAAATAGTAGAGAGACAGACCTGTTGGGAGGTGACATCGGCGGTGCCGCAACTTCCTCTCCTTCGACGATGCTGCTTGCCATTGTTCTCTGAGAGAGAGATTTTTCTTTTTCCTTTTTGTTTTGGGAGAGAGAAAAATAAGGATGCTTTCTCTTTTTTTTATTCTAACGCAGTTTATAGACGTCTTTTGAGATATACTAGGTCTACAATATTTTTATAATATTTTCACAACAAATCATAAGTAGTTAGTTGTTATTGGTTTAAATTTGAACCTAACAATAAGATTACTTTTTTGCCCCAATAATAACAACCTGTAACATCCTGCCACTTACGATTTGTTATAAAAATATTGTAAAAATGTTGTGGATATATCATTTCTCACGTCTTTTTAGCGAAACAGGTGGCAAGTTTTTCCTAAGTGGTATTTCGGCGTGGCCAAAACAGTATAACATTTCGGTTTTTAATTTATACGTGGCAGGTTTTTAGACTGGCAGTTATCTTACGTGTCAACAACAACTTAAAGGCTCAACTTCTGTTATTATATATATATATATATATATATATATATATATATATATATATAGGGCGTTTGGATAGCACAGTTGCGTCCACGTCTGGCCTTTTTTTTTTTTTTCCACGCGCATGTGTCACTGTTCATTGGCCATGAACAGTGATTTTAGGCCAATGAACAGTGCTTTTTGGGATGAACAGTAATTTTTACACATTAAAAAATTATTTTTGTACAGTGTTTTCAGTTTTCAGTTTTCAGCAATAAGTTCTATCCAAACGGACTCATAGTATATGATACCACTTTTTAGGGGGAATTTTCAGACTAGCATAGTAAGGGAGGGCAATATAGTAAGTTAACACACGTTTGAAACGTATTAACAAACTAGCATCTCGAGTTTTAGAAACTTGAGTTCTATTTTAAAACTCGAGTCCCAAAGACTTGCTTTGTAATGATGACTTGGATAGAATGTCAACAAATGCTACATAGATCTTGAGTCTAAGAGACTCGAGTTCAACCAAATCAAAAACGAGTCTTACAGACTCGATTTTCTCAGTAAAAAACGTGGAACTTGAGTCATACAGAAATCACAAAGGGACGAACTGCAAACCCAACAGCAGAACTTTGAAGAAGAGAGAAACCACACCCAGAACGATGAAGAAGAGAGAAACCCAGAACGAAGATGAAAAAAAAAGCCAGAACGAAGAAGATGAAGCCCGAATCAATTGAAAATTAAACAACAAGAACAGAAGAAGAACAGAATGAAGATGATGAAGAAACCTAGGAAGATGAAGAACCCAAAACGCTAGAGCCGATTAGACGATCTGCACAAAGAAGAACAATGGGTTTGACTCAGAAGAACGCGAGGAAGACGAAGGATGATCTGAAAGGGAAAAATGGTGGAACTCGAGTTTCTAAAACTCGAGTTCCACGTGGATATTTTTCCCACATCAGCCACCATAGCTTAAAAATCGAGACTTATAAACTCGAGTTTTAGACACTCGAGATGCTAATTTTCCAGATTCTTACAAAACAACTAGCCTCTGAGCACGCGCTCACGCGCATGCTCAGAGGCTCTTCTATTTTTTTGGGAAAAAGTTAATAATTTGCATCCATTATAATTTGGGATTATTACATTTTTCAATCACAAAAAAACCTAGGGGTGTGATGAAAAATTATTTCACCTGCAAACACATAATACTCATCACACCCCTAGGTTTTTTTGTAATTGAAAAATGTAATAATCCCAAATTATAATGGATGCAAATTATTAACTTTTTCCCAAAAAAAATAAAAGAGCCAAGCGCGTGCTCAGAGGCTAGTATTTTTTCTAACAAAATATCACAAATAACTTAACATGAATTTATGAAATTAGTCAAAATTAATGCTACTAGAACTCCTAACAGCCAACCACTTTATTTGAAAACTCCTATGCGTGACCATAATGAAAGGAAAATACAAATTCAATGGAAAAATATTGTGTGATTCAAAAAGAGCCTATTCTTATGTGTGTACAATGAGCCTTTTTTTTTTTTTTTTGGTTTAGTGTCATAATTTTTTATTCGTCCCAATTTTAGGTTTATGCATTTGTCCAATAATATTACGCATTGCAAACTATTGATACAACCATAAGTGTCATCAGGCAAGCTCCAAAAAACGAATACAAAATTTGTTAATTGATTCATTTTTGAAACATTATTATAATTAGAGTTAGAATTAAAATTTGTAGGAAATAAGTCAAATTGAATGGTTCTACATTATGGGTGTGGTCAATCTTCTATTTTTATTGGTTAAAGTTTTAGTTACTTTCTTTTAGTCATATTTGAAACTTATATTTTTTTCAATGCCCTGACCACAATATATAAGGATCTCATAAAGTAAACAATGTCTGGATAATAAAAATATTTTCTAAAAACTTTGATGAGGAATGAAGAAACATTAAATTACTCCAGACCGTCCATGGTCATCCACACCAGCAACCGTCCAGAAGAAAGCACCAAGACGAGGCTAACACCCATGGTTGTCCATAGGCGAAAACACACCCGCAGCACTCGTCCTAGGAAAGCTATCATCCCCATCCTGAAGGGGTTCGTCCACAAGAGGACCCCTGGACGAGACCTTTACACTTGGGAATTACTGAGTACATTTTACCACTTCGCAACATACGCATAACTTCCAGTGACCGTTGTATGAGAAAATATAACTCCTAAACGGTTGTGGAAGTTATCCCTGAACTCTCGCACCTCCTCAAATCCAAGGGAGATTACAATCCCAATAACTGTTCCTAGGACACTATATAAACACCCATTCAGACCAGAAAAAGGTACGCTTTATATTTCCCAAAAAGTTGGAACTCCAAAAATAAAGAGAGAAAACTAACTTTGCCATCGGAGGGTTCTTGGCCGGCAACCGCGATCACCTTTGATTGCTTTTCTTTCTTTTCCAGGCCATCGAAGGAGCAAGCAGTCCTGTCAAGCCCGAAGTATCCAGCCTACTGATTTTCTTTGCATCATCAGTTGGCGCCGTCTGTGGGAATCTATTCATTGTTCTTTTCATTCGACTATCTGTTTTTGTTGCCAACGATTAGCCTTTCCCAGAAAAAAGGCTGAATGGCTCAAACAAGATCAAGGGCTACCAGCCCAGGCCACCAGGAGAGTAGGAATGCTTCTAGTAATCCCCTTCGCAATCGCAGGTCAGCGCCTGTCATGCAACCACCTTCTGTTCAACATATACAATCCATGGCTGCCGCTATGGCAAAATTGACTCGTCAGAATCAGGAGTTGAATAGGGAGATCAACCTTAGGAGGCAACGCCAAGATGGGCACACAGAAGGACGAGCCCAGAGTCAGGAAGGTGGAGGAGAAAATGTTGAGTCCGAAAATCAGACAAGGGCTACCGCTTCAAGAAGAGTGCCACACTTGGAAAGAGAGATGGACCAAATGAGAAAAGCCATGGATAAGATGAGGGAGAACATGAGGCAGGCAAACCCAGTGGATGATCTAGTTCACCGAATGGACTCCCCTTTCACAGCTTCCATCAACAGTCATCCCCTACCTCCGAAATTCAAAATGCCTTCCTTGGATTCGTATGATGGAAATCGTGACCCGTGTGATCACATTGCTACTTTCAAGATGACCATGCACCTTCAAGGGGTCTCGGACGAGATTATATGCAGAGCTTTCCCTACCATACTAAAGGGACCCAGTTTAGCAATATACCCCCAAACTCAGTGGGGTCGTTTGAAGAGTTGAGTATGTTTTTTGTCAATAATTTCATTGGAGGACAACGCCACAAACGTTCCTCTTCTAGTTTGCTGACTATAGAGCAAGGGAAAAATGAGAGTTTGCGGTCCTTCATTACCCGGTTTAATAGGGAAGCCTTGACGGTAGACGAAATGGATGACAAGTTATTGTTGGCCGCCTTCCATAATGGGGTCAATTCTGACTTGTTCATCCATAAGCTCTACGAGCAGGAACCACAGACTATGGCCGAACTCGTCCATTCAGCCCAGAATTTCATGAATGCTGAGGACGCTATCATAGCCAAGAAGAGAAAGAGAGCAGAGCGCTCGGAAGCGGGCCACCAGCGTTACTCAGATCAGGGACCTCGTCCAAAGAAGGCTCGGGTAGACGAGAGAAAAGACAAGGATGGTAAGAAGGCAAGTTCCTCAGCGAGGAATCAGCAATACACACCCCTGACTATGCCACTAGAGCAGGTTCTTATGCAGATAAAGGATAATCCGTCCTTGAAGTAGCCGGATAAGATGAAAGGAGATCCTAACAAGCACAATAGGAGCAAGTATTGCCGCTTTCATAGAGACCACAGGCATGACACGGACGAGTGCTTTGATTTGAAGCAACAGATAGAGAATCTCATTAGACAAGGAAAGCTAAGGAACTTCCTTGGACGAGACCAGAGAGATGAGAAACTGAAAGCCAAGGTGGAAGAGTCATCACGGCCCCTATTAGGAGAGATAAGAGTAATTATCGGAGGAAACTCGACAGCACAGTCATCTAAGTCGAGGAAGACATACCTGAAGGTGGTACAGAACATCTAGCTGTCTAGACGACCTCCTAAGACGAGGGAAGTAGACGAGCAGGCCATTACGTTCACAGACAAGGACGCCGGACGACTTCACCACCCACACGATGACGCGATAGTCATCACCCTACTCATTACTGACTACATGACCAGGAAGGTGTTGATAGACAATGGCAGTTCTGCGGACATTTTGTATTACCCCGCCTTCCAGCAAATGAGGATAGGATGAGATCAGCTTTGACTAGTGAATTCTCCATTGGTGGGATTCGAAGGAATGAAGGTGCAACCAGTGGGCACTATCACATTACCAGTGGTCGTTGGAACATATCCACAGCAGATAACCAAGGAGGTAAATTTCCTTGTTGTTGATTGTGCATCTTCATATAATGCAATTATTGGAAGACCAACTCTGAATGGTTGGAAGGCGGTAACCTCTACCTACCATTTTTCCATCAAATTCCCGACCGAGCATGGAGTGGGCCAAGTACAAGGAGATCAATTGGCCGTTAGAGAGTGCTACTTAGCCATGCTGGCGATGGACGAGCATATACAGGCAATGAGTATAGACGGGAGAAGGATCACAGCAGAACCCACTGAGGTGTTAGAAGATGTCCCTCTAGACGAGAACCAGCCTGAGAAGTTCACTAGAATTGGGGCGAGCATGGAAGAAGAGGCAAAGCATGCTTTGGTCCAGTTTTTGAAGAAAAGCCTCGATGTCTTTGCATGGAGTCATGAAGACATGCCTGGCATTGATCCAAGTGTTATTACTCACAGCCTGAACGTGTGTCCCTATTCAAAACCAGTGCGTCAGAAGAAAAGGGTTTTCGCTCCTGAGCGAGACAATGTCATCAAGGAAGAAGTCCAGAAGTTGGTTACCGCGGAGTTCATCCGAGAAGTTTATTATCTAGATTGGTTGGCGAACGTAGTCATGGTGAAGAAAGCTAACGGCAAGTGGCGAATGTGCGTGGACTTTACTGACCTAAACAAAGCTTGCCCCAAGGATAGTTACCCATTGCCACCCATTGACCAGCTGGTGGACTCAACGGCAGGTCATAGGGTGCTAAGCTTCATGGACACCTTTTCAGGCTACAACTAGATAAAGATGGACGAAGCGGATCAAGAAAAGACCTCATTCATTACAAGCCAAGGGTTGTATTGCTACAAAGTGATGCCCTTCGGTTTGAAGAACGCAGGGGCGACTTACCAAAGACTGGTTAACCACATGTTTCGTCCTTAAATCGGGCGAAATGTGGAGGTTTATGTAGATGATATGTTAGTGAAAAGCCTGGATGAGGACAATCATCTGGACGACCTTCAAGAGATTTTTAATACACTTCGGCGGTATAACATGAAATTAAATCCAAGCAAGTGTGCTTTCATAGTTTTGTCGGGGAAGTTTTAGGGATTCATGGTTTCGCAGAGAGGAATTGAAGCAAATCCGGACAAAATCCAGGCAATACTAAATATGAAATCACCGAAAAATATCAAGGAAGTCCAGTCTCTTATTGGACGAGTTGCCGCCCTTAACAGATTTGTGTCGAAAGCTACTGACAAGTGTTTACCATTCTTTAAAGTCCTTAGGAAGGCATTTGAGTGGACAGACAAGTGTCAAAAGGCCTTCTAAGACTTGAAGACATATCTCATGACAGCGTCGTTGCTGAGCCCGTCGGTACCTGGAGAAGAGCTGTATTTGTACTTGGCGGTGTCCCCACACGCAGTAAGCTCGACGTTGATCAGAGAAGAGGAGAGAATCTAGAAACCGTTTTATTACACAAGCCGTGCAATGAGAGGAGCATAAGGACGATACCCGATGATGGAGAAGCTAGCTTTTGCCTTGATTACGGCTTCTAGGAAGCTGAGGCATTATTTCCAAGCTCATATTATCAACGTCCTAACAGATCACCCCATAAAGAAGGCAATGAACAAGTTGGAAGCCGCTAGATGATTAGTACAATAGGCTGTGGAACTTAGCAAGTTTGACATCAGATACCTTTCAAGGAGTGTGATAAAGGCGCAGGCATTAGCAGATTTCATCGCAGATTTCATCGCAGAGTTCCCCAGCCAGGAAGAGCTGGACAAAGATGAAAGAGTTGAAAGGTGGGTTATTAATGTAGACGGATCATCCACACTATATGCAGGAGGGTTTAGAGTCATACTAAAGTCCCCAGAGGGTGACAAGCTGGAGTACGCGGCCCATCTACAGTATCAAACCACCAACAACGAGGCTGAGTACGAAACTCTACTCAAAGGATTGGAATTGGCTAAGTCCTTAGGGGCGGAGTCGATAATAGTCAGAGGAGATTCTCAACTAGTCATCAACCAAGTAAATGGAATGTGTAATACCAAGGAAGATTGGATGAAGAAATACCTTAGCAAAGTGAAACAACTTGCACAAAAGTTTTCAGCAGTAAGTTTTATTCAACTCCCCAGGGAGGAAAATATGGAAGCGGATGCCTTGGGAAAAGCAGCTTCGGCAGAAGGAGTTACGGACGAGTACGACAACGTCCAATATATGCCAAGCATAGATTTTCCGGACATACATCAGATAGGAGGGGGAGAAAATTGGATGAGTCCAATAGTAATCTATCTTAAAGATGGAAGGCTTCCAAAAGATAAGGACGAAGCTTGGAAGTTGAGGGTCAGGGCAACCAAATACGTCCTCATAAACGAAATGTTGTACAAGCGAGGTTTTTCCCAACCTTATTTAAGGTGCTTGGCTCTTGACGAGTCAAACTATGTTTTGAGGGAAGTTCATGAAGGAGCATGTGGAAATCATTCAAGAGCAAGATCACTAGTCCATAAGGTCGTCCATGCAGGCTACTATTGGCCTACAATGCAGGTAGATGCTAAGGCCTATGTCAAGGTTTGTGACCAGTGTCAACACTATAGCAATGTCCCTAGACAGCTGTCAGAGTACCAGACCCCAATGATGGCCCCATGGCCCTTTGCACAGTGGGGACTAGATATCCTAGGTCCCTTCCCCATAGGAACCAAACAAATGAAGTTTTTGGTAGTAGGAATTGATTACTTTACCAAGTGGGTAGAGGCTGAACCTCTTGCAACAATCACTCAGAAAAATGTTAAAAATTTTGTATGGAAGAATATTCTATGTAGGTTCGGAGTACCCAGGGTACTAGTATCGGATAACGGACGTCAGTTTGACAACGCACCCTTCAGGGACTTTTGCAAACATTTTGGAATCAAGAATCACTATTCCTCACCCTCCCATCCATAGGCGAATGGACAAGCAGAAGTAGCGAACCGATCCCTGCTGAAAATCAACAAGACTCGGCTCGAGGCAGCAAAAGGGATATGGTCAGACGAGTTACCAGGTGTTCTTTGGGCCTACAGGACGACTGTACGAACTTCAACAAGAGAGACCCCCTTTAAGTTAGCCTATGGAAGTGAAGCCGTCATACCGGCAGAAATTCATATGGCTGATCATCGAGTGATGAAGTATCAGGAGAGAGAGAATGGGGAACAACTTCGTCTTGACCTCGATCTTATTGACGAGGTAAGAATGGATGCGGAGCAAAGGACAGCAAGATACAAGAATCTTATGGCTAGACAGCATGATGCCATGGTGAAACCCAGGCGATTCAGTGTTGGGGACCTTGTTCTCAAAAGAGTCTCCTTAGCAACTAGGAATCCGACTCATGAAAAATTGAGACGCAATTGGGAAGGACCCTACAGGATAATCAACTGCAAAAGGCAGGGGTCATACTACCTGGAGGCCCTAGATGGACGAAAGTTAGAGCACCCCTGGAATGTGGAACACCTGAGGAGGTATCATCAGTGATGAACTTGGACGAAATAATTCGGGGACGAGGTTGATACTAAGGACAACTACAGCCACGATCTATGTGTTTACTTATGCCTACTGTTGTGTTCTTATTACTACTATAGTGTGTACTAAGAATAAAAAGTGCACTAGTTCTTAAACTTTTGCATCGTCTACAGACCAGTTTGTAAAAGACAAGGTTATGTATTTGCTTAAGTATTTTAATAAGGCACCAGCTTCTAAAGCGTGTCATATTTGTGGACAATGTTCATGCAATAATATGGTTTGGATTTCTGATATACTTAATCTAGTTTCCATAATGATACCCACAAGGGGGGCAAAAGCCTAAGACGAATGAAAATCTCTAGACGCAGGGATGTAACGTTCATAAGCTTTCCTTGAAATAAGGATAAAGCAAAAGGTAAAAGCTAAGGCATACTCATCTAAGGTATACTCGTCTAAGTTTTCCTTGAAATAAGGATAAAGCAAAAAGAAAAAGTTAAGGCATACTCGTCTAAGAAGTAGATAGACAAGAAAAAGGCATATGTTAAAACATAAAATTCCAAAGACGAGCATCTAGCCAAGACGCCTCAATGTCTTAGGACGAGTAAAACATTATAAACCTCTTGCAAGGAGACGAGTGATAATTGCCCAAAGGACGAGGTAAAATACTGGCAATCGTCATTGTCATCCTAGGACAAGTTGCACTTGTAAAAATTTGACTGGCTAACAAAGATGTCCATGCCTAGGTGGGACGTCCATAAGAAAATCACATGGACGACCATTCAACAATTAGAACACTGTTTAAAAGCCAATGACATAAATGGTGAAAATAGTGGATAAACTCGTCCATACAATAAATAATGGATAAAAGAAAAATATTCTTTAGTCTAAAGAGGGTAGACGACCACCGTCCAAAAACCCTTATAAAATAAGCCCTAAAAGGCAATTGTTAATAAACTCATCCAGAACACTCTGGACGAGATAATTGTACTCAAATACATCTTAAAAAAAGGTCCAAAAACAACGGACCAAAAGAAAAGCAGAATAACAATAGCACTAATTTAAAAATTGTCTTCAAGAAGGGGGGGCATCAACGTTGGGGTCGTCCTGAGATGGCTTGGTGGTGGCATCATCCTCAATATTAACATCGTCTGAGCCTGTTTGGAGGAGAGAACTTGTAGCAGCGCCAAGGTTGAGTTTAATGGTGCTAAAGTCAACTCCAGGAAAGTTGTGTATAGCGTCCATTCTAAAATCTTCAAACCCTGCTGCATAATTCGTGTCTAGCAGGTCAGTAAACTCCTTGGACGCTCTGAACTCCTCCACTGCATCGTCTTTAGCCTTCTTGAGGAGGAGACTCAGCTCATTGTTCTTCTTTTGAAGGAAGTCAAGACGGTCGTCCTTCTTAGCAGCATCGGATTTCAGCTCCCCCACCAAAGCACTCAACCCCTTAACCTCGTCCTTGGCCTTATTTGCCACCTCAGCCCAAGTTCTGCAATCGTTTTTAATCTCTTCTATTCTTTTTTCTAGAAGGATCCTTGTCTTGTCCATCTCTGTGGCCTGCTTGGACGCAGCTATGAACTTCGACATTGCCTACATAGAAGACAAGAAGGTTCAAGAGATAAAAATAACAATAGATAACATGGCTAAAGCAAGACGAGACAAAGGTGCTCACCTTAAAAAGATCGTGGACACTGGAATGCTCAAACTCCTTCAAAGACATGTCGTAGCACGCAGCCACGTCCTCACCTGTTATAGCCTATTGGAATCGTTCCCAAACCAAATCCTCATTCTTTAATAAGTTCATAGAAATCCTTTGAGGAGGTTGGGACGAAGCAGGAGCATGGGTCTTGGACGGAGCGACGCCAACGGGCGTAGATGAGTCAACATCAACGACTGTGATGGACGGCAGGGAGGAAGAAGGGTCAGACTTAGCAGTTTTGGGCCTGGACGACCCATGCTTGGTCTTCTTTCCCCGACGACTGGGTAAGCTTCCCAGGTCCAAATTTTTGGACAAGCTTTTCCTTTTGTCTCCAGCAGCAGGACGAGGCTGGGGTTGAACTTCAACTCTGGTCGTCTCGTCAATCACTTCCTTCCCCTTATTTTCTTTCATGGTTTCCATTCTTGAAAAACACACACACACACACACACACACACACACACACACACACACATATATATATATATAATTTCAAAATTTCAAGTAAGAAAGGCACTCACGTCTACGGACAGTTTGCTCGTGCGCAAGGGCTTCAGCAGATGGATCAGGGCCAAGTCCCCACCTGTGCAAGCGTCGAAGAGTCACCAACGAGTGAAAATTCCTCTCGGGGTGTAGACGAGCTCTGTGGACGTGGTCACGGTGAAACTTAAAGAAGGACGTCTAACAGTTGAAAAGAAAAAGAGAGGAAAATTAAGGTTAGACAACTGTCTAAAGATAAAATATAACAAAACAAATAAAAAAAGAATGAAGGAAAACCATAACATACCTTCTTAACGAAGGTTCCCTAATTCTCCAGTATAAGGGGAAAATACATCTCTACCAACCTCGATAGGATGCCCCGCCTAGAAACTAGAGACAAAGAAAATTCTGTCTTCTAGTTTCTGTCAGACGAAGGCAAAGACTTAATCAACCTACAGTCATTGCCCCTAGCTGTGAACTGATAAAAACCTAGAGATTGACTTATCTCGGAGGGTTTATAACAGTACAGAAACTCGTCCACGGTGATAGGACGGTTCCCATCAAATACCTCCCTCCATAAGACTTGCATAGAGACAATAAGTCTCCACGCGTTGGGGTTAAACTGACAAACTCCCAAGCCCAGCCTAGTGAGTAATTCTTTAGTGAAGGCATTCAAAGGAAATCTAAGCCCCCCTAGCAAATAAGTTTCGTAAATACCTATTCCAAAACGGGGTTGGCAACACCATTCCCCTCGGACAGCTAACCTAGGATTCAGATCGTCTGGAATTTGGAACCAACTCCTAAGAGCATCTAACCATTTCTCGTCCGTCTTAGAAGGGATTTCTATAGCACAACTATAAACTGTTTCCTCTTCGTCCAAAGGGGAGGACGGCAAGACGCTCATCGAGGTATCAGCTCCAGAGGCTGCCCTCGTCCTAAGATTCTCCTGTAAGGTTTCGACGGGAATTCCAGGAACACTAGAGGTATATTCCTCTATTGTGTGGCCAGTACTACTACTACTATCGTTACTAGAAGTATTATAACTAGAAGAATCATGGTACTCGTCTATGGCCTTGTCTACACTGTCGCTAGACGAACAGGTAGCCATTTCAGACGTCCTAAAGCTTAAAAAGGAAAGCTTGAGAGTGAGAGTAAGGGGAATACTTGGCTCTAGAAGAAAGATACTAAGGACGCTGAGAACACTCCTAGATGAGGCGACGGACGAGAAGTGTCAAAATAGAAAATCTGAAAAAATGAGAGGGGCACGAGAGAGAAATCACTATTTATAGGTAGAGAAGTCTCGGTATTCACAACGACGAGACCAATGAGAAGGCGACACGTGGCATCTGCCTCGAGGAGGTAAGTCGACGTGACCAACCACCTATGAAAGCATGACACGTGGTATGCTGTCTGAAAAACAAATAAAATAGAAAATAATAATAATAAATGTTCTTGGAAAACTCATCTTGAAGTCTGGTGATGTACTGCATGACCCCTGGACGAAGGGGTAGCTGATGAGGAATGAAGAAAAATTAAATTACTCCAGACCGTCCATGGTTATCCACACTAGCAGCCCTCTAGAAGAAAGCACCAAGACAAGGCTAACGCCCATGGTCGTCCATAGGCGAAAACACACCCGCAGCACTCATCCTAGGAAAGCTATCATCCCCGTCCTGAAGGGGTTCGTCCACAAGAGGACCCCTGGACGAGACCTTTACACTTGGTAATTATTGAGTACATTTCAGCACTCCGCAACATACGCATAACTTCCAGTAACCGTTGTATGAGAAAATATAACTCCTAAACGGTTGTGGAAATTATCCCTGAACCCTCGCACCTCCTCAAATCCAGGGGAGGTTACAATCCCAATAACTGTTCCTAGGACACTATATAAACACTCATTCAAACTAGAAAAAGGTACGCTTTATATTTCTCAAAAAGTTGGAACTCCAAAAATAAAGAGAGAAAACTAACTTTGCCATCGGAGGGTTCTTGGCCGGCAACCCCGGTCACCTTTGATTGCTTTTCTTTCTTTTCAGGTCATCGAAGGAGCAAGCAGTCCTGTCAAGTCCGAAGCATCCAGCCTACTGATTTTTTTTGCATCATCAGACTTCATCCATAGACCATATATATATGATAGTGTATGACAAAGAAGATTATGATTCAACATCTTTTATTAAGCCTTCCAAATGTTTTACAACAACATTTGCAGTTATCCTGTTATGTTTAAAGACTTTTCTATTTTTTGTTAATTATTTGTTTTTTTTTGCTAATAAATTTTGTAAGGTTATATGTAATGAATAAATAAGAAAAGAGGAAAATTATCTTACGAGAGATTCTCATAAAACCTCTCTAATACAATATGTGTGGGTTTCCTATATTGTCGTTACATATCTCCCACAAACCCATCTAAAATGTTTTTCCTTTTGATATGTTTGTAGTCATTCTGTCTGCAATCTTTTTTTTTTTTTTTTTAAAGATTCATAAAATTTATTTGTTACTAAAATTTTGATCCGCCTTATATTTTTCTTTTTCACGATCTCCCTACTAAAATGTTTGGATAATCAAATTTAATGGTTACTAAAATATACTCAGAATTATCTATATCACTCCTAGCTAACTTGCACTATCAAATGAAAAAATAAAAAATAAAAACAATCAAGAATATAATGCAACATAAAAAATGAAAAGAATTCTAAAATGAAAGAAAGAAAATAATCAAACAAAACGGTATATGCCATTCAGTTAGTAAAATGTAAACAAAATGATTTCGAAAAAAATTTTGTGCCCTCTACTAAGTCCACAATCAAAAGGCAGTTTCTCAATAAGGCGAATAAATGGTAAAAAAAAAAAAAAAAAAAGTCAGCGACTTACAATACATAATATTTACTTGAAAAAAAAAAGTACATCTCTCATTAATTCAAAGCCAGGGCAGTCAATTGTTCTACCATCTTGCTAATATCCTCATGTTCTTTGCATATGTACATAACATCTGCAAGAATAAAAAATGGTAAGACCAATGGGCTCACACAAAGCACAAAATGGTGTTGTAGAGTAGAGGCTAAAGATGCAAATGTTCAATCCGAAATAAATCCAAATAAATTGTGCAAGCAAAGGAATGATCGAGTGGCACAACCATCCATTAAGTTCCATTGATTTTCTTACGAAATCAAAGAATTAATGGGATTTTGGGGAATGCTTTGCATATTGGGTTCCACGGTTTGCTAACAGCATCACACGTGGTCTTGCCTAGCTTGCAATTGAGATTAAATCCATTTAAATTTTTGTTCAAAAAAATTCTAAAATAAATTTATTACAGCATAAATGAAAAAGCAATCCTACACCTTAGATTCTATATGACAATGGTTGCAACCCGGGGCATTAAAAATTGGATAACAATGAATGGAAGTCAAAAGAAGACACGTTGAGAGCAAAACCAAATACAATATTTTAAAGCAGCAATTGAATGTAAGAAATAGAAAACTAAAAAAAAGGATAATTAAAAGAAGAATATTTGCTTATATACTTATCCGAATAATCTTGGAAGTCAAGTAATCAAGTCTTTTGTTATTCCAGTGCAGTAATATTGTATTCGGTTTTTTTTTTTTTTTAATTTCCAGAAAAAGAAGAAGATGAAAAGGAAGGAGGATATAACATGAAACTTAAATAAAATAAAATAAAAACTAGATAAGCAAAAGAAGTTAAAGAGGAGTTAAAATTTTTAAATCTGATAGTAAAGCAGTTTCTTAGGAGTAAAACATGGGAGAGTGGAATTCAAGCAATTTGTAAGGAGTAAAATGTGGGAGCGGAATTCAAACGTGTTAAGGTTTTTTTTTTTTGAATTTGAAAAAAAAAGGGTCGGTTGGGGTATTTTTATACAAAACGTAGGATTTTTTCTTTTCAAAATAGAAACGTGGTAGATAATTTTTTTGATACAACGTGGCTTTTTTCATTAGGTTTTTTGTTTTCAATTTTTATCAATTTAAGATTTTAAACCATTTCTTATGATTTAGAGATAAAGATAAGTTTATTAAATTAAGGGTATTTCATTTGTTTTCAAAAAATTTTTTTTAAGGGTATTTCATTAGTTTTTATTTTTATTTTTATTGAACATGAGGTTTTTTCTAAGAGTAAAATATTAGAAATTTTACTATTTAGTTGTGTTTTTTTTTTTACTCAACGTGAAGTTTTTTTAAGAATATAATATTAGAAACGTGGGTTAGTAGGAGTGTTCCTATTTTGTAGGTAATGTTTTTTCAAATTTATCTAAAATTTAGGATTTTTTAAATTAACAATTTTACATGTCTAACCCTACTATTTAAGCTTTACAAACTGGTAAATTTGAGGATATTTTGAGCATCAAAATTGAGGAATCCAAATAAGGAAAGCTCCTTAAATAATAGTATAGATAGATATTTAAACAGCCATCAAACCGTCCAAATAAAAGAAAAGAAAAATAAAATCCATCAACCTTGATTTCCTATAAAATCCATCAATGTTGGTTTCCTATTTTTTTGCAACTTCAAGCAAAAAAAAAAAAACCATCAACGTTGGTTTAATTTTTTTTGTTTGCAACTTTAAGCCAAAAAAAAGAAAAAAAAAAGAGAGAAGATAAGATAGGTTTCCGATTTTTTTCAACTTCAAGCCAAAAAAAAAAATAAAAAACCATCAACATTTAATTTTTTTTGTTTGCAACTTCAAGCCAAAAGAAGAAGAAGAAGAGAAGATAAGGTAAGATAGTGATATAATAAAAGAAAAGAAAAAAAAATTATAAGAAAAGATAAGATAATGATATGAAAATGATAATGATAATGTTAACAAAGTGGAGTCCTTTTAATATCTAAATCACGATAAAATAATATATTTTTGCTGGAGATAAAACAACCCTTTTTTTTACAAATTAAACCATAATCCAAGACTTTCAAAAAAAATAAAAATAAAAATAAATACATTACTTACCTGAGAGAAAAAACCTTCAACCCTGAGCGTTATGATGGCAAGGCAATAAGCTTGGTGGCGAAAAAAAAAAAAAAAATGAACAAAAAAAAAAAACAATCAGACTTAAAAGATGAACATGAGAGAAACAAACTTCATGCATACAGAAATAAAACCTGTTTTCAGTTCGTGTAGTCATCATTAAAGACAAAAAAGTGAGATCAGGGAGAGAGAGGGCTGAGATTTGATATAAGAAAAAGCTTACCTCAAATCTATGCTGTTGTTGTTGTCGTTTGTATTGAAATCTAAAGCAAAGAGGTGGGTGAAAGGAGTTTGAAAACACAAAATTGAGAGAATTGCATAACTGAAGAAGAAGCAATTTGAGTTTGAAAACTAACGTAAGTGTACTGGAAGTGTGCTCCTATTTTGTAAATAGTGTTTTACATGGAAGTTAAAGAACTATTTTTACCAAGTTTTGCCTCTACTTAAACATAGGCTGTAGGGGTATTTTAGACAAAAAAAAAAAAATCTTTTACCAAACTATCTTTTAGTTTTGTCTCTACTTAAATCTAAGGGTATAGGGGTATTTTGGAATAAAAAAAAAATTCACTCCAAACAAGTGCAGCCACTTAAATAGTAGTATAGATAGATGGATAGAAACATGACAGGTAACAAAATTATTTAATATTTAAAGGTAATTGGAAATAAAATTCCCACTTCTCAAGTTCTGAAAACTACACCGTTTCGTAACAACAACAATGCGAGTGCATGATCGGATCAACAGATGTCTTCCCGACGAGGTCCTCATCGAGATTTTCCGGCGGCTCCTCGACTCGAAGCCGAGCCGCGACGCCTGCTCTCTCGTCTGCAAGCGGTGGCTCAACCTCAAGCGCCTCAGCCACTCCACCCTCCAGATCGGCGCCTCCGGCTGCCCGGACCACATCCTCAGCCGCATCACTCGTCACTTCGTCAACGTCAAGACCGTCCACGTTGACGAGCGCTCGCCACTCCCGTTTCAGTTCGTAAGCCCTCTTTCATTTCCACTCAAATCCTTATTTTTAGGTTAGGGATTTAGGGGTCAATAATATTTTGAGTTTGGCCATTGAATTTGATAGTTTTGATTCTTAATCAATTTCGATTGAGAAAGGAGAAGCTTTTGGATTTATTGTCACATTTTCACTTTAGTTTATTTTTGTTTTGTTTATTGGAGTTCAATTGAGCTGAGCACTTTGTGATTCTCCAAATGTGATTTTTGAGCATTGAAGGTAATTGAATTGGATAATTTGATTTTCAATCAGTTTCGATTAAGAATTGAGAAGTTTTTAGATTCAAGCATTTGCCAATTAGCAAAATCTCAAATTTATTTGAAATAATCTAGCTTTTAGCTTTTTGTCTCACATTATGCAAATAAGGAAATTTGCCATTACCAAACGGACACAAATCATAATTTGCGACGATTACTGTTTTTGTGTTTGTTTTGGGTATAATTTTGTTTATTAGAGTTCAGTTGAGCACTATATGATTCTTAAGGTTATTGGCTAGGATGCACGGACACTTCTGTACCCGTGTCGTAACGGTGTCTTATCTACTGTATCATGTTATAATTTTTTAAAAATTGCTCGTGTGGCTGTGTCATACCCGTTCCCGGACCAGTGTTTTTGTCCATGTCCATGCATCCTAGGTTATTGGTTACAGTAAATTGTTCCAACTCTTGACCATTTTGTTTTGTTGGGTGAATTTGGGGCTTTGAACATGGGGAAACTTTTTCTGTAATATATGTTTGGAAAGGTACATTGGTTTTAACAAACAGTGCCTTTGCAAAAAGAGGAACTTTGAGTTCATTTTCAGTATTTCTTTAGCTTGTTAAATAGTTTGATTATGTGATAAGACAAGTTTCTATGTGTAGAGAAGAAGATGTAGCAGTGATAGTGATGTGATGGAGAAAAGTGGGTCTGAAGACAGTGATTTTGAGACGTCTTGTATATCGGATGCTATGTTGAGTGTCCTTGGTGAAGGCTTTTCGAAACTTGAGAAGTTGAGCTTAATTTGGTGCAATAATGTGACGAGCATGGGTTTAGCATCATTAGCTCAAAAGTGTAGTTTGTTGAAGTCTTTGGATTTACAGGTAAATCTTTGGTTAATTGAACTCAACACTGTTCTACTTGCTGATTTTTTGATATTGTATTACGTAATGCCTTGCCTACGTTTGAGATTGATGCAAGTTTTTTTTTTTTTTTTTTTCCTTTAAAGCCAGTTTTGTGATCATCATTGCCTACTTAGTTGAGATTTAACTGTTCTGTCCCTTCAGATGGGAAGGGCTTGGCATCAAATCTTCATACTCTTCATTTTGTCGTTTACTTTCGATTCTATATGTCAGTGCAATACATTATCATAAGCTTTACTTTTTTACACTTTTTCCCAGGGTTGCTTTGTTGGAGATCCAGGTCTAGCTGCTGTTGGAGAGTGCTGCAAGCAGCTTGAATATTTGAATTTGCGTTTTTGTGAAGGTTTGACTGATGCGGATGTGGTTGAATTAGCAATCTAGCACTTGGTTGTGGGAAATCATTAAATACTCTTGGAGTTGCAGATTGTGCAAAAATAACTGATATCTCATTGGAAGCTGTTGGGTTGCACTGTAAATCTCTTGAGACTGGATTCGGAGTACATGAGTGACAAGGGGATGCTTGCAGTAGCCAAAGGATGTCCTCTTTTAAAAGTTCTGAAGATACAATGTGTCAATGTTACTGATGAGGCTTTGGCAGTTGTGGGCACTTGTTATTTGTCACTCGAGTTTCTGGCTCTATGCAGTTCGCAGAAATTTACTGATAAGTCAGTTACTGTCCATCTGCCAATTGTTATTTGCTTCTTTCTTTCATTTTTTTTCCCCTTTATCTGTGTTGCGATAAGAATTTGATGTGTGTTTTCTATTATTCTTAGACACATTTATCTTTCAAAGTAGTTGGAATTATTGATGAAGTTGAGCCAGTCTTTATTGTGTCACTGGTTTTGCTTAATGTCGTTGTGCTAAGTATTTAGGGTATTTATTTCATTTATTCCCACTTAGATTCTCATTGCTTATTTTCTTCCACTTAACACGTTTCAGGGGTCTACATGCTATCGGCAGTGGTTGTAAGAAGTTAAAAAATCTCACTCATTGTGATTGCTATTTACTGAGTGACAAGGGTTTGGAAGCAATTGCAACTGGTTGCAAGGAACTTACACATCTCGAACTTAATGGGTTCCATAATGGGGGCCATAATTTTGGAACTTTGGGACTGGAATCTATTGGAAAATATTGCCAGTATGTTTCTCTCCCAGCCTAATCTTAATGACTTGGGTATGTGGTTATGATAACATGTGCATTGATTGAAAGTCATGTTTGGTTCACAATATCACACAAGCTACTAGCCCTGTTGCTCTTGAGCTCTACAAGTATTCCTTTGAGCTACATGCTTTTACTAACCTGTTAAAACTATTTAATATCATGTCATTGACATTTTGAAAAAGATTTCAATGTTCTGGCACTTTCTTTTTTATCATTACGGTGTAAAGTTCTTCCATGAGATGGAATGATGGATACTCATCTGTCTTCTGCAGTAGCAGCCTTGGTAAAATGTTTTCCACTGAACTTAGTGAATGAGGAAAATATTAAATTCATCAAATAGATATTATCCAATCTGCCTAAAAGTATCACGCCTTCCTCTCAGTTAAGGGTTTGGATGGATTTAGTCACATGTTCCTTGCATTTTATAGTTAGGTTGTGCTTGCATTCTGCTTAATTTGAAGTATATTTCTTGCATTTTACATTGATCAAAGCTAGTTACATATTATTGGCTTTTGGCTAAATATGTGACATTTGTTTGATACAGTCTGGATACTTTTGTGAAGATGCTAATCTTAGCTCTGAATATTTGCAGGCAACTCACTGAGTTAGTACTGTTATACTGCCAAAAGATAGGTAATAAAGCCCTTCTTGAACTTGGAAGGGGCTGTAACAAATTGCAAACTCTTTACTTGGTAGGGTGCTCTAGTATTGGAGATGAAGGCATTTGTGGTATAGCTAGGGGCTGCAGGAATTTAAAGAAACTTCACATTCAGCGGTGTAATGAGGTCCTCGCTCTCTCACAATTAGTTCTTGTATTGCATATTTTGCCGAACTAATGTCTTGACTAATTTGCCAATATTTTCATTAGTATTCTAAGTATTCCTTTCATTTATTTTATCTTCAAAAATTCTATTTTGTTCCTGATTCATTTGGATGGTTGTTCTCACAAGAAATGGCAGGATTTAAATGCTTACTGAAGGCATGGGAAAAACCATCCAAATAAATCATGAACAAAACTTTGACTTTAATCAGTCAATCTTCTAGCTTGAACAAATGGCTGTGATATGTCCTCTTTATTATCTAGAAAACTTCTATCAACTGTTGGGGTCAAAGTAATACTCTGTACTTTGCTTCTTTCAATATTAGCCTGAATGTTTACAGTGCCCGGCTTGTAAGAATGTTATAAAAATGTAGGAAACATGGGAATTTTTAACTATGTTGCTGGTCCTTTTAGCAATTTTAAAAAAGTAGAAATTTCACAAGTAAAATATTTTAAATGCCCCTCAGAGTTTAGGGTTATTTTGATTTTATCCCCCTAAAGCCTTAAAATTTTTATCCGCTCTCCTTATGTTACATATCATTTGAATTTATTCCCTTCCATCCATGCGTTATGCCTACCTGTCCATTAAGTGTCAACTAAGCTCAAAATAACAGTGTGATTAAATTGACTTCATTTTGTCCATGTCAATAAAAAAAAAAGGTAACATTGTATCTTATTTTCTATTTTATTTTCATTTTTAACATCATTGTTTGGATGTAGTGATGTTCTCAAATGGCATTGGGATTTCTTACAGTTAGGTTTCTGTTTGGCTGCCTAGAAAATGGTGGAAAAGATTTTTTTATTTATTTAATTTTAATGTGTATTTTTTTAGATTATAGGGGATAGTTTTTACATTTTCATCATTTTTTTTTATGTTATTTAATTGACTTGACATCATTTAATTGATGTGGCATAATTTGATTGGTCAAACTAATAGACATGATAGGCTTAGCTGGCACTTAAAAGACAGCTAAGCACGGCACATGGACAGAAGGGAGCAAATCCAAACAATATATGACATTAGGGGAGCAGATCAAAATCTTGAAACTTTAGGAGACAAAATCAAAATTACCCGTAACTTTAAGGGTGTAATTTGCATTTTATTTGATGTTTTAAATAATACGATAGTTGTATTTTTGTTGTTTAAATCTGCATCCTTAGTAGGCATTCACATTTTTTATAGTGTAAACATCTTGCACTATAGTCTCATATATCTTTTGTTTTTGCCATTAATAGATTGGAAATAAGGGAATTTCTGCTATTGGTGAGTATTGTAACTCTCTTACAGATCTTAGCCTTCAATTATGTGATAGGTAAAATATTCTTCACAGCTGGCTCTTTATATTTTTATTTCTTACCCTTGAGAATTAGATATTTTTCATCCTATAGTCAACATTTTGCGAGTTGAAATCTTCATCATTACATGAAACATTATATAAATCCTGACATCTGACTGAAACACCCCCCCCCCCCCCCCCGGGGCCCTTTTTTATCACTAGGGTTGGAGATGAGGCCCTTGTTGCCGTTGGTCAGGGTTGCTCAGTGCATCATCTAAGTGTCAGTGGCTGCTGCCAAATCGGAGATGCTGGAATAATAGCCATTGCAAGAGGCTGCCCGCAGCTCCATTTCTTAGACATAAGTGCTCTCCAGGTGTGTTCTCTCTCCCCATCCTCGGTTTATGATTCTGTGTATGCATGCATAAATTTGCATTAACCTTTTGGATATATTCTCTGATTAGTAAAACTTGTTTCTATTTGAAGTTTATGAAACTGAAATTCAGTGCCCCAAATTGCTCTATTGTTATATTGATGTGCACTATATGTAGTTCAAAGATGGATTTTAAACTTTGAATGAGTGGTTGAAAACATATGATACTGTAATATGATGGCATACATGTGTAAATATAAAATTACATGATTTTTTTATCAGGTCATGGAGTAAAATTTTTATTTACGTATCGATGTGTACGCAATAGGACCATTGTCTGGTACAATGATAAAGTCTTTGGCTGTGAAGTGCACAATTTCAATCCTTAGAGCAGCATCATTATAATATTGTTAAAAGGTTGGTCCATATCCAAGCCATCCTTCCCAAAACCTAATATAGTTGGGTCTAATGCTGGGTAATAAGTAATAGCCTTTATTGATGCACACTTAATATCTATGTGCTGTTAGGTGAAGTTCACACATCCTGAGTTATGCACTAGTCAACTTGGTCAAAACAATTCCTTGATTCAATATTTTCATCATTTCCCTCTCTCCTCTTCGTGCAATTTCCCCTTCAATCTAAATATTTGTCCATCTTATCAGAATTTGGGGGATATGGCAATGGCTGAGTTAGGAGAAGGCTGTCCATTACTAAAACAAATACTTCTGTCACACTGCCGCCAAATAACAGATGTTGGTATAGGCCACCTTGTAAGAAATTGCGGCCTGCTTGAATCCTGCCACATGGTTTATTGCCCTGGTATATCTGCAGCTGGAGTTGCCACTGTGGTTTCCAGTTGCACCAACATAAAGGCCATTCTGGTTGAGAAATGGAAGGTTAGTGAGCAGACCAAACGAAGATCAGGCTCTGTCATCACTTATAACTGTTAAGAGCTTTAGATCCAACATCAATTTATGTACATACGCTGAGCTTGTACATGTTCGATTACAAACCGAGTGGGAAGCCCAGATCTTGGCACTCAGAAAGATAAGCAGTTACTTGTGCATATGCTGTTGATGTTTCCTTTTCCTTTCTTTTCTTTAAAAAAAAAAATATATTTTCCTTGTTGCCCCCTTTCAGTTTGTCAGTTGTTCCATGTTGTAATTTGTTGTTTGTGTGTGATATTTGTACCAAATGTGATAGTGTTTAGGAAATAATTCAGTGTGAATGAATATGTTCTCACTGCAGCTCTTATGTATAGAAAAGTCTGGTTGAGAAAATGAAGTTTTGCTTTCAAAACCTAGAGCCCATTTTTCCTTCACCAAATTGTGTGCTGATTCGTACCTTTTTTTTTTTTTTTTTGAATAGACTAATGATAACATCGGGCTTGGTTGGCGATAATTTAACTCTATTACCAGGAAAGAGCTTTTAGATTTGAAACAGCTTTGGATACCTCCTACAGAATCAAATTCTTCGCCACCGAAATTAGGGATAACCTTCAATCTAACAAGTGAATTAACCCCTGCAACTGAAAAAGTTGCAGTGGAAATCTTTCCTTGGCATTGGGGCACCCTGCAACAAAATCCTAGATTTTTAACCAATTACTCACTTTCCCAATGGGACATTCCAGGATTGAAAAGGCTTCTCTTTAGAAAATGTTATAAAACCCAAGATCTTTGATAGCACCCAATCTGAAATCCAATAAATTGCTTGATTAATAAGCAACAAAACGCTGAACTATCTTTTGCAGTATATATTTTTTTCTTCTCATCAGAATTTAACCATGTTTCTTTAAATTCCAATGTTGAGGACCACCACTTCTATTCGCTGAACTATCTAAACCAGGATAACCCAAAATACATGACAAATTCTGGACAAGGTTTCCATATGAGAAGCTCCAGCTGTGTTTGCTTCCCATAATAAAAAAGCGAAGAGCTGTGTCCAAAACTCCAAATGGCCTCATTTACCTGATCACTCTCAATTTTTTTCCCCAGAAATCTACCTCCACTGAGAAAATAGACTCATTGTAAGCAAGCTTGGACGGATCATCTTCATCCAGTATTAAAAGGGTTCAAGACTATAAGCAACAAAGAGGGTAGCCTGCACTGTTCTTCCCACGCAAGGAGATGCCTTATGTATCTAACGTATGTCTCACAGCATGTGGGAATTGCGAGTATATGGACCTCACTAACCCATACATTTTTTTTTTGGCGTAAATGCACTTTTAGTTCTTACATTTTGACTTTTTTTTTTTTTTGGTTCTTATATTTTGTTTTTACCACTTTTATTTCCTAAACCAATTAGCGCGTCTCATTTTAATCATTTCCGTCAGCCAACTAGCGGAAAAGGCTGACGGAGCGAATAAAAAAATAATATAAAATGTCACATCAGCATCTATTTTTTTAAAATAATAATTTATCAATTTTAACTAAATAAAAAAGGAAAAAACAGAATTACTCCCAAAACACTGAGAAATCAAATCCAGAAAATCATACACAAACCCATCAAGAACACACGAGCACAAACCCAAAAAAATCATACAAACCCAAAAATCAAACACAGAAAAATCAAATCCACATCATATTAAACATGAACACATTAAACATTTGAACAAGACAAATCCAGAAAATTTAAAACCCAAAAAATTAGCATTGGATCATATCAACACAAAATTAAACATGAACAAATCCGAAAAATCAAACCCCCACACCACCAAAGCATCAAACACAAAACTTGAACCCAGAATTTCTAGCCCCCAAACACAAAAACACTAAACTCTAAACCCAAAATTTCCGGCACCAAAGAAAATAGAAGAAAAGAAAGAGTATGATTCTCTTATCTTTCCGAGAAACCAACACAAAATCAACTTAAACCAACACAAAACTCAACGATCTGAAACCTAACGATCAACGACCCACCGATATGAAACTCAACTCAAACCACCGATCCGAAACCTCCAGATCCACCACCTTTGATCTCTACCTCTGTTTCATTACAAGGAACCCAGGCCAATGCTCCTCAAGCTTCAATCCTTCGTTGTTGACCACGACAGCCACGAACGGCAGTGAGTCCTTTCTGGGCTTGGTCTATGGGTTTCACATCAATGGACCTAGCCAATCTAGACCCAGAAAACCCAGATCTACCCACCACTTGCGATGAGAGCGAGGATGAGTCCGCCGTTGCAAAAGAACTTGCTGCGAGCGACGGTAATGAGAGCGGAGCCGCCATTGATGGATTGGGTGTTGACTTGGGAGAGAGCGGAGAGGAGAGAGTCGATGAGGTGTGGGCCGAGATGGTGCTCGTGATCGTCGTTGATGAGTGTTAGGATGAAGAGGTTGCCGCGTTTCTCTAAAGTGCACATGGTTGTGAGTCTGAGACTTTTAGTATGAATAGCAAGTTAGTGTTTTGAGAGTAAATAGTTTATGTTTGTTATTGTGTTCTTTGTGTTTTTAAATTTGAGTTTGTACTTGGTTCTGGGTTTGTGCTCGTATGTTTTTGTGTTAATGTTTAAATCTGTGATAATGTTTTTATGTGTTCTTGTTCAAAATGAATTAGATCTAAATTGATGTATTTTATTGTTTTTAATTCTGTTTTTTTTTTATTTAGTTAAAATTGATAAATTATTTTTAAAAAAAAAATTAGATGCTAATGTGGCATTTTATATTATTTTTTTATTCTCTCCGTCAGCCATATCAGCATTTTCTGCTAGTTGGCTGACAAAAAGGATTAAAATAAGATGCGTTAATTGGTTTAGGGACTAAAAGTGGTAAAAATAAAATGTAGGGACCAAAATGAAAAAAATGTAGGGGCTAAAAATACATTTACGCCTTTATTTTTCCTGAATAAATAATTAAATATTAAAAAGAAACAGATGATGGTCCTAATATATATAAAAGAAGAGAGAGAGAGAGAGAGAAGAGAAGAAGATGTTTAAAGGATTAAGGGTACGTTTGGTACACTAAATAAGAATTACAACAAAATTGGTAATCTTTATTACTGGAAATAAAATGTGACACAATGGAATAACTGAATATATTTATAAATTTGGTTGTGAGTTATAATATTAGAATAAAACTTAAGATCTATTTTAAGAAATCTCTTACTCATACAATCATATTTCCTTAATAATAATTTTAAAAAAAATTTAAGAGAGAAATGAGTAATTTTTTATGATTTGTATTTTTATAATTGTAATGTGTATATGAAAAGTTTGTTTACTTAGAAATATATTAATTATAAACTTATTATACTTATTAAGGAATAGCTATTACAAATTTACAACAATTTTAAAAAAGGAATAGCTATTCCTCGTTTTAAAGAATAATAAAAACATTACCAAACTAAATAATAGCTAAATCATAAGAATAACTATTACATTATAGTGTCTATTACAACCTACCAAACATACCCTAAGTTGTGGGGCAAAAAAATTTACATTCCTTTCCTATATAATAAATAATAAAAAATAAAATAAAAAATAAAAAAAGAAGAGAAGTTTCTGCAAGTGAGATAATTTAAGGCAGTCTTTCAATTCAAGGAAGGATCAAGGAACCATTGAGGGGAGGAATGTAACTAATGTAGAGCTTGGAGAGCTTATGATTTGAGGATTTAACTCAAAAATTGTTTAAGGGTATGCTTAGTAGACTATAATAAGTATTGTATTGTAATAGCCATTATGTTTAGTAGACTATAATAAGCATTGTAATGTAATAGTTATTCCTATGATTTAGCTATTTAATAGTTTGGTTATATCTATATTACAGGAAACAGTCTTTCCTTATAAATAGTTATTCTTTAAAATAAAGAATAACTATTCCTCTCTAAAATGGTTATGATAGGTATTCCTTAGTAAATGTAATAATTTCTAATATTAATATATTTCCAAATAAAAAAAAACTTTTCATATCCACGTAATAATTATGGAAATAAAAAATCACCAAAAAATAACTCATCTCTCCCAAATTTAAAATATATTATTTTCTGGAAAATATAATTGTATGAGTGAGATATTTTCTAAATTAAATGTTTTGAGTTTTATTCTAATATTACATTTCACAACTTATCAAACTAATGAATAAGTTTAGTTATTCCATTACAACACATTTTATTCCCAATAATAAAGATTACAATTCTTGTTATAATCCACATTCAGTTTACCAAACGTGCCCTAATTGTTTTTTTTTTTATAATAAAAACAATTGCTAAATAAATTACTTGATATTAATTTAATAACACACAATACTATGAGCTTTCAAGATTTTTCTTAAATATAACAAATTGTGATCATGGATTTGAAATATGTCCATCTCGTGTTGTGTCATGTTAAATTGTGAGATTCCCCCCTTATATTAACTAGTTGCTAACCCGTGATGCATGGAAAAGTTTCTAGTAACTATAAGATTTTAGCAAATCAAATGCTTTAAAATTTGAAAATCTTAAAGAACTTACATTAGCACTCATCAATTTTTTTACAAAGCCAATGCTAAATAGATCTACAAATATACAAAATGTTAGTTTGGTTGTGTATATTATAATTGTTTATTTATTTATTTTTAGTTAAATAGTTGAACAATGCTGAAATAACAAGAGTTGCAAGATTAAAACGAAGATCTAATATGAATTTACAATGATCAAGATCTGTGTAATATACTATATACTAAAAGTTGAGCTTAGAAGCTGTGGTTGTGTCAAGTGGCTTTACCAAATTGTAGAAATTTTTTTTAGATTTTTTTAAAAATATATAATTTTTATTCTCTTATAGTAATTTCTAAGTTGATAAAAATCTTAATTTAATTACAATCCAAACTCTTCATCTAATTCTAGATAACAAAAAAAGGTCAATCTAATCCATATATTTTTTAAAATTTATATTACTACATGTAAAAAAACAACAACGTATAGCTAATAAAGTTTATTTTCAAGCAAATTATCTTTAATATAATATAAGAGTGTAATTTTGAGTAAATTTTCTTTCTTTTAACGTACAACTATTCTTTTTATCTAAAAAAAAAAATATTGTTCTCTTGGTCTATCCAAAAAAAAAAAAAACTCTTAGGGAGTGAGTACAGAGTACATGTCTAGATGTTCTACCATAAAAAAAAGTAAAATCAATTCTAATTAAACTCTTTGTCTCAAACTCAAACTCTTAATAATTAATCTTTCCCACCATGTTACAATTATTCATAGAGTTAAGGAAAAAAAATGTTGATATCAACATTAAGCTTTTGTGTTTATCCAAAAATAAATAGAGGAAAGTTGATAAGAAAAAGTAAAATTCTGTATTTATCCAAAGATTAGTAGAGGAAAAGTTGATAAGAACAATTAAGATTGTGTCTATCTAAAAAAATTGCTGCTATTTTTGCTTACCTTCAAGTATATCTAAAACTTGTGATTAGATCATAGGGAATAAAAATCAATTGGGAAAAAAAATATATAAATATTTTTGCTCCGCCTCCCTCAAACTTCTCATTCGGACTGTTCATGAAGGTTTTTTTTTTGGATATATATTTTTAGTTGGATGGTTTTGTTCTACAACAGAAGTACCACAGTGTATTGTACTAGGTCAAATTGTGTGGATACTTTAAGGATGCCTACTGATGGGGTACTGATTTTGCCTATCTCCAAGTCGTCCATAAAGGTCGTCCGTGGCCCGTTTGGAATTGTAAACACCCTTCGAAACCTACTTGCAGCTACCTCGTCCAGATAGGAAGAGTTCTGGACGAGGTAGGCACCACCAGAAAATAGACACTCGTCCAAAGCGCGGATAACCTCGTCCTGAAGGAGTGACTGTTAGGTGAGGCAGCCTCTGCGCCTGCGCCAAAACATACTCGACTAAGGAATTCTGGGACGAGAGTATCATACTTAGAAAAATCTCCGAATACAGCACGGTAATTCCTTATCCCACGCATAACTGCCAGGTATCCGTTGTGGAGGCAAAAGCATAACTTCTAAACGATTATGCAAGTTACGTTTGATTTCTACCTCTCCTTGAATCCAGGAGAAGTTCCAATTTTGGTAACCGCCTATAAGAACACTATATAAAGGCTATTTCAGACAAGGCCAAGGTATGTTCATTTTTCACTCCAAAAAAGTTGGAACTCAGATAACATAGAAAGAAAAACTAACTTTGCCATCGGAGGGTTTTTGGCCGGCAGCCCCAGTCGCCTTTGATTCGCTTCTCTTTCTTTTTTAGGCCGTAGAGAGAACCAGTAGTCCTTTGAAGTCCAAAGCATCCAGCCCACTGATCTTCTTTGCATCATCAGTTGGCGCCGTCTGTGGGAAAGAGTTATTCTATCCCAGACAAAAGGCTGAATGGTTCGAACAAGATCAAGGGCTACCAGCCCAGGCCACCAGGAGAGTAGGGATGCCTCTAGCAATCCCCATCGCGATCGCAGATCAGCACCTGTAATGCAACCGCCTTCTATTCAGCACATACAATCCATGGCTGCCGCTATGGCAGAACTGACACGTCAGAACCAGGAGTTGATTAGGGAGATCAACCTCAGGAGGCAGCGTCAAGGACACATGGAGGGAAGAGCCCCAAGTCAGGAAGGAGGAGGGGAAAATGTAGAGTCCGAAGATCAAACAAGGGGTACCGCTTCAAGAAGGGTGCCGCACTTGGAAAAAGAAATGGACCAGATGAGAAAAGCAATGGAGGAAATGAGGGAAAACATGAGGCGAGCAAACCCAGTAGATGATATGGTCCACCGAACGGACTCCCCTTTTACAGCCTCCATCAACAGTCACCCTTTACCCCCGAAATTCAAAATGCCTTCTCTAGACTCATATGATGGAAATCGCGACCCTTGCGATCACATTGCAACTTTCAAGACGACCATGCACCTGCAGGGGTCCCAGACGAGATCATATGCAGAGCTTTTCCCACCACACTCAAGGGACTAGCGCGAGTGTGGTTCAGTAAGATTCCCCCAAACTCAGTGGGATCATTTGAAGAACTGAGTAAGCTGTTTGTCAACAACTTCATTGGAGGACAGCATCACAAACGTTCCTCCTCTAGCCTGCTGACTATAGAGCAAGGGGACAATGAGAGTTTGCGATCTTTTATCACCCGATTTAACAGAGAAGCCTTAACGGTGGACGAGATGGATGACAAGCTATTGCTGGCCGCTTTCCACAATGGGGTCAATTCTGATTTGTTCATTCATAAGCTCTACGAGCAGGAACCACAGACTATGGCCGAGCTTGTCCATTCGGCCCAGAATTTTATGAATGCTGAAGACGCTATCATAGCCAAGAAAAGAAAAAGGGCAGAGCGCTCGGAAGTGGGCCACCATCGCTATCCGGACCAGGGACCTCGTCCAAAGAAAGTTCGAGTAGACGAGAGAAAAGATAAGGATGGTAAGAAGGCCAGTTCCTCCGCGAGGAATCAACAATACACGCCCCTGACTATGCCATTGGAGCAGGTTCTTATGCAGATCAAGGATGATCCGTCCTTGAAGTGGCCGGACAAAATGAAGGGAGACCCCAACAAGCGTAATAGGAGCAAGTACTGCCGTTTTCACAGGGACCATGGGCATGATACGGACGAGTGCTTTGACTTGAAGCAGCAAATAGAAAATCTCATTAGACAGGGAAAATTGAGGAACTTCCTTGGACGAGACCAGAGAGATGAGAAAATGAAGGCCAAGGTGGAAGAATCATCACGCCCCCCACTAGGAGAAATAAGGGTGATTATAGGAGGAAGCTCGACGGCGCAGTCGTCCAAGTCAAGGAAGACATACCTGAAGGTAGTGCAGAACATCCAACTGTCTGGACGACCTCCTAGGACGACGGAGGTAGACCAACAGGTTGTTACGTTCACGGACGAGGAGGCAGGACGAATTCACCACCCACACGATGACGCGATAGTCATCACCCTACTCATCTCTGACTACACGACCAGGAGGGTATTGATAGACAATGGCAGCTCTGTAGACATTCTCTACTACCCCGCATTCCAACAAATGAGGCTAGGACGAGATCAGCTTCGACCAGTGAACTCGCTGTTGGTAGGATTCGGAGGAATGAAGGTGCAACCTGTAGGCACCATCACGTTGCCAATGGTCGTCGGAACGTATCCGCAGCAGATAGCCAGGGAGGTAAATTTCCTTGTTGTTGATTGTGCATCGTCATATAATGCAATTATTGGAAGGCCAACTTTGAATAGTTGGAAAGCGGTAACCTCTACCTACCACCTGTCCATCAAATTCCCGACCGAGCACGGAGTAGGCCAGGTACAAGGAGATCAGCTGGCTGCCAGAGAGTGCTACTTAGCTATGCTGGCCATGGACGAGCACATGCAGGCGATGAGTATAGACGGAAGAAGGGTCGTGGCTGAGCCCACTGAAGCATTAGAGGACATCCCTTTGGACGATAACCAGCCCGAGAAGTCTACTAGAGTTGGGGCGAGCATGGAAGAGGGGGCAAAGCACGCTTTGATTCGGTTTCTGAAGAAAAACCTCGATGTCTTTGCATGGAGTCATGAGGACATGCCTGGCATTGATCCGAGCGTCATTACCCATAGCCTGAACGTGTGTCCCTATTCGAAACTAGTGCGTCAGAAGAGAAGAGTTTTTGCTCCCGAGCGAGATAATGCCATTAAGGAAGAGGTGCAGAAGTTGGTCACCGCGAAGTTTATCCGAGAAGTTCATTACCCAGACTGGTTGGCGAACGTAGTCATGGTCAAGAAAGCCAATGGCAAGTGGCGGATGTGCGTGGACTTCACTGATCTAAACAAAGCTTGCCCCAAGGATAGCTACCCATTGCCGCGCATTGACCAGTTAGTGGATTCGACGGCAGGTCACAGGCTACTTAGCTTCATGGACGCTTTCTCAGGGTATAACCAGATTTAGATGAATGAAGCGGATCAGGAGAAGACCTCATTCGTCACAAGCCAAGGGTTGTATTGCTACAAAGTGATGCCCTTCGGTTTGAAGAACGCGGGGGCGACCTACCAAAGGCTGGTTAACCATATGTTCCGTCCTCAAATCGGGCGAAATGTGGAGGTTTATGTGGACGACATGCTGGTGAAGAGCCAGGACGAGGATAAACATCTTGATGACCTTCAAGAGACTTTTGATACGTTGCGACGGTACCACATGAAATTAAACCCGAGCAAGTGTGCTTTCGGGGTTTCATCGGGTAAATTCTTGGGGTTTATGGTGTCGCACAGGGGAATTGAGGCAAATCCGGATAAAATCTAGGCGATACTGAACATGGAGCCACCGAACAATATCAAGGAAGTCCAGTCTCTTACTGGACGAGTCGCCGCCCTCAACAGGTTTGTATCGAAAGCTACTGACAAATGTTTACCATTCTTTAAAGTCCTTAGGAAGGCTTTTGAATGGACGGACGAGTGTCAAAAGGCCTTTCAGGACTTGAAGACGTATCTAATGACGGCACCACTTTTGAGTCCGTCTGTACCTGGGGAAGAGTTATACTTGTACTTGGCAGTATCCCCACACGCAGTAAGCTCAGCGTTAGTCAGAGAAGAGGGGAAAGTCTAGAAGCCGATCTATTACACAAGCCATGCGATGAGAGGGGCAGAAGAACGATATCCGATGATGGAGAAACTAGCCTTCGCATTAATCACGGCTTCCAGGAAGCTGAGACATTATTTTCAGGCACATGTCATCAACGTCCTAACAGACCATCCCATAAAAAAGGCGATGAGCAAGTTGGAAGCTGCTGGACGGTTAGTACAGTGGGCCGTTGAGCTCAGCGAGTTTAATGTCAGGTACCTCCCAAGGAGCACGATAAAGGCGCAGGCGTTGGTAGATTTCATTGCAAAATTCACCCCCAGTCAGGACGACCTGAACAAGGACGAAGGAAATGAAATGTGGGTGGTTAATGTAGATGGATCGTCCACATTGTATGCAGGAGGGATTGGAATTATACTGAAGTCCCCTGAGGGTGACAAGCTGGAGTATGCGGCCCGTCTGCAGTATCCAACTACCAACAACGAGGCTGAGTACGAGGCTTTACTCAAGGGATTGGAATTGGCCAAGTCCTTAGGGGCGGAGTCGTTAACAATCAGAGGAGACTCTCAACTGGTCATTAACCAAGTAAATGGGATGTGTAATGTCAAGGAAGATCGAATGAAGAAGTACCTCAACAAAGTGAAACGCCTTGCCCGAAAATTTTCAGCCATAAGTTTTATTCAACTTCCTAGGGAGGAGAATGCGGAAGCAGACGCCTTGGCAAAAGCCGCCTCGGCAGGAGTCATAGACGAGTTCAGCGACATCCAGTACATGCCGAGCATAGACATCCCTGACATACAGCAGATAGGAGAAGGAGAAAATTGGATGAGTCCGATAATAATTTACCTCAAAGATGGGAGGCTTCTAGAAGACAAGGATGAAGCGAGAAAGTTAAGGGTCAGGTCGGCCAAGTATGTCCTCATAAATGAGGTATTGTACAAGCGAGGCTTTTCCCAACCCTACTTAAGATGCCTGGCTCCTGACGAGTCAAACTATGTTCTGAGGGAAGTTCATGAAGGATCGTGTGGAAATCATTCAGGGGCAAGGTCCCTTGTCCATAAGATCGTCCGTGCCGGCTACTATTGGCCAACAATGCAGGCAGATGCTAAAGCCTATGTCAAGGTATGTGACCAATGCCAGCGTTATAGCAATGTGCCTAGACAGCCGTCAGAATATCAGACCCCAATGACAGCCCCATGGCCCTTCGCACAGTGGGGACTGGATATCCTGGGTTCTTTTCCCGTAGGAATCCGGCAAATGAAGTTTTTGGTGGTAGGAATAGATTACTTTACCAAGTGGGTAGAAGCCGAGCCTCTTGCAGCAATCACTCAGCAGAACGTGAAGAATTTTGTATGGAAGAATATCCTATGCAGGTTCGGAGTACCCAGGGTATTAGTATCCGACAACGGACGTCAATTTGACAACGCACCCTTCAGGGACTTTTGCAATCATTTTGGGATCAAGAATCACTATTCTTCACCCTCCCATCCACAGGCAAATGGGTAAGCAGAAGTGGCAAACCGATCCCTGCTGAAAATCATCAAGACTCGGCTTGAGGGGGCAAAAGGGATATGGCCAGACGAGCTGCCAGGTGTTCTTTGGGCTTATAGGACGACTGCACGAACTCCGACAGGAGAGACCCCTTTTAAACTAGCCTATGGGAGTGAAGCTGTCATACCAGCGGAGGTCCATATGGCAAGTCACCGAGTGATGGAGTACCAGGAGAAAGACAATGGGGAACAACTTCGCCTTGACCTCGATTTTATTGATGAGGTAAGAATGGATGCGGAGCAAAGGACAGCAAGGTACAAAAATCTCATGGCTAGACAGCATGATGCCATGGTAAAACCCAGACGGTTCGGTGTGGGGGACCTTGTCCTCAAAAGGGTCTCCTTGGCGACCAGGAACCCAGCTCATGGAAAACTGGGACCCAATTGGGAAGGACCCTACAGGGTAATCAACTGCAAAAGGCAGGGGTCCTACTACCTGGAAGCCCTGGACGGGCGGAAGTTAGAGCATCCTTGGAACGTGGAACATCTGCGAAGGTACTATCAGTGATGAGCTGGGACGAGGGAAGTCAGTGGCAAAATTACAGTTGTGATTTGCGTGTTTGCTTATATTTACTTTTGCTTTTACTACTGTTATGGTGTGTTATGAATAAAAGTGCACTAGTTCTTAAACTTTTGCACTACTTACAGACTAGCTTATGAAAGACGATGCTATGTACTTGAGTATCTTAATAAGGCACTAGCTTATAAGCATGTACCAAGTTTGTGAACAATGTTCATGTAATAATATGATTTGGATTTCTTATGTATTTGAATTCCAGTTTCCCTGATAATACCCACGGACGAGGCAAAAGCCTTAGATAAGTAAAATCTCTGGACGAAGACAAACTCGTCTAAGATTTCCTTTAAATGAGGATAAAGCAAAGAAAAAATGCTAAGGCATGCTCGTCCAAGCTTTCCTTAAAAAAGAATGAGGATAAAGCAAAGAAAAAATGCTAAGGCATGCTCGTCCAAGCTTTCCTTAAAAAAAAAAAAAAAATGAAAAGAGGATAAAGCAAAGGGGAAAATGCTAAGGCATGCTCGTCCAAGCTTTCCTTAGCCAGGGCCTACTCGTCTAAGAAGAAAAGTAGGCATTAACACATGCATCCCAACGACGAGCATATGGTCGAGACGATTGTGAACTCGCGAAAATACTAGTAATCGCCTAAAGAGCAGGCAAAATGATCATCATCGTCCTAAGCTACTCGTCCATAAGGGCATCATGTAAACAATCACCCAACACTTGGGAACATTGCTTAAAAGGCAATTGAATAAGAAAATAATACACAAACTCGTCCATGGAACAACAATAATGATAAGCGAAGATAAACATTCATTAGACAATAAATGGTGAACGACCACCGTCCAAAAACCCTTAAGAAATAAGCCTTGAAAGGCACTGTTTATAAACTCGTCAAAAGTACTCCAGACGAGACAAATGTGCTCTTATACATTAAAAAAAAAAAAAAAGAGACAGGAAGAAAACACTTGAACAAATAATGAAAATCTTCAAATAACAGGCATCAGGCATCAGGGTCGTCTTCAGCGGGCTTGGTCGAGGCATCGTCTTCAACATTGACATCTTCAGAGCTAGTCTGAAGAAAAGAACTGGTAGCACCTCCTAGTTGAAGGACGATGGGGCTGAATGGAAACTTTTCTTTCGCCTCCATGCGAAAATCTTCAAATCCAGCTGCATAGTTGGCGTCCAGAAGGTCAGTGAATTGCTTTGAAGCCTTAAACTCCTCCATAGTTTCGTCCTTAGCCCCCACAAGGGAGTTGCTCAGCTCGTCGATCTTCCTCTGAAAGTGGTCAAGACGGGAGTCTTTTTCCACTATGTCAGCCTTTAGCTCCTCGACGAGGTTGAGCAAACCCTTGGCCTCGTCCTTAGCCTTAGCAGCAATCTCAGCCCAGCCCTTGCAATCGTCTTTGACCTCTTGGATCCTTCTTTCCAGTAGTAGCCTTGTCCTGTCCAGCTTAGTAGCCTGCCTGGACGCAGCTATAAACTTGGACATGGCCTACACAAACAAATAAGAGTTTTCGTATTAAGCAAAGTCAACAATCATAAGAGTAAAACCAGTGATGAGAATAAATACATATCACTTACCTTGAAAAGATCGTGGACACCTGAGTGTTCAAAATCTTTCAAGGACATGTTGTAGCATGCTGCCACGTCCTCGTCAGACACTGCTTGCTGAAACCTCTCCCAGGCCAAGCCTTCACTCTCAAGAAGGTTGGGCGCAACGTCAACAGGAGGTTGGGACGAGGTAGGAACGCTGGTTTTGGACGGAGGAGGGTGAACAGGCTTAGACGACTCCACGTCGAAAATCTGGACAGACGGTGACTGAGGAGGAGGAACAGGGACAGCAGGAGAGACGACCCCAGGCTTGGACGACCTCCTGTGCTTGGCTCTCCGACTGGGGAGGTTTTCAAGATTGATGGCCTTTGACAGGCTCCTCTTGTCGCCAGCAGCAGGACGAGCCCTAGTCTCGGTGTCTTGCTTAGGACGCTCGTCTGCGACTCCCTTGCCTTTGTTTTCCTTCATTGTAGCCATCCCTAAAATAAATAATAATAATAAGTGAGAAAAAAAAAAAAAAAAAAAGAGAGAGGAAGTGCAAGACGAGAACTCACGTCGACGGACTGTAATTTCGTGGGCTAAGGCTTCTGGAGAGGGCTCGGGGCCAAGTCCCCAAGTCGCAAGACGCTGGAGAGTGACCAAGGTGTGGAAGTCCCTCTCTGGATGAAGACGAGCCTTCTGAACGCGTCCCAGATAGAACTTGCTCAGCGACGACCTTCTAACACCTGCAACAAGGACGAAGAGATTAGCCTAGAAAGATATGTAATAAAGGTGATGCTACGGTAGTTGTGAGCATACCTTCAGGACGAAGGTTCCCTAACTCTCCTATATATGGGGGAAATGAATCCCTGCTCACATCAACAGAGCGTCCTGCCCAAAAACCTGAGACGAAGAAGAACTCCGTCTTCCAACTCCTATCTGAGGTAACCAAAGATTTTATTATCCTACAGTCTTTTCTCTTGGCCGTGAATTGATAAAAGCCACGAGATTGACTAATTTCAGAGGGTTTATAGCAAAAAAGAAATTCGTCCACGGTAAGAGGACAATCCCCTTCGAAAACCTCTCTCCACAAAACTTGCATAGAAACAACTAGTCTCCACGCATTAGGATTTAGCTGACATAAACCTATACCTAACCTAGTAAGTAACTCCCTAGCAAAAGCGTTGAGAGGAAGCCTAAGACCCCCTAGGAGATAGGCTTCGTAAACCCCGATGCCAAAATGAGGCTGGCAACACCACTCATCACGGACGGCCAATCTAGGATTTAGCTCGTCTGGAATTTGGTACCAGCTTCGAAGAGATGCTAATTTTCTCTCGTCCGTCCTGGCCGGGACCCCTACAGCACAGCTGTAAACAGTCTCAACCTCGTCCTTCTGAATGGACGAGGGCGCACTAGAGGGGCCAGCCTTAGACCCTGACATCACTCTCGTCCTAAACTCCTCCTGGAAAACTTCTAAGGGAACCCCAGGAACCCCAGAAACATACTCGTCCGTAGTATTGCCACCGCTACTACTGCCGTCACTACTAGAACCACTATAGCTGGTTGTGTTGCGATACTCGTCTATCTCCCTGTTAACACTATTGCTAGACGAAGAAAAAACCTCGGACATTGTGGAAATGTAAGGGAAGCCTAAAGACGAGCGTAGAGAAAATACCTGGCTCTAGATGACGGAAACTAGGGATGCTGGAATACTCCTAGACGAGGCAACGGACGAGAGATGTCAAACAAGGAAATTTGAAAAATGGAGAGGGTATGGGAGGAAATCCACTATTTATAGGCATTGAAAAGTAAGGCCTGAAACGAAATATCCAATCAGGGAGAACCACGTGGCAACTTCCTCAAAAACTCAAATCGACATGACGGTTAACCAAGTAAGTGGTGACACGTGGCACAATTTGGTGGCCTTTAAAGCCCCACCCTCTACCTTGAGGCACGTGGGATAATATGTTGAAGCGTGTCCAAAAACCGAAGAGCTTTGGACGACCCTTAAACAGGGGGCAACTGATGGGGTACTGATTTTGCCTATCTCCAAGTCGTCCATAAAGGTCGTCCGTGGCCCGTTTGGAATTGTAAACACCCTTCAAAACCTACTTGCAGCTACCTCGTCCAGATAGGAAGAGTTCTGGACGAGGTAGGCACCACCAGAAAATAGACACTCGTCCAAAGCGCGGATAACCTCGTCCTGAAGGAGTGACTGTTAGACGAGGCAGCCTCTGCACTTGTACCAAAACATACTCGACTAAGGAATTCTGGGACGAGAGTATCATACTTAGAAAAATCTCCGAATACAGCGCGGTAATTCCTTATCCCACACATAACTGCCAGGTATCCGTTGTGGAGGCAAAAGCATAACTTCTAAACGGTTATGCAAGTTACGTTTGATTTCTACCTCTCCTTGAATCCAGGAGAAGTTCCAATTTTGGTAACCGCCTATAAGAACACTATATAAAGGCTGTTTCAGACAAGGCCAAGGTATGTTCATTTTTCACTCCAAAAAAGTTGGAACTCAGATAACATAGAGAGAAAAACTAACTTTGCCATCGGAGGGTTTTTGGCCGGCAGCCCCGGTCGCCTTTGATTCGCTTCTCTTTCTTTTTTAGGCCGCAAAGAGAACCAGTAGCCCTTTGAAGTCCGAAGCATCCAGCCCACTGATCTTCTTTGCATCATCACCTACAATGAAAGCTACAAGTTCTATTTCCTTTCCAAGGTTATTTAACTCTATCCTGTATTTTTTTTTCCCTTTTTTGTTTCATTATGTTCATAAAATACATCATATCATTTATACTACAACTAACTATATTGGAACTCTTTGAAGCTATAGAGTTTGAAGGGAACTTTGAAAAGCTTAGTTATTTTGACCATCTCTATTTGGTCATGGAGGGAGGCACGTACTCATTTGTGGAGTCATGGATGCTATTTTCATGGATCATAAAGATTTTTATTCCATAATTGGTAAGTATGATCAATCCTCATTACTTCTGGTATGCATTCTTGATTAGAATCAACAAGCATTCAAGGATCCATTGCATGTTCCAGTTGGGCCTATTACAAGAGCAAGATCCAAGAAGATCAAAGAAGCACTTAATGGGCTGATTCAAGAGATTTGGGTTGATTCTAACGCAGGACATTCCAAGCTTGGCCCAAAGGAAGATGAAAGCGTAATAAATTTAATTCAAGCTATTTAGGACTGATTTGGCTTAATTGGGAGTGATTTATGGCGTGAATTAATGGCTGATTGACTTTCCAGCTCTATATCAGTTAAGGCAGATTTTTTCCTATTTTGGATCTGCTAATTTCAAACCAAATCAACTTTTATTTAGGGTTTTATTATTTAGTACGTTTTTTAGGTATTTTCCTTGTTTTTAGGTGTAATTAATGCTTTTTAGGTCAAATTTGATTCCTGATATGGTAAGGTATCAATTAGGAGTTATTTTAGAATATATTTTCTTGTCTGTCAAGTTTTATGGAGCCCTTAAATAAGCTCTGAAGTTTGTAAACGTTTTTCATAATATTATTGAATAAAAATCAGAAAATGTGAGGCTTTGCTCTCTTTTGGTTCTTCAAGAACTGTGAACTTATCAAGAATTCTTCCTTGTGGCGTTCAAACTTTATATCTCTGGTTCGTGATTCTTTATAATCATTGGGTCAAGGTCAACTTATACCTTTGGTTCGCGTTTCGATTATAAACGTTGGGTCAGGGTTTCTATCAAAAATTTGAATTTTAGCTTTCCTGGGTAAATATTCCAATATTTTTGTTGGGTCTCAAAGCGTGTCGATTGAGGTTCGCATCATTTGGTATCAGAGCACAGGTTCTAAAATCAGTTTTCTATCCCTTTATTTTTTTTGTTTCCTGTTATCATCCTATCCTATTCCTTTTGTGTTCTTCATTCATCGTTCTTATTTTTTTTGTTTTTGTTGAAGTGCACTAGGTTAAAATCGTGCACCCAGTTCCAAAAAAAAAAAAAACATGAAAAAAAAAGACATCTGAAAAAAAAAAAATTTGTTTGTAGTTTCAATTCTCTCAGACTAGAATATCGTTTTCTTTTGTCCTCTTCCTTTGATTTAGTGTTTCTGTCAT